>NC_133335.1:16616622-16968039 GCF_042186555.1 Aquarana catesbeiana
TAGCCAGTGGTGAATTTTGCGGGTTAACACACACCGGGAACAAAAGCCACTTGTGTCCCCCTTCCCTGACTAATGATTACAAGAACAGAGCACAAGGGCCTCTGGCACAGATCCCAAAACGCAGCCTATGAATGACAGAAAATAATCAGAGAGTCAGCACCTCCCAACTCTGCACGGCTGGTTAATACGTTTTGAACTTCGGAGTCAGCAAGGAATGCAAGTACAACTTCCAGGGAAAGTCGAAAGGTGAAGAGAACAGAGTGGGAAAGATGGTGGAAGTGACTTGTTCTCTTCATCTTCAGTCTCAGCATTAATATCACATTCCAGCAAATATATGTATATGTATGTAATATATCACCAAAATGTTCCTGCTGGGGATGTGACTGGGTTCAGATACCAGAAGTTATGAGGGATATTCAACACGTGGGGGGGGGGTGTTAAAGTTGGTTTAGAAATGTTAAATTATGGTCAGAGGCGTAACTAGAACCTTCAGGGCCCCAGTGCAAAAAAAACATGACCCCCCCCCCCCCCTGCCCTTTTGGGGGGGGACACTAGAGACTAGTTGCAAGCGTGACCCTGGTAACTTCGACATTGGTGTCCATAATTTTTTAATTCTGTTTTATTTATCATTTGATCTTCTTGTATTTTTTTTACAATTTTTTGGACCTCCTGTTGGGGGCTATGGTGAAAAATAAGGGGTCTAGACCCCCAATGTTTTACTTTAGAGACAGAGAAAGGGCCCCCCACACAGTAGTGCCCTCTGTGTCCCCCCCCCCCACACAGTAGTGACCTCTGTGTCCCCCCCCCCACACACAGTAGTGCCCTCTGTGCCCCCCCCACACAGCAGTGCCCTCCGTGTCCCCCCCCAACACAGCAGTGCCCTCTGTGTCCCCCCCCCCCCCCACACAGTAGTGCCCTCTGTCCTTCCATCCCCCACAGTAATGTCCTCTGCCCCCCTTTACCCCCCCCCCCCCACACACAGTAGTGTCCTTCGTCCCCCTCTACAGTAATGTCCCCTGCTCCCCCCCAGTAGTGTCCTCTGGCCCACTTTACAACACCCTCCCCCCCACAGTAATGTACTCTGCCCCTCCCACTCAGTGTCCTCTGCCCCTTTACATTGCCAACTCCCCCCCCCCCGTACCGGATCGCATTGTACAAAATTACCATGCATTTCGGTTGCCGTGTGTTTAAAAAAAAAAAAAAGTTTTGGTGCAGTGCAGTCTCAGTCCATTTAAAATTAATGGGCTGAACTCACACTTTGCAGAACTACATGTGGATTGCACAGCGTTGCTGTGCGATTCACATGCACTTCCTAGTGTGAATAGGCCCTTATACTACTAGATACACCACAACCTGGATAGACGAGAACCTTCACAGACATGCCAATCTATTGTTAGGAGACATTCTGAATTAGAAGCCTGCTGGTCTTCTGTGAGTAAAAGTGATCAGACATGAGGATAAGGTTTCTGTGATGGAGGAGAAGAATAGGAGCACCTGCGGAGCCGGCTCTCATGCTTTATTCATCGCTGGACACGTAGATCTGAAACATTCCATCCCATCCTCCCGTCTCCTGGAGAAGACGTTCGTTGTAAAACACATGACATGGACAACTGTATAGAGTGCGATGGGAACTCTGAAACCCTATCCTCTGCAAGTCTGTATCCTTCTAGGCCCCTTCACATTGTTGTGAGTTAAAAATACACAACCAATTGCATCTTTGATCACTTTCCATGCATCATATTGTGTTTGTTTTTGTGCCTTTTATTGTGCAGACAAAGAGCCGCAGAACAAGAAACTAGCTCCAGTACTGTAGATCTAAACCCTGGTTGGATGACCAATGGTGGCCAGACACTGCTGTCCATTAACCACTTGAAGACCAGGCTTTTTCTGGCACTTCTTGTTTACAAGTTTAAATCCGTATTTTTTGCTAGAAAATAACTTATAATCCCCAAACAGTATACATTTTTTTTAAAGCAGAGACTTTAGAGAATAAAATGGTGATTGTTGCAATTTTTTATGTCACACGGTATTTGAGCAGCGCTTTTGCAAACGCAATTGTTTGAAAAAAAATACACAAATGCATTAAAAAAACAAAAAACAAACAACAAGCAAAACACACAATATATACCCCCCTGTCTTTTTGTAAAATACAAAAGATGAGTTACGCCGAATAGACACCTAGCACGTCAGGCTTTAAAATTGCGCACACTCGTGGAATGGCAACAAATGACAGTACTTTTCCATTGGCTACGCTTTAAAAATTTTTTTACAGGTTACCAGTTTAGAGTTGCAGAGGAGGTCTAGCGCTAGAATACGGCTCCCGCTCCAACATTTGCGGCGATACCTCACATGTGTGGTGCGAACAATGCTTACATATGTGAGAGCGATCTGCGCACAAGAATAGAGGGATGGAGGTGCTTTAATTTTTTTCTTATTTTTAAAATTTTTACACTGTCCCTTAAAGTGGTGTTCCACTTTAAAAAAAAAAAAATTCATGACTGTGCCTAAAAAAAAATAAAAAAACAAATTTGGAAATTTTTTTTTTTTTTACTTACCTCTAAATGCCTGTTGCTAGGGGGTCCCTCGTAGCCTGCCTCTTCCTTTGCCTGGGCTGGTGACATAACTTCCCCCTCAGCACAAGAAGGGCTCGGCTCTGCTCCCTCCTGTCAATCATCTGGGACCCATTACAGGTCCCAGGTGACTGAGCGGCCAACCACGGAGCGCGGCGCCGCTCGCGCATGCGCAGTGGGTGCCAGGCTGTGAAGCCACAGCCCAACGCCCACAGCTGCAATGCCGGCGCTGCTGAACGGAGGGGGAGACGAGTGGGGCTTCGATCCCCCGCATCGCTGGACCCTGGGACAGGTAAGTGTCCACTTAAAAGTCAGCAGCTACAGTATTTGTAGCTGGAGTTTTAATTTTTTTTTTTTTTGATGGGCCCTCCTCTTTAAAATTTTTTTTTGTTTAGCACTTTTATTCCTATTACAAGGAATGTAAACATCCCTTGTAATAGAAATAAGGATGGACAGGTACTCTTTATGGAGAGAACTCAGGGTCAAAAAGACTCCAAAGCTCTTTTTTACCTTTAAAAAAGTAAAAAAAGAAAAGATCAAAAACCATCTTTATCTTTTGCTTAAAAAAAAAAAAATTATTTACTTCCACCCTGGACAGGAAGTGACGTCATGACGTCGCTCCTGTCCTCCAAGGTCATAGAGGCGATCAAAGACAATGGGGCTCAGGTAAGTATTAGGGAGGGGTGGCTGCACAGAGGTGTTTTTTTTTTTTTTTACCTTCATGTATGCATGAAGGTAAAAAACTTGGAGCCTCTAGAACCAATTTAACATAAACAGGCCCCTAAGGGGAATATACAACTTCAGGGTTTATACAAGCTCATAGTTTAACCCAGAGGTGGGCAACTGCAGCCCTCCAGTAGTTGAACTACCAAGTCCCATCATGCCTCTGTCTCTTGGAGTAACTGTCAGTCTTCCATCATGCCTCTGCCTCATGCTTGTAACTGTCAGTTTTGCCATGCCTCATAAGACATGCAGTTTCACAACAACTGAAGGGCTACAGTTCGCCTCCCCTGTTTTAACCCCTCCTTGCTCAGCCCAGCCATCCCTTTAACTGGGCTATTATGCATGGGGACGCAGAAGAGACTTCCTAAACACGACTTCTGATTGGCTAGGACAGTGGTCACATGATCAGACGCTCGCCCGCACCGGCTCCAGATCACTACTAGTGACTGAGTCGTCTTCGACAGCTCAGTCAGCGTGCTGTAAAGTGCAATCTTAGCGTAGAAACCTCTGTTTTCCATAGACTTATGTGTAGGAATGCACCAATACCATTTTTTTTTTAACAACAAGTCAGAGTACCGATGCTTTTTTTTTTTTTTAGTACTCGCCGATACCAATTACCGATCCCTACCGCAACCGTTTTGTTTTAACTTCAGCTTTCAGCAATGGTACAAAGCATTGAAAAGTTATTTACAAATGAAATAAATAGATTTTTTTTTTATGCACCGCATACTAGCTCATTATGAAATACTTACCTAAGAACGAGGCGTCGGTATCTTACCTGGTCCACGCCGAGGTTGCTGACATGTTGCCTCGGTGTGTCTTCCGGGTATCACGGTTCCAGTGCTGTGAGTGGCCGGAGCCGCGATGTCATCACTCCCGCGCATGCGCGTGGGAGATTTCTTTCCCGGCAAGGTCCAGCAGTTGCCGGGCCTTCAGCCGAGAATCCCTGTGCGCATGCGCCGCTGCAGTCAGCGTCTCATAGGAGGGGAATATCTCCTAAACCGTACAGGTTTAGGAGAGATTTTTTTTTACCTACAGGTAAGCCTTATTATAGGCTTACCTGTAGGTAAAAGTAAAAAAAAAAAAAAAAGGAGTATACAACCACTTTAACATGGGGAGACCCACCGACAGCTCAAAGACCCGAGCCTGAAAGTATCGGTGCATTTGCACGAGTACCGATACTTGTGCAAATACTCGGTATTGCCACCGATACTAGTATGGGTGCAACCCTACTTATGTTGGTGACGTCTGGGCATTGTCGCTGCACATATGGGTTACATGGGCAGCAAGAGGTTAAGCTACAGTTATTAAAGAGAGGTCTTCTGTTTCCTTTTATGCACCGATAATGGAATGTAATCAGAACCATTAGATTACAACAGAGCTAAAACCATTTATCTAAATTGTATATGGCCGTATCTAGCTTGCTTGTCGTCATCAGTCCAAGATATGGAAATGCCACACGCCAACCTAGCAGGTTAACTACACAATAAGGAAAAGCTAGATTGTCCTACAGTATAGTAATGTCACAACATTCCATGTGCTTTTTCCATTAGAGGTATCAGTATAAAGTGCAAAAAACCTGAATTTCCATGTTAAAGTATTTCCCCCATCAGCGGTTTCCTTAAACGTGACCTCCTGGAGAGGTCTGGCGGGTAAAATCTGTTACAGATCTGTGGGGTGGGCTAGCGGTGGAAAGATGGCTTCAAGCTGTTTGGAAAATGAGGAGGTTTCACACCAAACTTCAGGAGGACGCTCTCACAGGTTTAAAAGGTTTCCAATGACATTTGAGATAATAGTGTCAGGCAAGAAATGAACTGATCCTGTTGTTAAAGCTGAACTCCAAGGTGAGCAAATACAAGAGGCATGTGTATTTGTCCTTGAATCTTCACGTGTTTTGTGTTCCTGTAATGAAGACTGGTCATTGGTCTCGGTCTCCTTGTGCTGGGTGACCCGTCTCATTTCTGCTGAACGCACAGCCACCGGTGGAAGGATACAGAGCCAGCATACTGATCCTGATGCCTCACAACGTTCATTTTTTGTTGAAACTTTGTTAAAATGTCACAACCGGCATTTAATTAAGTTCTATTTTTCATAGGGCGCTGCATTGCGGTGCATTGCGATACACCAGCGCAGTGGTGACAAATGGCCTTATAGGGAACAAGGCCCTATTTTTTTTTTTTTTTTTTGCATTTTTCGGTATAAAGACCAGAGAAAAACAAAGAATACAAGGAAGGCGGCGGAAATGGGAAATCAGAAAAGCAAAAAAACACACTGTATCAACACAGTTGGGAGTCTTAACATTGTATTATCTACAAAAACAGGCCGTAAGGCCTCATGTAATAATAAAGTCCTTAGAACATCATAAAAATAAGGCCAGGGCCAGGCATAGGTCCGGTTTGTATTCAAGCCCAGAACCAAGTCTGGGAGTTGGGGGATTCAGAAGCTTGTTAATGCCAGGTGCTTATTGGGAAGTTTGTCGTACGATTTCTAGAGGGCCCCCACGAGTGCCTTGAAAAAGTATTCATACCCCTTGAAATTTTCCACATTTTGGAGTGTGGGAGGAAACACACACACAGAACATGTAAACTCCATGCAGGAAGTGCCATTGTTCAGGATTCAAACAGATGACCCTAGTGCCAAGGCAGAATTAACATCCGAGCGTTGCTTTTACACGCGTGTTTTCGTTTTACACAAATTCATTTTAATAATCTGCTCTATGCGCACCAAAAGATCATGTACCTTTTTGGGTGTTGAGTTTGGGAATTTTTTTTTTTTTAACCATGCGTTTGTCATGTGTGAAGACACGCATCTGCTGGCCGCGCTTGGGGTGCCATTAACAGTAGAATGCTTAGGCCTCATGTACACTGCTGCTGCTAAAAACGCACATTTAGGAGCAGTTGGGTGTTTTTTTTCAATTGCCCCTGAACTCTCCTCTATGTTATTTTATCAGTACATGTACACAGGGTCGTTTATAGTAGTTTGTAGGCCGTTGAGTTTAGAGGCATTTTTTTGGAACGCAAAAAAAATGCGTAGAGAAGCTGAGTTTACAGGCATTTCAAGCGCCAAATGCGGTAACTCGGGTTTAGCCACATTTTGTTCACAGGCGTTTTTCATTTTTAGCAATTTTGAAAAAAAAGACATTTTTTATATGTATATAAAAAATATATATAATATATATCTAGATATATATATATATATATATATATATATCTAGATATATATATATATATATATATATAGATATATATATATATATATATATCTATATATATATATATATATATATATATATATATATCTAGATATATATATATATATCTAGATATATATATATCTAGATATATATATATATATATATATATAGATAGATAGATAGATAGATAGAGAGAGAGAGAGAGAGAGAGAAGAGAGAGAGAGAGAGAGAAAGTTAAATTATACATACATATATATTTTCTTTATATAAAAAAAATCTTTTTTTCAAAATATGTATTATACAATAATACAATACAATACAATACTATAATATATATATATATATATATATATAGATATATAGATATATCTATATATCTATATATCTTATATATTATATAAATTATTTAACGCTTCCTAAACATCACCAAACGCGGCATTACATGCGGCTAACCTGACGTTTTAAACATCGGTTACTATCTGTCACGTTAAATCGTTCAGAAGGGGTCATAAAAACGTCCCGCGTACCTGAAGCCTAAGTGATGCCTTAGGCAAACTCAGAATTCAGGCAGAGGTCAGAACGTTTTGGGTGGTGGCATCGAGCCTCCCAAGAAGAAAATGTAGACTCTCTAAAATGGAAGACTCCATCTTCTGGGTAGGATACACAAATATGGATAGCCTGACAGCACAGAAAATAACTGCACAGGTAACCAGAGGCCATTCCTTGCACCCGTATCGTTGTCACCAACATCTCTGATCTCCACCACTCCATTGTTGTTGGCAGTCCCAAGATGTCACCAAGGCAGTGCTGTGGCATGCTTATTACTGCTAATGAGCAGCTTGTGTCGCTCCTGGGTATACACAGCAGCATCACCAGGCAACATTAGATAGTTTGCCAGTCCTAATTACCAGCTCCATGGACCTGCAGACAATGGAACCTCAAAATATTCTCTCGCCTCAGGCTGCGCTCATATCCTGACGACACGTCTCCGCACTGAATGTCAAAACTAGAACACAAAATACATCTCTGCACAGTGCTTGATGTTGGAATTAGCATGTCCTATCAGGGGTCTCAAACTGGCGACCCTCCAGCTGTTGCAAAACTACAAGTCCCATGAGGCATTGCAAGGCTGAGTTACAAGCATGACTCCCACAGGCAGAGGAATGATGGGACTTGTAGTTTTGCAACAGCTGGAAGGCCACCAGTTTGAGACCCCTGTGACCTATGCACTTCTTTAGAAAAATGTGTGTTCTGCAATACGTGCTAGATTAAAGTCTGTAAGGATAGAATTCAGTATATAATTTAATATTAATTTGACATGCCTTTCTTCACAGTTAGCCCCCGCGCACACTAGTGTGACTTCAATCGTACAGAATTACAGGACAAGGAAAAAAAAAAAAAAAAATCACATTGTTTTCAATGGTGCCGTCAATGCAACTCAGCACGGGGCGAATTTTGGTGAGACTCCAGTGCGATTTCAGCCCTGTAGACTTCTATGGTAACTCACAGAAATGCTATCTGCATTAGATAAGAAGCATTTCCTATGACTGATGAGCTCAGTGGGTTTTCTTTTAACCCTCACCTCTCCTCCCAGGTCATCCTTGCTGCCTGAAAACTCTACTCCCAAGCACACTCCATTCACACCTGAGCAGAAACAGGAATCCCTACTAGGGTTGCACCGATACCAGTATAGGCATCGGTGTCAATACTAAGCATTTTGCATGAGTATCGGTACTCGTGCAAATCAGTGGCGGCTGGTGCTCCATCGGCTGTGAAGCAGCAAGACTTCGTTTCCCATTTCCCTTAGTGAAGATGCTGGAGGCTGCACCCAAAGCTGATTGGCGAATCAGCTAGAGGCGTCGACATCGCGAGATCCCGGAACAGGTAAGTGTCCTTATATTAAACTTTTATTTTGTTTTGTTCAGTAATATTTTTACACCTTGATATACATTTACACTTTTCACATTGAAAAAAAGCACAAAAGTTTAAAAAAAAAAAAAAAAAAGTATTACATTTGTAAATACATTTTCAATGCTTTGTACTATTGCTGACAACTGAACAAAACAGTTGCGGTAGGTTTCGGCAATTGGTATCGGCGAGTACTAAAATTAGGCACATCCCTAATTCCTACTCATTTGTTGTTCACATGAATGGGTTGCCCTACGTGCAAGAAAATGCCCCAAAGAACCTTTTCAGTTGTGCAGCTTCGCGTGTTTTGTAGCGTCGTCATAATGAAGATGTGAGTTTGCATCAGGTTTTTCAAAACGCGTAGCAAAGCACAAATCTTCTGTATGGGTTGTCGTGTATTTGGAAACGCGCACACGTGAATGCAGCCTAATGGTTAATGACACCCCGATCACAGTAAAGACACGCGTTTTGCCACGCAACAAAAACATGGCAAAACACACACTGAATAAAAAAATGCATGACGCTCCATGACCGGAAAAAGGCACTTGAGCTACTTTGGGGCTGCCCTATGCGCATGGGGGAAAAAGAAAAAAGGGAGTGGGAACGCACGTTGCCTCCATTGCTCAGGTGTGACTGGAATGTGCTCCGGAGGAGAGATTTTAGGCAGCAAGGATGACCTGGGAGGAGAGGTGAGGGTTACCATAGAAAAAAAAAAACTGATCTCATCAAAGTCTCATATGAATTGCTTCTTAAATAATGCTGATGCAACTTTGCATTGAAGGCGCACTGGTAATCGCTTGAAAATCTCACCGCATTAGTGTGAAGCGAGCCTTAGATTATCGGACGAACACTCAGATTGCGATTTTTTTTCATCCTATTTTCTCATTGTGTGTACAGGCAGATTAGACACAGGCCAGTTTGTCTAGGGCTTGGAATAAACCATATTACACTGCCAGGGAGGGTTTACAACAGTCCGTTTTTATTTATAAGGTTTACTTTTTTTGTAAAAAAGGGGAAAAAAATAAAAAATAAAATAAAACCCCACTTTACTTTACCTGCAAAAGAAAATGTGTTGCACAGAATTGTTCTTTACATTGTCACTTTATGCCCAGGTTCACACTGAGCTGCGGGAAATGAAGCCAATTTCACGCCCGCACGTCAGTCCCGATTTCGGCCGCGATTTCACAGACATCTGGGCGGGTTTCTGCACAGATGTCAATGTAAGGAAAAAAAAAAAAAAAAAAAAAGAAAAAACTCACCCCGAATTCGCAAAAAGTAGTACAGAAACTACTTTTTGAAATCGGTGCCGCAAATGCAGCGTCGCACTGATTAGGACGGTGCCATTGCCAGCAATTGGCACCAATTTCAGATTTCAAATCGGCGCTGATTGCCGGCAATGGCACCGTCCTAATCGGTGCGACGGTGCATTTGCGGCGCAGCAGCGATTTCACAAAGTAGTTTCTGTACTATCTTTTGCGATTTCGGGGTGCGATTTCCATTGACATCAGAACATATGTCTGTGAAATCGCGGCCGAAATCGGGACTGACGTGCGGGCATGAAATCGGCTTCATTCCTCGCAGCTCAGTGTGAACCTGGGCTAAAACTAAGACTATCCTCTCCACAGAGTGATGACCACTACGCAATTACACTGCAGAACACACTGTCACCCTGGTAAAACGTGGAAGCATACTGGGGATCTACAGGGACACCAATCCATTCCCTGAAAAGGGCAGGCAGTCACGATTTGAAAGTAGAAAAGAGGTTTATAACCTTGAATTGCAGAAAGAGTTCTTTACATTTAGAGCAGCAAAAATGTGCAACTTCCTCCCCTAGGAAGTGGAACCAGCTGAGAATGTCTACAACCTCATGGGAATTGTTAGAGAATAAAAAAACAAACAAAAAAAAAAACCACACAGGTTACACTGGATGGACCAGAGCTTCTCAGCCTAAAACTATGTTACTATGCAACATTCTTTTAATACCTCCCCCCCCCCCCGCTCTCCATCCTGAAACATTCCCCGCAGCAGCTGGGGGGAGAGTAGGGATGCCAGCAGCACTGCCGGGCAGGTGAGGGGCAACACAGGGGAAGCTGGGCAGTAGGATAAATCAGCACTGCATGTAGAGATTAGGGTGTGCCCAGGCACACCCGGCATACCCCCTGTGCATGCCTATGAAGGTTGATAGTTCCAGCAGAATTTTCGGTCTACAGACAATGGTTTACATATTAGATTTGTCCCCATTATAAAAGTTACCAGTGTTAATTTTGGCAGCAAATTTCGATTTAGTTTTAGTCTTATGCCCTGTACACACGGTCGGATTTTCTGACGGAAAATGTGTGATAGGACCCTGTTGTCGGAAATTCTGACCGTGTGTACACAAATCCGACGGACAAAGTGCCACACATGCTCAGAATAAATAAAGGGATGAAAGCTATTGGCTACTGCCCCGTTTATAGTCCTGACGTACGTGTTTTACGTCACCGCGTTCAGAATGATCGGATTTTCCGACAACTTTGTGTGACCGTGTGTATGCAAGACAAGTTTGAGCCAACATCTGTCGGAAAAAATCCATGGATTTTGTTGTCGGAATGTCCGAACAAAGTCCGACCGTGTGTACGGGGCATTGGTCTTAGGACTAAAATGGCATTTTAGTTTTAGTCCCATTTTAGTCTTCTGCAATTGTTTTAGTCGTATTTAGTCGACTATTTTCTCCAGTACATTTTAGTCCTCTAAAATCGAACAGGCGTAATTAAAAAGTAATGCATTAGTTAACATTTCTCTACAATTTCCAAACTCATTATATACTGCTGGAGTGAAAAATCTAATATGTTATTTATTATGACATTGAGGTATGAACATGCACTACAGGTTAAATTTTGAAGTCAAATTTCAATTTAGTTTTAGTCTTAGGACTAAAATGGCATTTTAGTTTTAGTCGTATTTCAGTCAGTTGTTTTAGTTTTAGTTGTATTTTAGTTGACTAAAATAATATTCATTCAGTCGACTAAAATGTTAACACTGTAAGTTACCCACTTTCTTCTATTAGTAACAAAAAAATGCTTGCTGTCAGTTCGGATTTTATCTTCAGTCTTCAAAGAGGCAGGTTATCCAACACTTAGCTTTTCCCTCGTGATGTGTAAATCACGGCAGAATTCGTAACGAGAATCTTAAACATGCCAGTCTTTTTTAAAAAGGTAATAGTACCTTTAGTACAAGTTTTCCTTTAAGCAATGCAGCCAATAACATCCCCCCCCCACCGTCCGGTCTTATATATACACTCGGCATGGTCCTTGGTGCAGCCCGGTTGGGTGCCTCACAGCCTTGCTTCAGAAAATGTCCTTGCCGGGACCTCTTCAGCATGCAGGTTTGTGTCCCTATATCTTCCTATGGGGAGAAGCTGTACTCTGTTGTACCACCGGAGGTTGCCATGAATACAGCTCCCTATAGGAATGAATGGGGACACGGACCACATGCTCAGGCTGAAGGGGACCCAGGGAGAACATTTTGTGAAGCAGGATATGGAGCTGCTGACAGGACCACACCATAAAGATAGCCAAAAGTGAGTATAGGTCTGGGTGGGCTGCAGTATTTAGCATTAAAAGACTTGGCAGGCCCTTGGGGCATTATTGGGGCACTATTCCTCCCAATGATATGAGGAACTATTCCTCCCACTGACACCAGCAACGGGGCACAATGTCTTCCACTGATGCCAATGATAGAATACTACTCCTACTAATACCAATAATGGGGCACTACTCCTCCTAATATCAATAAAATGGAACTGCTCCTCCTACTAATACCAATAATAGGGCACTACCCCTCCCGCTGACCACCAACCCCAAGTCCATGTTTATTCTCACTGACGCTGGGCCTGGGACATTTTCTGCCCTCACTGGCCACAATCTCCTAAAGTCTGAAGGACAGTAGACTGGCCCTTTGTTTGAAAAGTTTTGAGACCCCTGATGTAGGGGAAAGGTGGCTGCAGATACACGGGTACAACTTATGCAGTAGGATTTGTTTCATCTCTGTATCACCTGAGGCCAGTCACCTCACTGGGTATATGTGAGGGTTTACAACCACTTTAATGAACAATGGGGCCATTCTGGATTGTAGACAGAGCTCTGGTGGGAACTGAACTAGGAACCCTGGCACTGCAAGGTCACGAGGAGAGTCAGCCAACACATTCCAGCCTGAACTATTGGGGAGAAAAGGAGTTAAAATAATTTTCCATTTAACCTCGAGCCACGTGCCAAGTCTCACGCGTAAAAGTCCGTCTTGCCAATAAAAAGTGAAAAACAACGGCAGTAAAACTTCCCGGTCAAAAGGAAAGTTTGTATGAATGGAGGTCACATCACAATAAAGGATAATCTGGCATGGAAAAGACACAGGAGGAGACGATCACCATGGGATGGAGCTGAGCCCGTGACTTCTGGCGTGGGTCAGATGACGCGGCAATCAAATGATTTCACCCAATAAAGTGCAGAAACAAACAAAACCACATGAAATAAGGAGGAAGAATGAAGAAAAGCCTGTTTGTTACGGCGGTGTTACGCTATAGGAAACATCCCTAGGCGGTATAGGTTTTGGCTTCTACTTACTTGATTGTCTTAACGTAACTCGAGTGCGCAATGGTTTCTGCGAGATTGCGACACCTCAATAACTGAACCATTATCCAGCGGTTACTTTCGGCTGTGCCAGCTTTCACAGAGGAAGGTGAACGCAATGCTATAGACAAGAACGCATTTCATTGGGAAGGGGAAGGATTAATAAAGTTAATCAGTCTACCACCATTTTTTAAAGGTGCTCTTCAACCGCTTCAAGACCCGGGCACTTTCACCCCCTTCCTGCCCAGGCCAATTTTCAGCTCCGTTGCACTTTGAATGACATTTGCGCAGTCATGCAATGCTGTATGCAAACAAAATTGTTATCTTTTTTTTTTAAAGACAGGTAGAGCTTCTTTTTGGCGGTATTTAATCACCAATGAGTTTATTTTTTGCAAAAAAAAAAAAAAAAAAAAAAAGGTTTTCTTAGTTTTTCATAAAGTTTTGTAAATGAGTATTTTTTTTCTCCTGCACTGATGGGGCTGCACTGATGATCAATGCCGATCTCCCCTGTGAGGAAATGCTGAAAAGAAATGAGGCTGCACCGACGGGCACTGATGGGCTGCACTGACGATCAACGCCGATCTCCCTGTGAGGAAATGCTGAAAAGAAAGGAGGCTGCACTGATGATCAGTGCCGATCTCCCCTGTGAGGAAATGCTGAAAAGAAATGAGGCTGCACCGATGGGTACTGATGGGCTGCACTGATGATCAATGCCGATCTCCCTGTGAGGAAATGCTGAAAAGAAAGGGGGCTGCACTGATGATCAATGCCGATCTCCCCTGTGAGGAAATGTTGAAAAGAAATGAGGCGGCACCGACGGGCACTGATGAGGCGGCACTGACGGGGCTGCACTGACGGGCACTGATGGGGCTGCACTGATGATCAATGCCGATCTCCCCTGTGAGGAAATGCTGAAAAGAAATGAGGCAGCACCGAAGGGCACTGATGAGGCAGCATCGACGGGCACTGATGGGGCTGCACTGATGATCAGTGCCAATCTCCCCTGTCAGGAAATGCTGAAAGGAAATGAGGCTGCACTGACGGGCACTGATGGGGCTGCACTGACGGGCACTGATGGGGCTGCACTGACGGGCACTGATGGGGCTGCACTGACGATCAGTGCTGATCTCCCCTGTGAGGAAATGCTGCTGATGGGCTCTCCTCACATCACACGCTGTCCGTGTGAGGAGAGGAATGTTGATAACCGGCATTTCCTTGTTTACATATGATCAGAGGTGATTGGACACAGCTGATCACTTGGTGCCTCATCATCGGCTCTTTACCCAGATCGGTGACGCGCTGTGTCCCAGGGATAGGGCCGATCTCCCCTTGCACCTGTTATTTTACTATACGGCGGGTGGGAGGTGGTTAAAGCAGAACTACACTGTTATCTGAGCACCACAAAACAAAAACACTAATTTAATTAACTTTTAGTATTCAAAGCAAACTCCCCCATCTATTTTCCGAGATTTCATGTGGGACTTGCACTGACATCCGTCCATGAAATCGCACAGGTGTTGACAAGACGCAGATGAAATTGCTTAAAGTGAAAAAGACAAAAGTATCATTTAATGGTTAAAAAAAAAAAAAAAGGAGGCAAAAATGACACATTCTGTTGACTTTTTCATAAAAATAGAGGTCATCCTTCTAAAAATATACAAAGACTCCAAATGATAAAATGGCATAGACCTTCAAAAGAAAAGGACAAACAAAAAAAAAAGTCCTGGAAACAGAAACAAAGTAATTGTAAGAACCATCCATCACTGTACACACGTCAAGCAGCGCCTGATACAATGAATCTGCCTAGGCAGCAAAGCAGAAGTGTGTGTGTGTGGGGGGGGGTGTTATTGTAGCAGAAGGAACACAATTAATAAAGTTACAAAACAAACCTTCAAATATTTGCCCTGCTCACTACAAACGTGCGGCGAAGGCTCCATGAGGAGAGAAACGGGAATTTTGGAACCCGAGGGAACGCAGCCTAAGCTTCTTACACATTATACATCAGTATCACAGCACATCCATCTAATGAGCCAAAACAGATAAAAATGACTTTGGTGAGATTAGTGCCGCTAAAACCGGGAATGAGGGTTTGATCTTTGCCTTCCACAGCTACAAATTACCCAACAACACATCATAAAACTGCAAAAAAAAAATGTACTAAACATCAATTGTGATGACAGCATGGAGATAGGACCTTTCATTGAAAGCAGACATTACGCTTACCCTGCGTTCATACCCATGCGTTTTTTAGTGCAGTTTGCAGAAATGCATCACAGTCCATGTAACATTGTTTCTTTCACATCTAAGCGTTTTTCAGCTGGTGCGTATTTGGAAAGGGTCAGTGACTTTTTTTCCAGCAGCAGATTGCTTTTTGCGTGTAATAGACTTCAATGGAGCCGCACCAGAAACGCAAGTGTTGCACTTTTGATGCGTTATTTTTTATTTTTTTTCACTTTAACACACCGTGTATAGCTGGTTGCCAAGGAGCGGATCAGGAAGCCGGCCACTGTGTCCTTAATAACTGATGACAGCTGAGTGAAAAAAAAAAAAAAAAAAAAAAAAAAAAAAAAAAAAACACGGTGTGGGCCCCCCCCGAATCCCAACGGCATTTTTTTTCCCCCCGATTTGTTTTTGCCACAACTTTTTTTCTTTTTTTACATTCAGCTGTCAGCGGAGAAGCCTCATGACTCATCGGTTGTTAAGGACGCAGCGGCCGCCTTCCCCAGCCCACTCCTTAGCAACCAGCTATATACAATGTGTTTAAAAAGAAAAAAAACCCCACAAAAACACAAAGTGCATGAAAACTACATGCAAAAACGTGGGTTAAAGAACGCGCTAAAAAAAAAAAACGCACCAGGCACAGCCCGGTGCAGATTCAGTCATCTTAGGGCCAGTTCACATCACAGCACTGATGACATCTCTTCCGAGTGATTAGTGCCCCCCGAGATTCTCAGAATTTACCAGGAATTGTCGGGAGAAATCAGTGCCCCTGGTCCTCTGGCCACCGACAAACCAGCGGCTACCACCCGAGAGTAGAGCGAATGACCACCCAATTCATCATTTATGCTGGAAGAGTTTTTAACACTGCGAGTCTATTTCTTACCTCTTATACATTAAATTGCGGTCATACTGTACTTAGATGGCGCTGCACTCTCTGTCCTTCAGGACAGGAGCGTGACAGCTGGTGAGAGGGGAGGAGGCTATGGGGAGGGGAATCCCATGGGCAGATGAAATGTCATTGGTTGTTAAGGACACGGTGTCCCCTCTTCCTCAAGCAGAGTTCCACCCAAAAGTAGAACTTCCACTTATACACTTCCTCCCCCCCTCCAGTGTCACATTTGACACCTTTCAGGGGGGGAACGGTTTTTGACAGGTCCCCGTCCCCACTTTTGGGGGACGGACCGCGGCCCAATCTCCCGGAATTTCGGCCCCTCCCCTCCTTCCCCCGCCGCCGGGCCAATTATAAAGCGCAGCTCGCATCGAGCATGCGCAGTAGGGAACCAGCAGTGAAGCTGAAAGGCTTCACTGCCTGGTTCCCTTACCAGGAATGGCGGCGGCAGCACAAGGGAGTCAAACCGAAGATCGGCTGTGGTGCCGACATCGTGGGCTCCCTGGACAGGTAGGTGCCCTAATATTTAAAGTCAGCATCCGCAATATTTGTAGCTGCTGACTTTGAATTTTTTTCACCCAGGCTGGACCTCCTCTTTAACAACCAATAATTGCCGGCATTCTTTTCTTTACATTTCAGCCGTTAGCGGGGAAATCCCGCTGACAGCACCGAGCCAGAAGGTATCAGTTTCCGGTATCGGTGCATTGGCACGACTACCGATACCCGTGCAAATGCCTAGTTTCGGCATCGATACCGGTGCAACCGTAATATAATATATTGTAGCTTACTAGTTCTTAGAATGAATGCTTTTGGGTTTAATACCGCTTTAAGTAGAAGGAAGGATTAAATATTTAAAATGTTCCCTCCTCTTGCATGTCATACTGAATGGCAAAGTTCAGCATTATTTCTATATGGTCACTTGACCACCAAGCTTCCATCGCTCACTTCTGGTGCGGGTATTGGGAGGGAACTCCACACATGACAACATCTACAGGAAGAGAAGCCAGCAGTTTCCATCACTGTTCTATGGAATGGAGAGCCTGTCATTGGACCTCCACTTTACATAGAGAAGACATGTGAAAAAAAAAAAATAGATTTTAAAATGTAGGCAGGGCTGAAGGAGCAAAAAAGGGGGAGGGAACAGGTAAATGCTGGAATATAGCTTGGCCTTTTCTTCTACTTTGAACCAGCAGGTGTGTAGATTATATAATAGAAGTACAAGCAGGAGCAGTGATGCATTAATAAATCTATTGTATTCTGAGGCTTGAACACATATCTAGTAGAACAGGGGTCTCAAAGTACCGGCCCGCGGGCCATTTGCGGCCCGCGGACCGGTTAAAAATGGCCCGCAGGCAGGGCTGATAAAGGACTAGAGGTCGACCGATATTTGGCCATTAGGTCGATATATAGCACTGGCCGCTGCTCTTCCTTCCTTCTCCACACTCAGCGCTTGATGCTTGTGTGAAACTGACACGTAACAGGAGGAGAGAGACAGAGGGATCTGTCAGATTTGAGGTTGATGTCGGGGGTGGGCGGGACCCGGCCGGGGTGGGCGGGACCCGGCCAATATCAAACACCAGCCAATGGGATCTGGGCGGGCAGCTACGTGTATGTGGCCCGCCCCTTTTCTTAAGCAGCCCAATCATTGGCTGGTGTTTGACAGCTGCTGGCCCCGCCCACCTCGGCCGGGTCCCGCCCACCCCGACATCAACCTCAATTCTGACAGATCCCTCTGTCTCTCTCCTCTGTGCTACGTGTCAGCTTCACACAAGCATCAAGCGCTGAGTGTGGACAGCTCCTTGTCAGTTTCACACACTGTTACACTCCGCTCAGTGTGAAACCTGCCAGTGGCACCTGCCTGTGCCAATCAGTGCCATCTGTCAGTGCCATCTGTCAGTGCCAGCTGCCAGTGCCACTGCCAATCAGTGCCACCTGCCAGTGCCAACCAGTCTGCCATTGCCACCTGCCACCTCCAACCAGTACCACCTGCCAGTGCCACCTGCCACCGCCAATCAGTGCCACCACCAACCAGTGCCTGCCAGTGCCACCGCCAACCAGTGCCCCTGCCAATCAAAGCCACCTGCCAGTGCCACCTTCCGCCACCTGCAAGTGCCACGCCAATCAGTGCCACCTGCCAGTGCCAACCAGTGCTTGCCAGTGCCACCTGCCACCACCTGCCAGTGCCACGCCAATCAGTGCCACCTGCCAGTGCCACGCCAATCAGTGCCACCTGCCAGTGCCACGCCAATCAGTGCCACCTGTCAGTGCCAATAGTGCCACCTGCCAGTTCCAAACCAGTGCCACCTGCCAGTTTCAAACCAGTGCCACTTGCCAATGCCTGCCAGTGCCACCTTCCAGTGCCAACCAGTGCCACTGCCAATAAGTGCCACCTGCCAGTGCCATTGCCAATCAGTGCCACCTGCCAGTGCCATCTGTCAGTGCCAATCAGTGCACCCTCCAAACAGTGCAACGTGCCACCTGCCAGTGCCACCTGCCAGTGACAGACAGTGCCACCTGCCAGTGCCACCTGCCTAAGCCAACCAGTGCCATCTGTACTGAGGACATCAAGTGTTTGGTAGAGTGACAGGAGCAAGCAGGGAGGAGTGGAGTGGGTGAGGTTTTTTTTTTTTTCAAATCGGCCTAAAATATCGGCCACAAAAATCGTCATCATATATCGGCCATCGGCTTTACCTCTCCATCTCTTCTGTCCTCTCCGCTGCACGCTGCTGCAGCCCAGAGAGAGAACAGAGCTGAGAATGGAGCGGAGGAAGGATCCGCTCATCGATCCGCCCACCTAGGCATTGACGATCGACCAGAGCTCCAAACCAGGGTCCTGCTGCCACCTCAGGGCGGGAGATTGTGTTCTCTGGGTCCCCTGTCACTAGGCCTGTATGGAAGCCAGGAGGAGAGGATTTGGGAGGCAGATGATCCTGACTGCCAGGAGAGGTGAGTGAGCCATCACACTGAGGCAAAGTCCTTAGTGGGGTGACTGGGGTAGAAATTTGTGCAGTGTGGGGGGTATTTTATGCAGTGTGGAGGGTGATTGTGCAGTGTGGGGGGTAATTGTGTAGTGTGGGGGTATTTTATGGAGTGTGGGGGGTATTTTATGGAGTGTGGGGGGTATTTTATGGAGTGTGGGGCTATTTGTGCAGTGTGTGGCTATTTGTGCAGTGTGGGAGGGGTAATGCTGGGTAGTTAATAATGCGTTTGCTGACACCAATGCTGGGTTAATAATGCGCTTACGGACACCAGTACTGGGTATAATGCGTTTGCTGACACCAGTGCTGGGTATAGTATAGTATATTATTGCTGGTATAGTTCATTGCTTTTGAAGTTTTAAAAGTTTGCATGCGGCCCCCCATGGGATATGAAAACTTGTCATGTGGCCCTCAGGCAATTTGAGTTTGAGACCCCTGTAGTAGAATTTTAAAAGGAAAACTACTCACAAAACACACAGATTCTATTTATATACCACATTACCCTGCGGACACAGACTGGCCAAGCCCCACCCCTTGCATGGAGTATTTTCTGCATACTGTATTTGTACAGACAATCCGAGAAGTCTCTGTACGATTCAAGCTGGCCATACATAATCATTCAGTCTGGGGGCTGAACTAAAGAAAATCGAAAAAAATGTCCCCCATCTACACAATCAACCGGCCAACCCGGAAGCATCATACACTTAAAGAATTTCAGCCAAATTAGAGGAATCGGATAAAATTCTAAGTGTATGACCAGCTTAAGGTGGCTGTGAACATACAATGGTAAGACACGTTCTAATAAAGTTATACTTATGCAGTCACCAGAATGGTTTTTGCTTAGGTATCAGAATGATTTTTCATACTTTTTTTTACAAGGTTAGAAGGTTCTGTCATGCATGTGACCATGCACTTCTTCTTCCTGATAGTCAGGGGGCGGGGTTACAGGACACTGTGCAGACACACACTGTACTTGTATTCCATAGACTGTTCAGCCTGAGGCAAGATGCGGGCTGTGCTCGAGCAGAAGGAGAGGGGGGGGGGGGGGGGGACGTGCGCCAGAGGCAGGCTGTGCTCGAGCGGGGGGGGGCCTGTGCCAGGGGCGGGCTGTGCTCGAGCGGGGGGGGGGGGCATGCGCCAGAGGTGGGCTGTGCTCAAACAGGGGGGGTGCGTGCGCCAGAGGTGGGCTGTGCTCAAGCAGGGGGGGAATGCGCCAGAGGTAGGCTGTGCTCGAGCAGGGGGGGGCGTGTGCCAGAGGCGGGCTGTGCTCAAGCAGGGGGGGGGGGGCGTGCGCCACAGGTGAGTTTTGGTTGGGCGAGGGGGGTGGCGCATGGGGGCTGTGATTTGGAGGGGGCGCATGTCCCCGAGGTGGGCTGTGATTGGGAGGGGGGCGTGCGCCTGAGGGGGGCTGTGATAGGAAGAGGGGCACGGGCTGTAATTGGTTGGGGTCATGGGCCAGAGCCGGGCTGTGATGGGTTGGTCAGCGTGGTGGATGAACTACCCAATGCAGGCATGCTGTAAGTCTACACAGTGTCCGGTACCCCTGAATTGTCAGCCAAAGGATGAAAACTGACCACACTATCACAGATCAGCTTCTGTGATTTGTGTGGTCAGTTTAGAAGAGGGAAGAAAGGCGACTGGCAGGATCAAAGCCAGGTACTGTATAGGTATTTATCCTTATTTGTTGTCTTTGTGACACAAATCAATAGCAAACAGTTAAAGGAAGTCTCCCCCACAGGAACCATCTTAAGCCATACCAGGCATTAATTTAAATTTTTTAATTAAGCAATTACCTTTTCTCTGTAGGAATATCCTCAGTAGTGGGTTGGCGGTCGTTATCGCTTTATGGTAGTTGTCATCATTGTTGATAGGCAGTAAGTCCCCGTGAACATCGGCGTAACCAACAAGTACATCCACGTTGGGGATTTTATGCACATGCTGGAGTAATCCATAGAATTCATCGAACTTCCCGGGCTTAGATCGTTCCAGAGCGAACCGCCGAAACTCCGCCCCAAACTGAAGGAAGGAAAAACACTGCTATTAATACAGAGAAGCAGAGATATACTATAATATATAACTCATTTATAGGTTTCTGCCAAATATAAAGAAATAACTAACTCTTCTTCCTAATTTCTGTTTCCCTTTATGTCCACACAGGTTCTATTGTGTTCTGTTCCACTGAATGTGCCAGAAACCGCTTTATGTTCATTGGATAACCCTAATCACAGTTTGGCTTTTCTATATTAATATTCCTAGAATTTTCTCATTAGTTTAGGTTGCCGTCCCTCCGGAAATGCAGAGAAAAGGTCCCTGCACCATTTCTGGAATCGCAACCTGCATGGGAACTGCAAGTGCAACGCAGTTCCCAGTGCAAGTGTGATTTCCAGTGCATCCAGCGCGGTTTTTCTGTGCGAATGGTTGCAGGTACAGGTGTGGATGTTTAGGCATCCGTTTTGGCAACCCCGCCCCTCCTTATACTTACCTGAGCCCTCATTCAATCCAGAGCTGTGCATATCTGCAGCTCTTTTCTCCTTTACCTGTAGGTCTCTCTGTCATTGCTGGGGCATTGAGAGCCATTGGCTCCTAGTGCTGTCAGTCAAAGCCAGTGACGAGGGAGTGGGGCGGGGCCGAGTCCTGCTGTCTGTGTTAATGGGAACAGCAGTGGGGCTCAGAAGTAAGCACGCTTCCCATGGGGGCACGCCACAGGGAGGAGGGGCCAGGATGCCAGCGGGGGACCCGAGAAAAGGAGGTTCAGGGCCCCTCTGTTCAATTCCATTGCACAGAGCAGGTAAGTATAAAGAAATGTATTAAAAAAAAAAAAAAAAAAAAAAAGAAGATTAGCCTGTAATCACTGTAAGCCCACACATGATCAGAAAATCGGATGAAAGATACCTCTTTCGAATCGATCGCACGATAATCTGATCGCTGGCTTGTTTAGAGCTTTCGAGAGCCGATCACCACAGTTCAAAGCGAAATTATCCGGGGACAAACACAAAAAACTTTCTCGTACGACACTTTCTAAACTTTCTAAACAAAAGGCCACTTTACAGTCCTTCAATCTTTAGAAGGGCCAGACTGTGGCTGGGGGGGGGGGGGGGGACGACTGCGCTCCCATCGTTGGTGCGAGAAACCACGCCCCCGATCAGTGGCGCCAGCGCGAGGAAACTGCGCCCCCGATCAGTGGCGCCAGCGCGAGGAAACTGTGCCCCCTTTGGGGGGCGCCAGCGCGAGGAAACTGCACCCCTTTCGAGGGCGCCAGCGCGAGGAAGCTGCGCCCCCCTTTGGTGGCGCCAGAGCGAGGAAGCTGCGCCCCCCTTCGGTGGCGCCAGCGCGAGGAAGCTGCGCCCCCCTTCGGTGGCGCCAGCGCGAGGAAGCTGCGCCCCCCTTCGGTGGCGCCAGCGCGAGGAAGCTGCGCCCCCCTTCGGTGGCGCCAGCGCGAGGAAGCTGCGCCCCCCTTCGGGGGCGCCAGCGCGAGGAAGCTGCGCCCCCCTTCGGGGGCGCCAGCGCGAGGAAGCTGCGCCCCCCTTCGGGGGCGCCAGCGCGAGGAAGCTGCGCCCCAATGTTGCTGAAAGTATGGGAAATAATAGCCCAAGGGCCGGATAAAAGCACGCAAAGGGCTGTAGTTTGGACACGACTGCTATAGAGGAAACAAGTGCGCCCCCTGCATTACAAGGGTTACTTTGTATTTCTCCAATGATCACCTTTCAATTCTTTTCCAGCACTTCTATAACAACCTAAAAGGATTATTTTTCTCTAGAGAAGAACTCACAACACAAAAGGCTGGGCATACATTATACAATTTTCTTGTACAACTTTCCTTTAGATTTACCAAAATCATATAATAGGAGGTCAAACCTGAACACTTTCAATTCGTATGCAATCAGGCAGGCCCCCTCGCACTACATAGTTGAAGGTAAATCTAAAGAAAATTGAATGGTGGATAGCCAGCTAAAGATGTAAATTTTAGCTTTATTCTTCCGACAGCTCTTTCTGCTTTGTTATCAGGGTGGATAAAAATCAATGATTAATAAAAAATAAATAAATAAAAATCAGATTTTGTTTATTTAAATCTGATTTTTTTGATTTTTATCAAAATTTAATAAAATGCTTTTGGAGTAAAAATCTAAAAGATAAATTGAAAACTAAGATACAATAATAATTTATTTTATTCAGCATGAAATGGAGCTTAGTTACAGTATGTAGCATGAGGCTGTATATTCTGCAATATTTACATTTTTTGTAATCTCATTGAATGACTGCATTGATGCATTCACGCAAAGTCACAGTATCCATGAAATAAACCAAAGTTCTGGAATATTCCTTTATCCCATTGTTTTGCAAATCTATGTACACTACAAACTGTATGATTGAATCAGTTCTGATATCGCTGTTTTACTAACCTGACAGCTTATTATTCTAAATAAGAAACCTTCATTTTGTTTGCAAATATTAAAGAAGAACCCCAACTACCAGCAAGAATAAGTTTACATTCCCTACATATAAAGAGCACCTGTCATTTCAGATCCATCATGGCAGCTCCTGTTAGCGGGCATCCACTCACCTGCTGCTGTCACGTCCCTCACCTTGGTGTGTCACTGCCGCATCACCAGCCGCCCCATTAAAGTGAATGGGACTGTCGGCGAGTCAACAGCGGGGCAGAGGAGGAGCTGCTGCGGGACGGAGATGACAGTTGGTCTTTAAAAATTATAATTTAAATCGAGTTGATTTAAAGTGGAGGGCCACCCTAAAAAAAAAAAAAAAAAAAAAAAAAAAAAAAAAAAAAATTGCATGAAAAATCCTAAAAAAAAAAAAAAAAAAAGTTTAAACTTATCTAAACCCTTGTTGCTAGGCAGTCTTCCTAATCTGCCACTTCCTATTCCGCGGCGTGTTCTGCTCCTCGGTGAGCGGCCCCGTTGCCTTCTCGGAACGGTGTGTGTTCTCAGAACACCATGGGGCCATTCACAGAGCGCAGCGCCACTCGGGCATGCGCAGTAGGAAACTGGCAGTGAAGCCGCAAGGCTCCACTGCCTGCTTCCCTTACTTAGGATGGCGGTGATGGGACCCGAGGGACGGGTCGGCCTCGGGCGGCTGACATCGCGGGCACCCAGGACAGGTAAGTCTACTTATTTAAAGTCAGTGTTTGTAGCTGCTGACTTTTAATTTCAGGGACAGAATCCCGCTTTAAATCAAGCCTTTTTACTAGTGATTTATATCGGGATTTAAATCAAATCCACCCTGTTTGTTATTGACCATTATATGGGCTATGGCAAGTTGCACCAGCGGAATCCCCAAACCTTATTTACACAGAATATGTATGAAGTAGACAGTGAAGAGAGAAGACGGAAAAAATTTCCTTTACAGGTAGAGATAATTAGACACCAGGAGCCAGGCAGACCAACACCGGAGCCAGTGTGACGAACGAAGGTGCCAGCCGAGAGCCGTGCCCATTAAAGAAAACAGAGAGAAACAAGTACACAAAACCGAGATGTTCAAACAAACGAGGAGATAAACGGGACTTTCCTTCAAAAGAACTCTGAACTATATTTACAGCTACAACCTACACATAATGAAACTCCATAAAGCATTATAAATTGCATAACCATTTCTACAGAGAAAAAACAAAAACAAAAAAAAGATGACATCCAAGGTCTGAAAGTCAGAATGAAAATTAAATGTTGCTTTTTGATTGGACCTCATTACCGGCTATCAGGACAAGAAGTCAGGAGATACTTCCTTATGGAGACAACCGATGCCGAAGTTCGGCCACGTTTCAAACCCGCGCTTCTTTTTTTGGCAAATTACAGGCGTTTTTCATTCTTTTACAGTGGTGACCTTTTGACCTGTACAAAATCGCGGTAAAAAAATTGCGCGACTTTCTGCCTGAAAAAACAATACGCTCTGGTGTGAACAGAACCTTAAAGGATAACTCCACTTTCATGGGAAAAAAAAAATATAGCAAATAAAAAAATCTAGCATATACAACTGCGATATAAGCCATATTGTAGTTGAAAGTTATTAACCAATTATTGCCTCTTGTTCCAATATTGGAACAGTAGTGATGTGGGAGTTATTTATATCCTACTGCTCTAGGCAACATATCAATTTTGTGCGCAAATTAAAAAAAAAGTAAAAAATTAAGTAAAAATTCAACCAAAGGCATAAATATTATTAAAAAAAGACCTTTCCTTTTTTATCTGCAGCGCTGTCGTTTTCTGTAACCTGGAGGCGCTCTGTACACAGATGGTATACTGAACGCTCCTGGATGTGTCATTTCCTGCTTGTGTGATTGGCTCACTGATTTTCCCAGAAGTCTGCACTAAAATAAAAGTCAGATTTTCAATTTAAATGCAGGTCACCTTAGCAATATGGTTTCCCTCAAAAGAGCAGGTTGTATCTGGGGCGTGCAGAGTTCAGGGGCGCGAGCTACCGACCGAGAGCGCAGAGTTTAGGGGCGCACTACCAACCAAGAGCGCAGAGTTCAGGGGCGCGCTACCGACCGAGAGCACAGAGTTCAGGGGCGCGCTACCGACCGAGAGCGCAGGGTTCAGGGGCGCGCTACCGACCGAGAGCGCAGAGTCCAGGGGAGCGCTACCGACCGAGAGCGCAGAGTCCAGGGGAGCGCTACCGACCGAGAGCGCAGAGTTCAGGGGAGCGCTACCGACCGAGAGCGCAGAGTCCAGGGGAGCGCTACCGACCGAGAGCGCAGAGTCCAGGGGAGCGCTACCGACCGAGAGCGCAGAGTTCAGGGGCGCGCTACCGACCGAGAGAGCAGAGTTCAGGGGCGCGCTGTGCACCCCCCCAAAGCTTCCTTGCATCTCTTTCCTACTGACCTGGCTCTAGTACCTCCCTGTGTAGGCAGCGTTGCCTCGAAGATCATGTTTTCTCTCAGATTCTGGAGATCTGTCCACGCCTTGAGTGTGTGCAAGAATCTGTTAGTTCCAGAAGCCGCTGATAGCAAAGCTGTCACTTATAAACACAGAAGGCTTCTGTGTGTACAAGTGACATCAGGGAGCGGAGGGTAAGAGCTAGAGGTGGCGGAATGGAGTTCCACCACATTCCTGCTGCAAAACTGGGAGTAAGGGCCACATGAAAAGGCCTGGCAGGCTGGATTCGGCCCGCAGGCCTTGTGTGTGTCCAATTTTGGCGTAAAGCGTTGCATTCAAAAAAATTCTCGGTTCCCAAAAAAATCCACATATGAAAATGATTGGTCCGATTTCACCAACGTTTGACTTTTTAAAAGTTATCACCCGCTCTTTTATAGGACTCAATTTGAAGTTTAGGTACACTCAACCTTTCATCCATTTAGTTCCATTAGACGGGATCAACCCCTATAAGTTTGTTTTTAGTGAGTCATCGCAAGGAAACTCTTACTGTTTACGAACATTCTACGTAGACAGTCAGAACCTTCAGCGCCGACTCCTCCCCCGGGTGCCGGCTCCACACATATCAGACACACCTAGCAATGACTAAGAGGTCAACACACAGGAGCGAGAAACTCAAACTGCAAATAATAGGAAGCACAATACCTCCAGCCTGAGTCAGGCAGATAAACATTAAACACGCATACACTAAAAGGCTTAAGACGCATACCTCATGTGTACCTCATCTAGAAGGTTACTGCAAGTTCTGTTCCAGAAATATGCAAGTAAATTCCAGAAATGGAACATACAATGAATGACCTTTTTTCCTTTTATTGTACTAATAGCATATTTTTATCTTCACTCCACCCAAAACCCGCATTTCAGTAGATTAAAGCCCAATTCCAGGTTTCATTTAAATGTAAAAATAGTTTGTTTGGGCTCTGCTGGTTTAATCAAACTACTTCCTTTATTAACCACTTGCCAACCATTCACAGTAAATACACAGTGAGCGGGCGGCAGGTGCAAGCTCGGCAACGCTTGCCTCCGGGTTTGGGACCCTGCCGACCCGTGCTGCGATTGGACACAGCACGAGTTTGGAAGCAGATTTCAGCCAATGATTTCAGCTGAAACCTGCCGATAGTCTGTGTACAATCACACACAGAGGTCTGTGCTTACAAAACACACACAGAGCAGTGATCTGGCTGTTTGTTCTCCCTGAAAAGCAGGGGGAAAAACAGCCAGATTAATAAGTACCGTATATACTCGAGTATAAGCAGAGTTTTTCAGCACATTTTTTTTGTGCTGAAAATGCCCCCCTCGGCTTATACTCGAGTCAAGCACTTTTCTACAGCAGAGAATGACATTTTCCGAACAGACTTTGGGGCCCCGTATCTCGGGGCCACTTGGTGCTAGGAACCCCAGCTGTTGGATATGGATATGTTATAGTGCTAGTTCCACTGGGTTTGCACACCAAATTTGCGGTTCCTAGCACCAAGTGGCCCCGAGATACTGCCAACTGTGTCCATCTGCAGCAATGTCATTTCGAGACCCTTTAGGTCCAGAGACCCCAAATTTTGGCTGCAGCTAGGGGGCATCTAGGAACCCTTAACTACAGAGTTTGAAGTTCGGGGGCCCTATGGCTGCAAATGGGCACAGTAAGGCATGCAAACGGGCACAGTGACGCTGCAAATGGGCATTGTTGACCCTCTTTTCCACTTACAGTAGCTGCGCATTTCCCACCCTAGGCTTATACTCGAGTCAATAAGTAATCCCAGTTTTTTGTGGTAAAATTAGGTGCCTCGGCTTATATTCGGGTCGGCTTATACTTGAGTATATACGGTAAAAAATGCACACGTTACACTTGTTAGGCACACAGTTAACCCCCTCAATCCGTGGTTGAAGGAAAGAAAATTGCTTAAAGTGGAATTTCAGTCGTTTTTTTCCTCTTTCCATCTATTAAATCTTCCGCTCTTGTTGTTTTAACTTTGGTTAATGTAAAAGGAAATTTGTAAAGTTCTGTATATAATTGTATTCTATTTTGTATGTATTGCACACTGCCCTCACTGTGCACACAGCACTAATAATGTTTTTCAGTACAGGTTTGCATTTTTACCAGTCCTGATTAGAATTAGCCTGCCTATGTTACGCCCCTTGTTACCATAAACGTACAATTGTAATATTAATGTGATACCTACGTAATCATGTGTATAAACCTTCAGTTGCGTCATAAAAAAGCAGAACAGTTATTTGGAAAGATGCGGAGTGTATCTTTTGTGTCTGTTCCCTACTGCTGTATGTATTAATTTGGAACCACTAATCAATATGAGGATAGGAGTTGCCCATCTATAAAATGTCCAGGTCAGATAGTAAAACTTTTTTTTTTACTATCTTCCTGTTTCTTGTCTGGTCATTAGCCTAGGCGTATGAAATCATGCACAGCTCTCTCTCCCGTGAGAGTTTGCCAGGAAGGGAGGGGGGATGAGTCATTAGAGGGCCAAAAAGAGCTGCAGAGCTGGAGGTGTGCCTCTGTGTGTCTGTTTAAATCCAGGAAGTGAACAGGCAGCAGCTTCAGCTGCCCACGGTTAAAATGGATGCAGCCAGACTCAGTGGAGGAAGATTTCTGCAGCATATTTGGCAAGTACAGAATCACAGTATATATAAAATAATATGCAAAGTGGTTGGAGGGAAGCTTCAGAATGGCAAAGATGTTTTTATTACAAATTATAGACTGCAGTTCCTCTTTAATGTATGGCCAGCCTTAGACTTCCAGATTGCTCAGTGCTACCCTAGTTTGGTATGAAGAACTAATGACCAAGTTCTCTTGTATTGTTCACAGACCATTGAAAATCAAATTAAGTTTCTCAGAATGTTTCAATACCATAAAGATTTACACAAACCTGTCTCTCTCCTTGAGAAGCCGACTTACACAAAGAAGAAAAGTCTGCCAGTCTGAAGAGGGTGCTTGTGCTTCAATAAAGGTCCTTGGTATGCTCTGCATCATTACCAAAGAAAGAGGGCACGGGTAGCACATTCCTGCATTATATAACGCTTACAGCCGGAGCGCAAAGCGGCTTATTAAGGTGCAGAAACTTTTACAGCTACCGAAAACGCAACACAGCAACCAAAATGAGATGTTAAACCTTCGGGAACGCAGCCAGTTCAAGCACAGGCACAACACGCATCTCATATCCAGAAGTAACAGCTGAACTCCAGACAACCCGCTAAATACAGAGATAAAAACACACATATAAAAGGAGCCAATTTAAAGCAATACTAAACCTTCACTTTTTTTTTTTTTAAATAAAAAGAACCAAAATGTCTATAACTATCTGATCTGTGCAATGGTTTGGCACAGAGCAAACCCCAATCCCCTTCTTCTGGGGTCCCCCGGCAGCACTCCAGGCCCCTCATCTTCATTGGGTGTCCCCACAGAAAGTCACTTTCCATGAGGGCACCCATGCGGGCTCGCTCCTGAATACCGCTGCTGCGTCCATTGACGCAGACAGCGGGATTCGCCCCCCCCCCCCCCCCCCCCCCCGCGTCAAAGCTTTTGATTGACACAGGGGGAGCCAATGGCTTCCGCTACCATCAATCTGTCCAATGAGGAGAGCGACAGCGGCTTGAGCCACTGCACTCGTGCACATCGCTGGATCGGGCTTAGGTAGGTGAAAGAGGGTATCTGGGGGAGCTACAGCACAGAAGGTTTATCACCATAATGCATTAAAGTGATTGTAAAGCTTTGTTTTAAAAAATTGATAAAACTAACATATCATACTTACCTCCACTGTGCAGCTCATTTTGCAGAGTGGCCCTGAACCTCGTCTTCTGGGGTTCCTCGGCAGCGCTGGCGGCTCCTCCCCACATCAGATAACCCCCTAGGAGAAGCTCTCTCCCGGGGGGTTACCTTGTGGGCATGCTCCCGAGTCCAGCATTCGGAGTCCATAGAGGCCGAATGCAGGACTCGGCCCCGCCCCCGGGTCATTGGATTTGATTGACAGCAGCAGGAGCCAATGGCTGCACGGCTATCAATCTATCCAATCAAGAGCCGAGAACCCCGGGCAGAGAGACCGCACATCCCCGTGGGTCAAGTTCGAGGGCTCAGGTAAGTAGAAACAGGGGGGGCTGGGGTGGCGGTCACTGCCAGAAGTTTTTTTACCTTAATGCATAGGATGCATTAAGGCGAAAAAACACGAGGGTTTACAACCCCTTTAAGGTCGAAAAACCTTAGTGTTACTAAACCCACAACAATAAAATCTATCTGTATATGCAGAATAGCATGCTTGTTATACTCACTGTGCAACTTAAGGGGTTAATATTCTGTAAAAAAGCTTCTTTGACACTATATGGACAGATCCTTCCCTCCTGCACTATCTTGGCAAGCCATATAATACAGTGAGGGTAGCCCTCCTGCACATGCTCAGTTTAGTCTCTATTTCCTGTTTCAGTTGAACTGTTCAGGTCACATGATATTGACATCACACATGTGGGCGTGTATACAGGCTGTGGTGGAAATCTCCTCCCTGAAAACTCAGCACTGGACAAAGTGTTCAGTTTATCATGTGACCATGGTATATAGATAAGCAAAAAGGGTATATAGTGGCAGCATTTTAATGTAAGAAGAAGATTTATAAGCTGTGGGCATTGTGGGGGGGGGGGGACAGAGGAACTATTTTCATATTACTGGGTTTAGTAACACTTTAAGGCTCTACAACCACTTTAAACTGTGAAAGGATTTGTATACCCTGTTCTGAGATTTAAACAGCTCTTACAAAGCACTGTCCTGTTTCGTCTCTGCTGCAGTTAAAGTAGTAGTAAACCATGAAAAAAAAAAAAAATGAAAAGAAAAAACCTCCAAAAAATGGTCTCCTAAGAACTGACACTTCCTGTGTAGAAACAACATATCCTACGCTCCCTGGGTCTCTCAGTCTAGTGCTGGTGCAGGTGAGAGCTAAATGGTAATTAGATCTGACACAGACACAAACAGGCAGAATAATTAAAGCGGTGAAAAAAGCTTCTTTAAAAAAAAAAAAAAAAAGTATTACTCTGCAAGGAAATATAATGTGCAAGTATGGATTGCAACGGGGTGCTAGTTTCAAAAAATGACAGCTAGTACGGGGAACTTCTCCCCCTACTGCTGTCACAGTACACACAGGGAGGGGGAAAATCAGGCAGCAGCTGCAGCATTGGGAACAGGTTACATGTTCCACCCTAAAAATGGGTGGAACATGCAACATGTTTGCAAAGGTGAACTTATCCTTTAATGCAGGGAATGTATTAGATAAAAGTGTTTTGGTTCTACAACCACTTTAGAATCCCCCCTTTACTTATCTCTGATAAGCTGTGAAGAAAGCCATGTCCCAAGACAGAGCTGTACAGGCTGTCTATATAGATGCATTTTTTTTTTTCACAATCTGTTATTAGATGAGTCGGCACCCAATAATTGCCCTGGCTCTCATTTTTTTCTTTAAGTAACTGGTCAGGCTCCAGGGCTGTATATTAGGGAGAGACTTAAGTGATTCCAATAGTCACTGTAAATGTAAGTCAATGTTGGATGACAGCCAGAGTGCTGCCTCGCTGTACTGCAGATGAAAGACTATCGACTATTTCATGAATGCTCGGGCTATGTAGTTCTATTCATGCCAATTACAGCGAAGACCATATTGTGTTCAAACAAAACCAGGAGCACCACATTGTATGGTAATTAAAAAGCAGCCTTAGGAGCCGAGTTACAACTCAGGCACCCGACAGTTATTGCTACCTGCAGCTTTGGAGTGGCCCCCGGCTGCACCAAATCACCACCTCCGCAGGAAGGGTTAGGAGTAAAGCAAGTCCCTGACATGGACATGGATAATAATGGTCAGTGAAGGACCACAGAACACGGATATGTGAAGCCTTTTTGCCTGGTAAATCGCATTGCATAGTGTGAGCCGTTTGGAGATGTCGTTATTTAGGGTTGCACCGATACTAGTGTCGGTACCGATACTGAGCATTTGCCCGAGTACTTGTACTCGAGGGAATGCTCCAATGCTTGATCCGATACCTGGGCAGTCAGGGGATGATCGGTGTGGCGGTGGTGGGAGAAACAAGCACCGATCTCCTTGTATAGATTTAAATACAGCAGCCGACAGCCGCTTCTCCTCCTCTCCATCCCGCAGCTTTTAGCTGCTTTATTGAAATATATACAGGGAGATTGATGTTTGTAACTGCCCCACGATCATCTCAGACTGTCCCTGTATTCTCTTTCAGTCCACCTGTGTCCTCCGTGCTCCTCCGCTTCCCCTCCGTGCCATGCTCCGGTCCCTTTGTCCTCGATCTTTCAGGATGGAGAGCGGAGGAAGGAGCCGGTAAATCTGTCATTTACCGGCTCCTTCCTTTTCCGAATGCACAGAGTCAGTGATTACTGCCTCCGTCCATTCATAACTAAGCATCGTAAAACATAGTTTACACTCTAAACCTTTTGTGCCTATTTCACGGTCGCGCTGTGTTTCTCTACGACATTGCCATTGCAGTTTATATACTGCCAAAACGGTGTGTCCCCTTTCCCTCTTCATCTCCCTTGTTACACCAATATTGTTGAAAATTATAATGGTCCTTACCAATTAGAATACCACTATGGGTTTGGGATTTTCCGACTACCTAATGTGTTACATGTAGAGAGAGAGAGAGAGTCACAACTCGTTATGGGGATAAATTAAATCTTGTCAGTGTGTTAGTGCTGCAGCACTCGAAGCGAGACCACCTTTTTCTTTCTCAGTGTCGTTCAGCCCATGAAATAAGACATATCTCTAGTTTTGGGCAGGAGGTTTCAACACACGTCCCAAGTAACACACATATATATATTTTTTCCTAATTCCTTTTTTTTTAATTTAATGTTGCTGATCTTCTTTATAATATTATGACAACACTATTGGGAGATACATTTTATCCTGGATGGTGTGTATGTTTCTCCCCTTTTTGGTCCATATATGTTCAACCAGTGCTGTTATATACATGTTCAACCAGTGCTGTCACGTGTTTTTTCACTATACAACATTGTTAGTAAGCCGAGTGTTGCAGCACATGGAGTGAGACTTCTTACACTTCATCACTGCAACCGTGTGCTGTGGTACGCAGAGTATCAGTCTTGATTTTTTAGAGTTCTCTACTATGTGTGCTGAAATCCCGTTCTTTGTTTCTTGTTTTTCGCTTTTGTTCCCTGAGTTGGAAAATGACACTGGTCCCAAATAGTATATGTTCTGGTCTTTCAACTTAATTTTATTTAAATAAAGGCCATTTAAGGTTGACATTATTGTGGCTCAGTCGGCTGTTATACCACCGTGTCTTATATATTTTTGCTAAAAATTCTTTTTTTTTTTTATTATATATTACTATTGGCATTTTGTTCTTTTAAGGCTAATAGGCATATATATTTGTTCCATAATTTTGGTACATTATAGTCACATGTTCGAGGTTCTGGTCTTCATTCATACACCAGCGCACCCCTTCGCTTGAATAGTTTGCAAGTTGCCCCCTTGCTGCACTAGAGCATTAAAAGAAATTAATTGACATGGTAACACATTTTTGTTTACTCGCTCTTGCAATTTCGTAATTATATTGATATTATTTTAATAATCTTAATACTCTTGTAGGGGGTACCCTGGTACATGAATGAGGCTCGGATTCCTTTCAGCACATGCGATATTAAGTGTCGTTCCACACAATGTATACAATGACATTATATTTATGCCTTTGATGTGTTAATTATCACATGACGCTTGCATCTTTATGTGATACTTACTTGATACTTATCTTAAGCATTGTGCCCATGTTTTGCGATTGTCCAGATTTCCATTATATATTTGAGCAATGTTTTTTAATTCAATTTTTTCTATATTTATTTCTTTATTTTTCTATTTGCTGTTTTCTGGACACTAGGAGGTTAACACGACTAATGAGCATGGGGGTGTGGGTTCTATTGCTTGGTTCAGTGTTTTTTGTCAGGTGTTACATATGCTTTTAATCACCCATCTTTCTATATATGTCTCTGTTGTAAAAACCTTTCCTTAGCTATGAGTAAGCATCTGTTGATGTGAAACGCGTTAGCTATCAGTTGTTCTGCATATCCACCTTCTATGTGACCTTGGTTTTTTACTACAATAAAGGTGCTTTTTTTCACGGATGTGCGGCCATCCAGACCTCTTCATTTTGCTTTCAACTCATCGTGCAGAGCCAGCACCTGTGAGGCTGAGGAAGGACGTTCCTTATGGCTGAATAGTGGTTATCCTGTGAGCGGCTTGTTTCTTTCTTTATCCTCATTGTCTAAGACAGCAGTGGGGCGTCATTGGCTTCGGCTGTTGTCAATCAAAATCAGTGAGCCAATGAGGAGAGAGAGAGAGGGGGGGTGGGGCCGAGCAGCGGCTCCGTGTCTGAATGGACACACAGAGAAACTGCTCGGCTTAGGTGCCCCCATAGCAAGCTGCTTGCTGTGGGGGGGCACTCGGCAGGAGGGAGGAGCCAGGAGCACCGACGAGAAGAAGAGGATCGAGGCTGCTCTGTGCAAAACCATCACACAGAGCAGGCAAGTATGAATTTTTTTTTTTTTTTCTGTTTAAAGAGACTTTAGTATCACTTTAACCAGACACTGATAGAAGAAGTCACAAGACTACTATATACTACTGATGAGAAAAGGTATTTAGCTTTTATATTTACTAGAATAATTGCATGTCCATATTCTGTGTACTGTGGAGACCACATAAACTGACTTCAGGGTCTTAAGGTTGAATATGTGTTTTATTATATGGTTTAAAGGAGTTGTAAAGGCAGACGTTTTTTTTTTATCTTTATGCATTAAGATAAAAAACATTTTGTGTATAGCAGCCTCCCCAGCCCCCCTTAATTACCTACCTGAGCCCCTTCTCTCTCCAACGATGTCCACGATCCCCTCAGCCATCCAGGATACTCCTCTGATTGGCTGAGACAGAGCAGGCGCCGCCATTGGATGCCACGGCAGTCAGTCAATCAGGGGAGAGGGGCGGGGGCCAGGTCGGGGCTCCGTGTCTGAATGAATACACGGAGCTCTGACTCGGCGTGGGTGCCCCATGTAGCAAGCTGCTGGCTGAGGGGCATTCAAAAGGAGGGAGGGGTCAGGAGCAGCAAAGAGGGACCCGAAAAGAGGAGGATCCCGCCTGCTCTGTGCAAAACCACTGCACAGAGGAAGTATAACAGGTTTGTTATTTTAAATTTTTTTTTTTTTTTTTTTTTTAAACAAGCCTTTACAATCACTAACAAACCAGAGCTTGTCGAGAGACGAGCAGTAAAAATGAACAGCATGAACACACGAGACAAGAGTCTCTGAGAATCTCTGAATACATTTTCTACAACAACTGAGACATCTGTGCCAATAATCCACAAGGCAAAACATGCTGATATCAACATAGTGGTGTCAGAAAAGGAGAAAAAGAAAGCAAAAGATAAACGAAGTAGAAAAAAAAAGTCCTTCTGCATGCTCCTGATTAAAGGACTCCATGATCTAGGCGGGAGAGGAGCCCGCTAGGACGTCGTCTGCAGATACAAGGGAGGAATAACGCGCTCAGAGAACCGCATGTTCACTCCCTACATTATAAATGGTTTACCTTTTTTGGGATTATCTTGGAAAGATCTACCTGACCTAGCTCTGTATCCCTCAACCACCTTGGTGTGTTCTCACTTGTTCAGCTGCATATTCCAGAACATAAAATGAATACAAAAGGTGAAGTAAGAACACCATCCAACATTCTAGCAGGTTTGCAGGCCTTGGGACTCGAGCACAGCAAGCTCACCAACATACTTCTAGAGATAACAAGTCGTGATTACATTTGAAAGCAAACCAGTGCATTGCCTGGGCAGAGCAAAAAGGAACAGGTTTTCTTTAAAGCTCAGCACCCCTCAAGGCACAATACTCACCTTTCAGCTCCCATGGCACTCCAACACTAAACTCTGGTGGAGGGTACTTCGCACGATTTCAAATGAAATTGGGGGGCGATTTAAAAAAAAAAAAGTCTATTGAATTTGTCCCCAAAGTCACCAAAAGTAGTGCAGGAACTACCTTTGGGAATTAGTGCAGCACCGCAAAGTTGGCGTCGCACCGACTGGAACAGTGCCGTTGCTGGCAATAGGCAACAATTTGACATGTCAAAAATAAACATTCAATATAAACATTCTCTCAATTCCTTTTTTGCTGCTGTGATTCGGCTGCCTGTTAGAAGCCGCCCCCCCCCCCCCCCCCACACACACACACACACACACACACACACACTATAGTTACCTCTGGGGTTGCCAAGCTGCCAGCACCCACCTCAGCTGCTCCGGGAATTTGAAATTCCCGCTCTTTGGATTGGCTCACACATTGCAGAGAAAGTCATGCGTGTTTGAACTTTGGGGTGCACACCCTAATGCAATAGGCTGGACACACCTATGACTGAGACCACTCATTTTGAATGGGCTCAAATCCCACAAAGCACTGCATTTGCGACCTGCGTGCGTTTGGGGTGTCATTAAATCGGAGCTTCACCCTATCAAACACCCATGGTCCTACTGATAACTAATATCTGTCTTTATGCTTCAGAAAAAAATTTGTAATACATTTTTTTTTTTGTGCAAGTTCCTTTTAGAAAAAAAAAAAATGACGCCACTTCTAGCCCCTCGTCACCGTGGTGAGGTACGTCATCTCTGGTCTCCCGTTGACTCCTGGGATATCAGCGTCCTCAATCCCAGGAGTCAACGGGCGTCCTCCGCTTCTGGCATTTGCGTTATTTAAAAAGGCGACAGGCTCTCCAACTTACATACATATTTTGGGGGGTAAGTATTGAAGCCAAAGACAACCAGGCAACAAGCATTTTCAGGAGATAACACATGGGCAGCCTCCATCTTTCTCAGTACAGAAATCCTTTAAAAATAAACCGCACAAGACGGAAGGCAAAGCTGCACTACATTTTTCCTGATCTTGACTTGGCTCAGCCAGGACATTAATGTTATTAAGGTTTCCGATTACGAGTTAATATTTAACAAAAATATCTTCCACTAGTTCCATTTAAAAAAGGGATTCTTTAGTAGAACTATGGGCAAAACTTTTTTTTCGTTTTGGATAGAGAAAGGGTGGGTTATTTATTTATTTTTGTAAACAAAATTTTTATTTTCCTTTTATAAATACAACATATCCATTCCTCATTATACAGCTTTATATTCCATAAACCGTAGATGAAGACTGTACAGTTACATTACATTAATTCCACAACCTTACATACATAACCCTTCCCAAAAAAAAAAAGGGAAAAGTAGGGGGGGGGGGGGGGGAATTTCCATTCTGGGTGGGTTATAACTCCTGTCAGATTTTTTTTTTTGCCGTCTTTGTCCCATATGCAGAGATTCCCCTTAAAGCGGACCTTCAGTCATTTTTTCCATCTATTAAATCTTCTGCCCTTGTTGTTGTTTAAACTTTGGATAGGAAAACATTTTTATTCTGCCAGTTAATCCCTTACACAGCCCACTTCCTGTTTCTTGTCTGGTCATTAGCCTAGGCTTATGACATCATGCACAGCTCGCTCTCTCTCACTTTTTCAGGAAGGGAGGGGGGATGAGTCATACGAGGGCCAATGAGAGTTGCAGAGCAGGAGATATGCCTCTGTTTCTGTGTAAATCCAGGAAGTGAACAGGCAGCAGCTTCAGCTGCCCACAGTTAAAATGGTTGCAGCCAGACTCAGTGGAGGGAGATTACTGAAGCATATTTGGCAAGTACAGAATCACAGTATATATAAAATAATATGCAAAGTGGTTGGAGGGAAGCTTCAGATCGGCAAAGATGTTTTTATTACAAATTATGCAAGCAGACTGCAGTTCCTCTTTAACTTCCTGTCTCATAGCCAAACAGGAAGTGAGTGGAAATCCCTAAAAAATAAAGGGAATTTCTTGGGGACCCCCTATTGGAAAATCTCCCCTCTTACGTTTCTGGGGACAACCCAAAATTTGGGATTTTCTTTTACTTTCAATGATAATGGTAAACAGGACAAAGAGAAGGGGGAGGTGCATCTCCTTGACCCGACCCCTCTCCCCTTTATCCAAAAAAGGTTTTGCCTTTAGTTATACTTTAGGACCCCATACACACTATTAGATTTTCTGCAGATTTTTGTCTTCAGATTCACCAAAACCATGTAGTGCAAGGGCCTGCCTGAGTGCATACAAATAGAAACTCTGAAGGTTTGACCTCCTATTATATGGCTTTGGTAAATCTGAAGACAAAAATCTGCAGAAAATCTAATAGTGTGTATGGGGCTTAAGACAAAATCCATCATTTTTTGACTCCTGGAAAAGTTTTGGGAGCTGGCAAGTTGAACCCACTCGGCTTCACCCACCTTAGACACAACCGGGCAGCAAACAGCAGGCTCCATCAGAGGCTTCTCACGCATTTCCTTTTAAATGCAATGATCCTAATGTTTTATTTTAAGCTTTTACAACGGTAAGCTCTTCAGGGAAGCTCAGCCTTCCTCCTCCGTTATATGCAATTCCATACATCTAATGCACTGCACTAGATAACCACACAAAGCAATTTCACTTCCCTCATATATTATCTAGGAACGTGCCTACACAGGCATTTTGCGGTACAGGGACAAGTGTCCTCACAAAAAAAAAAAAAACTAAGGCATGCATTATATATATATATATATATATATATATATATACCTGGAAACACTGATTTTACCGCTGTGTTTTGCCAGGACCGGCCTATAAATAGTGGCAGTAAAAATCTGCAGCAGTCAAGTCCCAGGTTTTATAGCAGGTGCGGAGGCTGCCAGAGCTCACCTGCAGAAGCAGAACATTGTGCCAGCCTGCCAAGGAGCCGTGTCAAAGCCGTTTAGCTCACGGCCACTGCTGCTATGGATTAGAACCGGTTCAAGCAGGGAGGTCACCGGGAAGATCTGTCTGGCACTTATCAAGACGGCCAGAGCTAATTCTTTTCCACCAAAAGGCTGGTTTATTTATTTATACCTGGGAAGCCTTCTTGTCGCAAGATCCCTTCCAAAAAAAAAAAAATACATGCTAGATATGGATTAAAGCATTTAAGTAGTCAACAGTGATCGTGAATATCCCTCAACTTAGTACTACTGATCTACTCTTTGCATGGCAGGGTGTTGCGATACATTGTAGCCATCAGAAAGCTTTGTGCAAAAAGGCAACATGTCTTTCTCAGTGTAGCAAACTGAAGCAAAAGGGATGTTAAAGCAAATTGCCTTTTCTGTGTTTTGGCCAATGCTGACATGCATGAGCCCCAAGGCAAAGTGCAAAGCATTGCAGGTCTAATGCAACACCACAACAGTCATCCACACTATGGAAGGGAGCTGGAATCTGCAGGCTTGTCTCTGAAATACACGGCAATCGCAGGAAACTGTCATCTGTCTACATAGGTCGTTAGGAAGAGTGTTTGTACATAGGAAAAAATGGAGTGAAGGTGAGCAATGTGAGAAATAAGGGTCACCAGAAAAAACAATCAGTGGAATTTTTCAGGTCATATGACTATCTGGAAGAATGGACCATCGTAGCTGGAAAACAATTTACACACTCACTGACTTCTAACCCAACCCTCAGGGCTACCACAACCCAGACAGTAAAATCTTACCCTAAAATGTAACCATACATCCAACTCCCCACCCCCTAAATCCTAACCACACCCCCAACCCCCTAAAAAAAGAATCCTAACCACACCCCCAACCCCCGGAACTTGAAACCCCTATAACTTGACCCTACGTATAACCCACTAAGAGATATTAACACATAGCCCCCTGAATCTTAGCCCTAAACAAAAATCCCTTAATATTGTAACCCTACACCAAAACCACCTAAAACATAACACCCTATAACGTAACCCTACATTCAACCCCCATAAAGAGTAACCATGCACAACACCCTACAACCTCACCCTACCCACAACCCCCTACAACTGCCACCCTACCCACAACCGTCACCCTACCCACAACCACCCTACAGCCGTCACCCTACCCACAACCCCCTACCCACAACCCCCTACAACCGTCTCCCTACCTACAACCCCCCTACAACTGCCACCCTACCCACAACCCCCTACCCACAACCCCCTACAACCATCTCCCTACCTACAACCCCCCTACAACTGCCACCCTACCCCACAACCCCCTACCCACAACCCCCTACAACCGTCTCCCTACCTACAACCCCCCTACAACTGCCACCCTATCCACAACCCCCTACAACTGCCACCCTATCCACAACCCCCTACAACTGCCACCCTACCCACAACCCCCTACAACTGCCACCCTACCCACAACCGTCACCCTACCCACAACCCCCTACCCACAATGTCACCCTACCCACAACCCCCTACCCACAACGTCACCCTACCCACAACCCCCTACCCACAACGTCACCCTACCCACAACCCCCTACCCACAACCCCCTACAACCGTCTCCCTACCTACAACCCCCCTACAACTGCCACCCTACCCACAACCCCCTACAACTGCCACCCTACCCACAACCCCCTACAACTGCCACCCTACCCACAACCTCCTACAACCGTCTCCCTACCTACAACCCCCCTACAACCGTCACCCTACATCTGCCACCCTACCCACAACCCCCCTACACCCAGCACCCTACCCACAACCCCCCTACACCCAGCACCCTACCCACAACCCCCCTACAACCTAACCCTACCCACAACCCCCCTACACCCTAACCCTACCCACAACCCCCTACAACCTAACCCTACACAAATTTGCCTACAGCGTAACCTTACACACCCAACCCCCTTAAACTTAACCTAAAGCAGAGTTCTTAGCTCTAACCCTAAGTTAACACTTTCAAAATCATGCCTCTTTGGATCAGGATAAAAAAGGTTTCCAGTCCCTGCATTAAAAAACAGCCGTGTCCAGGTATTGGCGTCAAATCTGACATATTTCTACCATAAATCGATTGCAATATGCGCTTCCTGTACCTTAAATCATCTGATCATTTTTGGCACCAACGCAAGTGCATTCTGCAAATTATTCTCATGACTGTTTGCACAAAGGAGAGGCCAGGCAAGCCTGCGGGTCGCCCTTGTAGACAGACTAGCTTAGAAAGTTGATCGTAGATGCCCTTTGCACTTTGGTACAGCGCTGAGCACCTACGGGGTTAAAGCCGAGTGCCTGTGGTACAAAGAACATGACACGCACAGTACATGGGAACTCCGTCACCCAGCTAATTAACCCTTTCAGCACAAAGATTGTGAAATATGTTCCTGTACCCCCGATCAGCGGAGAAGGGAGCCCAAATTATTATATAAATAGGCGGGAAGGGCAATGTCCTCGGCTCCCAGGTTGGCAGCGTGTTCCCAAATCTAAATTTAGCTTTGACAATTAGACTGAAATACACACACACCTAAATTATGTAACAATGTAAACACACCGAACACCAATACTGGACTGAATATCTGTACAAATACATCATGGGATGGTCCTGTTTACAAGGGGGGGGGGTCAGGAAGTGCCCACAGGGGTTGTGTTGGGGACGGGCACCCCCTATGCCTCCTCTTTCCATAACATACATTAGTAAATAGCAAACAAGATACCAATCATACTGGTGCAATGTGATGAATAGGACCATATAGAGAGCTCAGCCGCCTCACCGGCCTCAACCCCGAGCAGGTGCCCCAGTATGTGCCATCTCCATCACCACCTGGGGCCCCCAGTACCCTCCATCACCTTAGTTACCCATTTACATATGCCCCCCACCATCCTCATCTATGAATCAAGTGCCCCTTCTGCCCAACAGCTTTACAGAATATGTCACATCGCCCCAGGTGCTCCCTACACCCCCCCCCCCCCATTACTTGCTCTGTACCCTTCCTGCTTTACCAAACAGGTGCCCAATGTAACATTCTACTTCTACCCTTCAGATATAACCAGTAGCCCCCTCCATTACACCAGGTGCCCTTCATCTCCCTCTCAGATATCCCTTATACTGAGCAGGTGCCACGCCTATACTACTGGCTCTAACAGGTGCCTGTGGCTACACTTCATCTACCATCTATACCCTCTATTACACCAGGTGCCCTTTACCCCCCCCCCGTGTACCCATACACCCACAGGTGCCAGGCTTACCCTCCTTACTCACAGGTGCCTCTCCAACAGCATATGACTCTACTACCCCAATGCAATTCAGCAGGTGCCCCCCCCCTCACCTTAGGATTTCTCTCAGGTACTCCTAGCACCGTTTTTCTTATTAAACCCCCCCCCCCCATTATCTAAACAAGTGTCCCCTGTGGTATCTTTATGCCACTCATTTAAGAGCCCCCTGAATTCTACCCTCCAGCATTACCCTCCTCCATTCTAGCAGGGGCCTTCTGACCCTCAGGTGCACCCTGGGAAAGCCTCCTAACCCCCCCCCCCCCCTCCTCTCCTTTCTGGTGGGTCCTACCATTACATTCTTCAATTCTAGAAGGAGCCTTATGCCAGTCAGGTGCCCCCCCCCCGCCCCCCAGGTGCCCCTTTTCTGGTGAGACTACCATTACCCTCCTCCATTCTCGCAGGTGCCTCTTAACCCGATTCTTATGGGCCCCCTGTGCCCATCATACCCTCCCTCCCTTAGGTGTCTCCTGTATGCCTCATACCTTCCTGCCTTCCTCAGGGACCCCCTGTACCCCTCATACCCTCCCCCCTCTGTCAGGAGTCCCCCCCATACCCTCCTGTACTACTCATTTACTTGCCTTCCTCAGGGGCTCCATGCAGCCCTCATACCTTCCCCCCCAGTACCTCCTGTACTCCTTAAACCCCCCCCCCTCTATCAGGGGACCCTTGTATCCCTAAGACCCTCCTCCCACAAGTGTCCCTTTTGCCCAATGTCCCCTGAAAGGCGCATACCCTCCCCCTAGATGTTCCTGTATCACTCATACCCCCCTGGTGACCCCTCTATACCCCTTTCACCCTCCCCTACAAATGTCCCCTGAAAACCCCCATATCCTCCTCCTCCTCCTCCCTCTGGTGACCCCTGTATACCCCTCAACCACCTCCCTGTCAGGTGCCCCATTCTCCCCTCCCCCTGACCTTCACACCCTCCCCCCAGGTGCATCCTGTACCCATCTACACATCAGCCAAGTGTCCCCCTCATACCCCTCCCCTCAGGTGACCCTCATACTGCCCTCCTCCTCCACACAGGTCCCCCTGTACACCCACCTTCTATCAGTCCATTACAGCAGGTGACCCCCATACCCCCCCCCATCAGGTGCCCTGTATATTCTCCTCCTCAGGTGCCTTCCATACTCTGCTCCCCCATCAGGTGCCCCCTATACTCTCCTCCCCCATCAGGTGCCCCCTATACTCTCCTCCCCCATCAGGTGCCCCCTATACCCTCCCCCATCAGGTGCCCCCTATACCCTCCCCCATCAGGTGCCCCCTATACTCTCCTCCCCCATCAGGTGCCCCCTATACTCTCCTCCCCCATCAGGTGCCCCCTATACTCTCCTCCCCCATCAGGTGCCCCCTATACTCTCCTCCCCCATCAGGTGCCCCCTATACCCTCCCCCATCAGGTGCCCCCTATACCCTCCCCCATCAGGTGCCCCCTATACCCTCCCCCATCAGGTGCCCCCTATACCCTCCCCCATCAGGTGCCCCCTATACCCTCCCCCATCAGGTGCCCCCTATACCCTCCCCCATCAGGTGCCCCCTATATTCTCCTCCTCAGGTGCCCTCCTCCCCCCATTAGTTGCCCCCTATACCCTCCTCAAGTGTCCTCCACACCTCCCCCCATCAGGTGCCCCCTATACTCTCCTCCTCCTGCAGTGCCCCCCCCCCCATACCCTCAGATGACCCCCACACCCATCATACTGCCCCTCCCTCAGGTCCCTGTACTCCCTTCATTACAGCAGGTGCCCCTCACCCCCTCCGGTGCCCCCCCTGTACCCTCCTCCTCCTCAGGTGTCCCCTGATAATTCCTCCCCCAGTCGTACCTTGCTCTTCACCTCCACAGTACTGAGGGACCTGGTGCTGGTTCCGGTGGCCCGGTAAGCCCGGTTCATGTTGCTCTCCAGTTCTCTCTCTCTCCGCTCTCCTCCTCTCTGCGCTTCTCCTCACTGACACGGAGCCCGGGCCGCCTGCGTCACCGCCCCGCCCCCTGCCCGCTCCTCCCGCCAGCCCGCGCGTGCACCTGACCTCCGGAGCGCGCAGGTATTCCCCGCCCCCCTCCACCTGGAGAGAGGGAGAGCGAAGGGGTGCGCCGCGTTACGTCATGACGTCGGGCGGGCGGCCGCCATAGCAACGACAACAAATGTGTGTCAGGGAGGAGGAGCCTCGGGGCCGCTCTGTGAGTGAGAAATTGAGATTGAGAGAGACACTGAGGGGGGTCCCCGAGGAGAGAGAGAGAGACACTGAGGGGGGTTCCCTGAGGAGAGAGAGACACTGAGGGGGGGTTCCCTGAGGAGAGAGAGACACTGAGGGGGTCCCTTGAGGAGAGAGAGACAATGAAGGGGTTCCCTGAGGAGAGACAGACACTGAGGGGGTCCCTTGAGGAGAGAGAGACACTGAGGGGGCCCCCTGAGGAGAGAGAGACACTGAGGGGGTCCCCTGAGAAGAGAGACACTGAGGGGGTCCCCTGAGGAGAGAGAGACACTGAGGGGGTCCCCTGAGGAGAGAGAGACACTGAGGGGGTCCCCTGAGGAGAGATAGACACTGAGGGGGTCCCTTGAGGAGAGAGAGACACTGAGGGGGCCCCCTGAGGAGAGAGAGACACTGAGGGGGTCCCCTGAGGAGAGATAGACACTGAGGGGGTCCCTTGAGAGAGAGACACTGAGGGGGTCCCTTGAGGAGAGAGATACACTGAGGGGGTCCCCTGAGGAGAGAGAGAGACACTGAGGGGGTCCTCTGAGGAGAGAGAGAGAGACACTGAGGGGGTCCCCTGAGGAGAGAGAGAGAGACACTGAGGGGGTCCCCTGAGAAGAGAGACACTGAGGGGGTCCCCTGAGGAGAGAGACACTGAGGGGGTCCCCTGAGAAGAGAGACACTGAGGGGGTCCCCTGAGGAGAGAGAGACACTGAGGGGGTCCCCTGAGGAGAGAGAGACACTGAGGGGGTCCCCTGAGGAGAGATAGACACTGAGGGGGTCCCTTGAGGAGAGAGAGACACTGAGGGGGCCCCCTGAGGAGAGAGAGACACTGAGGGGGTCCCCTGAGGAGAGATAGACACTGAGGGGGTCCCTTGAGAGAGAGACACTGAGGGGGTCCCTTGAGGAGAGAGATACACTGAGGGGGTCCCCTGAGGAGAGAGAGAGACACTGAGGGGGTCCTCTGAGGAGAGAGAGAGACACTGAGGGGGTCCCCTGAGGAGAGAGAGAGAGACACTGAGGGTGTCCCCTGAGAAGAGAGACACTGAGGGGGTCCCCTGAGGAGAGAGACACTGAGGGGGTCCCCTGAGAAGAGAGACACTGAGGGGGTCCCCTGAGGAGAGAGAGACACTGAGGGGGTCCCCTGAGGAGAGAGAGACACTGAGGGGGTCCCCTGAGGAGAGATAGACACTGAGGGGGTCCCTTGAGGAGAGAGATACACTGAGGGGGTCCCCTGAGGAGAGAGAGAGACACTGAGGGGGTCCCCTGAGGAGAGAGAGAGACACTGAGGGGGTCCCCTGAGGAGAGAGAGACACTGAGGGGGTCCCCTGAGGAGAGAGAGATACACTGAGGGGGTCCCCTGAGGAGAGAGAGACACTGAGGGGGTCCCCTGAGAAGAGAGAGAGACACTGAGGGGGTCCCCTGAGGAGAGAGAGAGACACTGAGGGGGTCCCCTGAGAAGAGAGACACTGAGGGGGTCCCCTGAGGAGAGAGACACTGAGGGGGTCCCCTGAGAAGAGAGACACTGAGGGGGTCCCCTGAGGAGAGAGAGACGCTGAGGGGGTCCCCTGAGGAGAGAGAGACACTGAGGGGATCCCCTGAGGAGAGAGAGACACTGAGGGGGTCCCCTGAGAAGAGAGACACTGAGGGGGTCCCCTGAGGAGAGAGAGAGAGACTGAGGGGGGTCCCCTGAGGAAAGAGAGACACTGAGGGGGTCCCCTGAGGAGAGAGAGACACTGAGGGAATCCCCTGAGGAGAGAGAGACACTGAGGGGGCCCCTGAGGAGAGAGAGACACTGAGGGGGTCCCCTGAGGAGAGAGAGACACTGAGGGGGTCCCCTGAGGAGAAAGAGACACTGAGGGGGTCCCCTGAGGAGAGAGAGACACTGAGGGGGTCCCCTGAGAAGAGACAGACACTGAGGGGGTCCCCTGAGGAGAGAGAGAGACACTGAGGGGGTCCCCTGAGGAGAGAGAGACACTGAGGGGGTCCCCTGAGGAGAGAGAGACACTGAGGGGGTCCTCTGAGGAGAGAGAGAGACACAGAGGGGACTCCTGAGGAGAGAGACACTGAGGGGAGAGAGTGGGACACTAAGGGGGGACCATGAGGAGAGAGACACTGAGGGGGTCCCCTGAGGAGAGAGAGACACTGAAGGGGGACCCCTGAGGAGAGAGAGACACTGAAGGGGGGGCCCTGAGGAGAGAAAGACACTGAGGGGACCCCTGAGGAGAGAGAGACACTGAAGGGGGGCCCCTGAGGAGAGAAAGACACTGAGGGGGGACCCCTGAGGAGAGAGAGAGACACTGAGGGGTCCCCTGAGAGAGAGACACTGAGGGGGGCCCATGAGGAAAGAGAGACACTGAGGGGGGCCCCTGAGGAGAGAGAGACACTGTGGGGGGCCCTGAGGAGAGAGAGACACTGAGGGGTCCCCTGAGAGAGAGACACTGAGGGGGGCCCATGAGGAAAGAGAGCGACACTGAGGGAGGACCCCTGAGGGGATAGAGTGAGACACTGAGGGGGGACCATATGGAGAGAGACACTGAGGGGGTCCCCTGAGGAGAGAGAGACACTGAGGGGGGTCCCTGAGGTGAGAGACACTGAGGGGGTCCCCTGAGGAGAGAGAGACACTGAGGGGGGTCCCTGAGGTGAGAGACACTGAGGGGGTCCCCTGAGGAGAGAGAGACACTGAGGGGGTCCCCTGAGGAGAGAGAGACACTGAGGGGGTCCCCTGAGGAGAGAGATTTTCAATAGGATTGATGAGCTGAACCTAAGATCTCAGCGTGGCCAAATTGACATAAATGGCCAAGATTGACGTGTTACCTGGAATGCAGTTTGGTTGGGCAGATATTAGTATTCTGTATTGGATTGGCTTACAGTGGGGTGAGAGCCTCTCATAGATAACACACACTGGCAAGGAGTTCATACAATAGTCCCAGGAGGGGATCAGCCTGGTAAACGTTCCATTCTTTTACATAAGCAGGAAAAGAGCCAATTTCCTTCTGTGATTGGTTTACGCTGGAATACAGCTTCTAGTTTAAAATTAGCAGCCCAGGGGCTGGATGGCGCCTATGACATGGCAGGGGGTCCTATGGATTTGGCACCAGAATCCCCCGTGTTCTAGTTGTCCCTCTGCTGACTGGATTCTGAAGGGAAATGTTTATCTTCCTCACCCAACAAATGTCATAGCAGGCACCTGCTGGACTCTGTACAATTCACATGTGTAAGGTATGTTGTACAACCCCTGGCAAAAATGATGGAATCACCAGTCCCTGAGGATGTTCCTTCAGTTGTTTATTGTTGTAGAAAAAAAGCAGATCACAGACATGGCCAAAAACTAAAGGCATTTCAAATGGCAACTTTCTGGCTTTAAGAAACACTAAAAGAAATCAAGAAAAATAATTGTGGTGGCCAGTAACAGTTAGATTTATAGAACAAGCACAGGGAATAAATTATGGAATCACTCAATTCTGAGGAAAAAATTATGGAATCATGAAAAACAAACAAACGAAATAACACTCCAACACATCACTAGTACTTTGTTGCACCACCTCTGGCTTTTATAACTGCTTGCAGTCTCTGAGGCATTGACTTAATGAGTGATAAACAGTACTCTTCATCAATCTGGCTCCAGCCTTCTCTGATTGCTGTTGCCAAATCATCTTTGCAGGTTGGAGCCTTGTCATGGACCATTTTCTTTAACTTCCACCACAGATTTTCAATTGGATTGAGATCCGGACCGTTTGCAGGCCATGACATTGACCTTATGTGTCTTTCTTCAAGGAATTTTTTCACAGTTTTTGCTCTATGGCAAGATGCATCATCATCTTGATAAATGATTTCATCATCCCCAAACATCCTTTCAATAGATGGGATAAGAAAAGTGTACAAAATTTCAATGTAAACCTGTGCATTTATTGAAGATTTAATGACAGCCATCTCCCAAGTGCCTTTACCTGACATGCAGCCCCGTATCATAATTGACTGTGGAAATTTTCATGTTTTCTTCAGACAGTCGTCTGCATAAATCTCATTGGACCGGCACCAAACAAAAGTTTCAGCATCATCACCTTGCCCAATGCAGATTTGAGATTCATCACTGAATATGACTTTCATCCAATCATCCACAGTCCACGATTGCCTTTCCTTAGCCCATTGTAACCTTGTTTTTTTGTGTTTAGGTGTTAGAGATGACTTTCTTTTAGCTTTTCTGTATGTAAATCCCATTTCCTTTAGGCGGTTTCTTACAGTTCGGTCACAGATGTTGACTCAGTTTCCTCCCATTTGTTCCTCATTTGTTTTGTTGTACATTTTCTGTTTTCAAGGCATATTGCTTTAAGTTTTCTGTCTTGACGCTTTGATGTCTTCCTTGGTCTACCAGTATGCTTGCCTTTAACCACCTTCCCATGTTGTTTGTATTTGGTCCATGTTTTGGACACAGCCGACTGTGAACAACCAACATCTTGTGCAACACTGCATGATGATTTACCCTCTTTACCTACATACTAACAAGCAGATTTAATCTGATGCAGGTGTTATGCCGCGTACACACGGTCAGACTTTTCGTCTACAAAAGTCAGACGGACGCCGACAGACTAAAGCTGGCTGACAATCCGATCGTGTGTGGGCTTCCTCGGACTTTCAGCGGACTTTCAGTGGACTTTTCCAGCCGCAAATCTGACGGACTTTAGATTTGAAACATGCTTCAAATCTTTACGTCGTAACTACGCTGGACCCAGAAATCCGCTCGTCTGTGTGCTAGTCCGACGGGCAAAAACCCACGCTAGGGCAGCTATTGGCTACTGGCTATCAACTTCCTTATTTTAGTCCGGTGTACGTCATCACGTACGAATCCGTCGGACTTTTGTGTGATCATATGTAGGCAAGTCCGTTCGTAAGAAAGTCTGCCGCAAGTCCGCCAAAAGTCCGTCGAAAGTCTGTCGGACAGGCTGTCGGACTTTTGTAGACGAAAAGTCCGACCGTGTGTACGCGGCATTAGTGTTTGTAATGAAAATTTACAGGGTGATTCCATAATTTTTTCCTCAGAATTGAGTGATTCCATAATTTATTCCCTGTGCTTGTTCTATGAATCTAACTGTTACTGGCCACCACAATTATTTTTTTTTATTTCTTTTAGTGTTTCTCCACTTTTGCCAGCTTCCTATTGGTGGTAGGCAGACAAAACATCACTGTTTACTCCAGCAATGCGCCCATTATATCTGAAACATATTAACCACCTGCCAACCGCAATAGGTATATATCCATTGTGGTTTACCGGGGTTATGGTTAAAGCTAGGTAGCTGTCTTTTTCATGAAAGTGGTCCAAGCGACTCATTAGCCGCATCCGCCCCCCCCGTTCCCATCACACACCGATGCTTCTTGGGCTTACCGTTTTTATCAATCCGACGGTGCAGCCGACTGGTCACAGAGAGCTCATTAGCCGCTTGATCGCTTTCAGAAGCAGCGGGAGGGGACATTCCCCCCCTCCTCCTGCCGCTCACCGTTGGTTCTTGGGCTTACCGTTTTTACAGATCCGACAGTGCGGCCGACTGGTCACATAGTTGAACAGAGACCAGAATCCTCTCTGATCGCTTCTATGGCCTTGGAGGACTAGAGTGACATCATGACATCACTTCCGGTCTAGGGCGTAAGTAAACTTTTTCTTTCTTTTGTAAAGCTAAAAACCAATTTTTTGTATCTTTTGCTTTTAAAGGTAAAGGAGAGATTTGGGGTCTTTTTGACCCCAGATCTCTCCATAAAGAGGACCTGTCATGCTTATTTCTATTACAGAGGATTTTTACATTCCTTGTAATAGGCATAAAAGTGATTAAAAAAATTTAAGGGATAGTGTAAAAATAAAAAATAAAGTAAATAAGATTTTTTTTTTAAAAGAACCCCCATCCCTCCGAGCTTACGCACAGAAGTGAACGCATTAGTAGGTCGTGCGCACATATGAAAGCAGTGTTTGCACCACACAAGTGAGGTATCGCAGCGAACATTAGAGCGAGAGCAGCAATTCTAGCTCCAGACCTCCTCTGTAACTCTAAACAGGGAACCTGTAAAAAAAAGTAAAGCGTCGTCTAGGGAGATTTTTAATTATCCCAGTTTGTCGCCATTTCACGAGTGTGCGCAATTTTAAAGCACAATGTGTTAGGTATCTATTTACTCGACGTAACATTGTCTTTCATATGTTTTTTAAAAATTGGGGTATGTATTGCGCTTCGTTTTTTTTTTTTAATTCAGTAAAATGTATTTTTCCCCAAAAAATTGCATTTGAAAAAACGCTGCGCAAATACCGTGTGACATAAAAAAATTGCAACAATCGCCATTTTATTCCCTAGGGTCTCTGCTTTTATATATATATCTATATATATATATATATATATATAGATATATATATTATAATGTTTGGGAGTTATAAGTAATTTTCTAGGAAAGAATACTGATTTAAACTTGGAAACAAAAAGTGCCATCAAAGGACGGGTCTTCAAGTTTAAAGTGTAATTGTTTTGATGTGTCTTTATGTTAGTTTTGCTACATCCCCCACATAATAGTTGCCACTGCACTGCTGCATTGCAGTTTAACCAGTCACTTAAAGCGGGACTAAACCCCCACAAAAATAAAAATAAATCAGGCCCCCTTGCAGGTTAAAGTCATAATGTACTAATATGCACAGCATACCGCAGGACTTAGCTGCACACAGAGCCCTCCAGCGCAGCGCTGCCAGGGCTCCCTGATGCTTCCATCTTCACCCGGTTTACCTTCCAGGTTCGTGCCTCTGGCTGTATGAATGGCCGGGGTCGTGATGCTGTCACGTGGGAGCCCCAGCATGGAGTTCTGAAGGTACGGCATCCCTTCAGAGCACATGCGTCGGTGATGTCACCAGCTGCATCCCGTTCAAATAACTCCTAAACCGTGAAAGTTTAGGAGATGTTCACTGTATCACCTTATATTATAGTTTTACCTGTAGGTGCAAGTTCAAAAGTGGACTTTGCTTCCACTTTAAGAGATAAGAGTGGTGACCTTATCAGTGTGGGGATGCTTATAGTCCTGATGCCCAACATGCAGCCCTTTGGTACTTGTGCAGCCCTCATACCCCAGCAGGCAGTAGTGGAAGCACTGATAAGTAATCGCTAGCCTTATATAATGTCTCCAGACTCACTGGGGCAGATTTACAAACTCTAGAGCACTCAAAATCTGGTGCATACTAACCCATTATTTCATTGTCTTGCATGTTTTTTGTTTTGTTTTTTTTTCAGCGGTTTACTACCGCTTTAAGCTTTGACAATAAAATCTGGAAGCTGATTGGTTTCTATGAAGAGCCGCACCAGATTTTCACTCTCCGGATTTAGTAAATGTTCCCATTGTGTTCTGTAACATGTCTCCAGTTTCTAAGCAAACCAGCGCAGTCCTCTAGTAAGCCTAGTAGTCTTCTCTAGCACTACATAAACTGAAAATTAAACTGAACATTATGTGCGGCCTCCTTTGTGATTATTATTTCATTTGATTTTTTTTTTAAGAGCCACATTTGAGGTCCCCTATACCTATAAAGTTGACGACCATTGAATTGCAGGCTGGGCGAAGATCAGTGAACAAGCTGGATTGCTTCACTAACATGGCAAATAGTGAGGTCCTCTGTCAGGGTGTCTGGACTTAGATATATTTTGGCAGGTAAGGAAGTTCACTTAAATTCAACTGTACATTTAGAGGTTTGATTATAAGTTAAAGTGATTGTAAGTGATCACTTTGTAAAACATTTGTGTATAGATATAAAAAAATATATAAATACCTTTTTTCCCTTTTTTTCAAGGAATCATATAACCTCTGTTCTCAGCTGCATAAGAGCTGGGGGAGGAGAAACAGCAGTACACTGATCTTCCTAGTGAAAGGCTGTGCTTTGGGCGGTGGGGGTCAGGAGTCTGATCATTGGAGGAGAGCAGATTTATGGACACACAGAGGCAGCTTGGGAGCGAACACACACAAGTGCCCCATAGCAAGCAGTGGGGGTGCTCAGCCGGGTGGGGGAGGGTGGGAACAGGAGCGCCCGTGGGGGACCCAAGAAGAAGAGGATCGGGGCTGCTCTGTACAAAAAACACTACACAGAGCAGGTAAGTATAACATGTTTGTTTTTTGTTTTTTTAAAAAGCTGAGCCTTTAGTATCCCTTTCATTTTGAGCTGTAACAAAAGCATAAGTAGAGGAGAAATATTCCAACGGGGTCATCTGTTCAGTGACAAATAGACGTGGATTTTTTTTTACTTTAAAGAGATCTCATTTCTTGGTGTCTTTAGGAAGTGAAGGGAAGTTGGCCCGATGGGACACAGGTGGCAAAATAAACCTTACAGGGGTATTAACCCTTCCCTATTGAATCAAATGGGGAAAAAAGGTTGGAGTTTAGATAAACGTTAACATAAACCTAGGCTTTATAAAGGGGAACCCAAACTTTATGGAGGACAAATCCAGTTTCTTCCCTCTCCTTAGCTGGTCATTCAACTTTCTTCACCCCACCATCCAGCCACTTAAAGCATAGAGGAAGGTCTGTGTAGGTTCTAAGTTACAAATTGGAACTTACATGTGGCCAAGGACTCTCTATCACGTGACAATCCTGGATGCCTGAATGTCCAATTAGCAAGCACCAGTACAGTCACATGGGAGGAAGAAGAGTACAATATCTCCCATACCTAGAAGTACTGGATATTTCACACAGAGCAGCTGAGCAGAGGGAGTGAAGGGAAGGAGTTGGACCTGTTTTGTGGCACTCCATGGTCAAAATGAAAGTTCCCATTACCATAACCCCTTAACGCTCCTTTCACACGGGTGCCTCCATTTAATGGACTCCACTTGCTCAGCGGGGGATCACTCCTCTGATCCCCGCTGAGCAGGCGGATGACAGGGCAGTCTCCGCTCACTGTGCAGAGCAGAGACGGACACAGTCCCGCTCTCCTCTATGGGGAAATCAGGTGAAAACGGACCGCCTGTCTGTTCTCATCCGATCTGCCAGAGGGATGAAAAATAAGACCACCATCCATCTGGATTTTGGGGACAGGATCGGATTAGATAGCAGCGGATGTCAGCGGACATGTCACCGCTGACATCCGCCGCTCCATAGGGATGAATAGAGGGTACGATCGGGTCCACCTGAAAAACTGACAGGAGGATCTGATCGGACAGCCCGTGTGAAAGGGCCCTTATCCTAATATTTTTGCAATGAAGTATAGCGCGCTAATAAAAATGTAATCAATTACAGCCCCATAAGTAATTTTCTTGCACCAAAATGCATGATACTAGAAGACTAACAAAAAAAAACTGTATTCTAAATATTGCATCGATATCCAGCTAACCTCTTTTTTTGTCAATCTGCCAAAAAGTGATAAATAGAGTTTAGAGGCTTGCCACACCTGCTGGCTTCTCCAGAACAATGGTAGCTGTGCAGACCTAGGAAACACCAAAACAACTCACTAACAGAGCACCAGCCAGCGCCGGACACAAAAGGCCAGCCTGCGCCAGACAAAAATGGCTACCTGCGCAGTACACAAATGTTCAGCCTGCGGCGGACAAAAAAGGCCAGCCTACGCCAGACACAAATGTTCAGCCTGCGCCAGACAAAAATGGCTACCTGCGCCGGACACAAAAGGCCAGCCAGCGCCGGACACAAAAGGCCAGCCAGCGCCGGACACAAAAGGCCAGCCAGCGCCGGACACAAAAGGCCAGCCAGCGCCGGACACAAAAGGCCAGCCTGCGCCAGACAAAAATGGCTACCTGCGCCGGACACAAAAGGCCAGCCTGCGCCGGACAAAAATGGGCAGCCTGCGCCGGACAAAAAAGGCCAGCCTACGCCGGACACAAATGTTCAGCCTGCGCTGGACACAAATGTTCAGCCTGCGCCGGACACAAATGTTCAGTCAGTTCAAAGTAGCCTGATCTGTGAAAAAAATAAAGGAAAGCCTATGAATTTGTAAATTCTATGGGAGAAGCCTTCTCTCTACACAACTGTGTAAAGCTGTCATCAAGCTGAAATACCCGTCAGTCACCTTTCAGAAAGCTTGCAGTTCTGAAGCTCTTGAAGTGCCAGCTCTTGAGCCACTTTCTACTGATGACAGCGACAGAGGTTTGCTAACAGCCACCTAACCCTCCTCCTGGACTCATCTCCTCCAAGAAAGCTATTTCAAGATGGAATTTATTAGCCTGATAAATGCAGCATGTCATCACAGACACAGCGCCATAAAAATAGTTTTAAAAAACAACATCACTACATTATCAGGTGTATTGATACAAGATAAGCAGCAAAGTTCTTCAGTGAAATACTTCACATTTCTGGCGTTCCACAGCAGGGTGTTTCTATGTTCCATCATACAGGAAAGATCGCTGGCTGCCAACCTTCATGTTTTTCACATGTTTGACTTGAAAGCTAGAACAATGTAAATACATACCTTTCACACAAGTGATCATCTCATATTCCTGGCATGCAGCAGTAATTAGGGGTTAATCGCTCTTTACATCATCTGGGACCTGGAGACAAAGAACAGACCAATGTCAAGAATGTCAAGAGTGAGCAGGGATGAGGTTGCAGATTGGATGACCATGAGTCCTGTCGTGACCTTGACCAGAGACCACTCATGTATGGCAGCTATGCATCTGATCTATAAACAGTCCCAGCTTTCTCCTCTAAGAAATGTATGTTTGACAGATACACATGCGACATGCACAAGATATCAGAATGATGGAGCCAGGTACAGGAAAATGTGTACACTTAAAACCTTTTTAAGGTTTATGTCATGACAAAAAAGATTCAGTATGTCTCTGCGATACAGGCATATTTTCCTATGTTGTTAATCCAGTGAGCACCTCACTTCCTGTTTGAGCTGACAACACAGTACCTCTGCTGCGCTGAAACCCCAACCATTGTTGTCAGCCTTGGCTACTGGACCACTGAGCTCAACTATTCCTGCAAAAACAGTGCTGCTGCCTTGACTCCCAATGTTCCAAGGGTATATTTACATCACTAGAAGCTGACCTCCCACCAACTGCCCCTGCTGTAATTTGACAAGTCTGGGGATAACCTAATAATATAAAAGTTGTTTCTCACTACACAAAGGTAAAAAAATAATGCTGCGGCATGCTGACTAGTGGGATAAGGAGAACTGAGGATAAATTTGGGTCACACCTATATAACTTTTTAAAGTAGAATTCCAGGATAACGGGAAGTGAGAGGAATGTTCCAGTGAAGACACCTGTTCCTGTGATGACTGTCTTTGTAGTCTTGGAGAAGGTTTAGAACCTAGTTTTCTTTTCTTTAGTGTTGGTGTCCCCCTGGAGACCAATGAACCAAAATTGAATTGCTGTCGCAGGAACGCGAAGCAAGGGGAATGTTCCAGTGGAGACACCTGTTCCTGTGATGACTGTCTAAGGGATTTGTAGTCTTTTTGGAGAGATTTCGCCACTTGCCTCTAAGACAGGAAGTAAAGTGAAATATCTCCAATGGACCACAATAGGAAACACCTTCACTCTAGCCAAATTTTAACTTAAAGCTCTGGCACTGGATACACTTTAGGACCAAAGGTGAGCTACTGGAATGTGGCCTGAATTATTGGTTTGTAGAACTGGAATTTTCAGCCCTTTCTCTAGAATATAGAGGCATCATTGGGTTGCTTATGCTGAGTCTCCAGTGTATGTATCTTGGCAAGAAGTTGCCATGAGCTCATTCCTTCTTTTAATGTGCCCCTTGGGCAATAAAGACCCCCCCCCCCACCACCACCACCACCACACATTTTAAAGCTTCCCATTTGATAGGGGCTTCCATTGGATCATAGGCATAGACTACTATAAAGATGACAATAGCCTGGAGGACTACACCATGGGTGGCCTCATCTTGGAGTAGTCTCATTTTATATTTTCAACCATTTTGTCATTGATGAACAATCTCTTCACATTTCATAAGTAAAATTTCCAAGCCAAACCAAAGTAGTCTTTCCAAAGTTTACCAAAGTAAAATTCCTCCATCCCCCCTCCTAACATCTATGCTGACTAACCTGTATATACTTGCTTATTTTCAGCCCACTGCAGGATAGAGGGAGTGCTGACACTCTAGGCTTTACCAGCTGTTGTTTAGCGCTCTCTTCTCTCCCCTGCAACCACCACTGTCTGACAGGGGATCATGTGACTGGAACAAAGGGGCTGAAAATAGGTAAGTATATACACCTTAATAAAAAGGTAATATCCGCACTGTGAAAAAAAGTAAATTCCATGCAGGCAGCTAGCACTTTAAATCAGTATATTAGTGCTTGAGTGTAAATATGCAAAATAAATGTGCAGCGCCTCAAATATGTAAAACAAAAACACATCAATGTTTAATTTATTAGAGTCCAGATAGCAAAACTGGAATCTTGATAAAGTGTCCAACGTGATAAGTGAAAAATAATGACACCAATGCTGATAACACAATTCTTCTCGGAGGTGCTTCAGTGATCTCCCAGCACCAATATACAGAATGCACACTCACCAAAGCGAGTAGCATAAATGCCTGTTGCTCTAACAGGGACCACTGAGGCATAGGGACGTCCAGGACATCTCCTTTAAAGCCTCCAACTCTGGATAAATAAAGCTCGCCAGGGCCAGAAAAAGAATCCAATAGTGTAGTACTTTAATGTTTTAAAAGCATGCATACAGCACAAATGGACAGTGAATATATGAACTCACATCTAAAAGCTGCTATTGACCTGAAATCGAGCAGCGGTGTGATGTCAGCACCAAATTCTCCATACTGACGTGCTTCGTCCAAAAGGACGTTATCAAGGGGTCCAAACATATCCATCGTTCTTACACAAGTTAGTCAGCATAGGTGTTAGGAGGTGAGACGAAGCATTTTTAAGACAAATTTTAAGCCCTTTTAAAAGTGGGAAGCTTGAAAATGTGTGGTTGGAGGGTCTTTTTTGCCCAAGACTTCCAACGCACTATTCCCAACACACACATTACTATAGAAATGGCTGTGTGTATAAGTGGGTGCTGAAGCGACCACCAGCTGGAACCATGTCATGTCAGAGCAAAAGAATGTTACCAGCACAGATTGCAACATTTCGGAGCCAAGCAGGACCCCTTCATCATCACATGCCTGATGAAGGGGTCCTGCGTGGCTCTGAAATGTTGCAGTCTGCTGTATCAATATGATTGCTGATTAAAGCTTTGGACGCACTCTGGAGATCCTTGGTGTGCCGGTGACATTCTTTTGCTCTGCAATGAAGCCCAAGAGGCACATTTAAAGAAGGAATGAGTTCACAAAATGGAAATGGCTGAAAACTCCAGTTCTACATACCAATAATTCTGGCAACATTCCAGTAGCTCACTTTGGGCTGCTGGCTTTTGTACAGTCATAGTCCCAAAGTGTATCCATCGCCACAGCTTTCAGTTAAAACCTGGCTAGAGTGGAGGTGTATGCCTATTGTGGTCCATTGGAGGTATTTCCTTTTACTTCCTGTCTTGGAGCCAAGTGGGGAAATCTCTCCAAAAAGACTGCAAATCCCTTAGACAGTCATCACAGGAACAGGTGTCTCCACTGGAACATTCCCCTTGCTTCGCGTTCCTGCGACAGCAATTCAATTTTGGTTCATTGGTCTCCAGGGGGACACCAACACTAAAAAAAAGAAAACTAGGTTCTAAACCTTCTCCAACCTTCTCCAATCTACCCACAGCTAAAAACAAGTTTTGGCTTTAGGTAAACTTTAAGCAGGCCACACAAATCAGTTTTGTATTTTTTTTTTGTGATTCAACTCAAATTATGATTGTTAAGATCAAAATTATGATCACCTTTTAAATCTTTTATCCAATCATTACATACTGTAAAGGATCAAACTGAGAAATCGACACCCAATTATAACGCCACCGAAAGTGAAAACATTTTCATGTCTGCCCTAATGGTTTCATTTTTTTTTTTTTTACCATATCCTTATTGCTTATTTTCAAAGCAAAATAGAAGTTACAAGCATTCTAATATAGCATTTACATGCTTTTTCCAGTAATAAGATACATGTAGGAATGCTAAACTTGGCATATACAATGTGCATAATAACAAGGGTGGTATTTCAAGGTTGAACAAATAGAATTTATCATATAATTCCGTAACATATTGGTGATATTGGTCAGCACTTCCGGACAGCCCTATGGGAGCATACTGTGTCCGGGTGGGAGCATGGTCAATTAACACACTGTGTACGATTTTTTTTTTTTTTATTTATAACAAAACTGTGTTAACTAAAAACCTATTAGTAATGTATTTAGGATTTTCAATATTAACTCTTAAGCCCTTTTGTCTTAGAAAGAGGCTTCAAGATCGATAGGTCTAACAGTATTAGAGAAGTTGTTTTGTTATTGAAATAAATAGGGGGTTATGTGAGGGAGAATATCTTAAATGATTGAAGAAGGATTGGTTTGACAGTATATCTTGTAAAGAATATTTGGTTAGTTATGTGTGTGGATCTCCATATAGAGAGTTTAAATAATGGATCCAACATGCCCAGGTTTCATTGGTAGGGTTGTCTTTCATTATATGTATCAGCTTTTCCATTTTGGCTGTTTGACGTACATAGCGTATCCAGTCTGTTACCGTTGGTGGGGGTAGATGAGTTCCACTTCAGCGAGATGCATCTTTTAGCTGCGTTTATCAGATGCAGGGCCAGGGATTTGCGGTATAGGAAACGTGGAAGGGAAGAGTGGTGTAGAAGATATTGGGCGGGTGTAAAGTCTAGTGTGTATGTGGTAATCTTTGTTACAATGTCATGTATTTCTTTCCAAAAGGGTTGTATCTTTGACCCTGACCACCAAATATGCAGTAGGATACCACGTTCATTTCCACATCTCCCACAGTGTGGGAGAATTTACTTAATTGGATGGGTGTAAGGTACCAGCTTGCCAGTAGTTTGTATCCTGATTCTTGAATTGTGACATTTTTTTTTTTTAACAATCAGGTTTTCTTTATTAAAAGGGTAAATTACAGAACAAAATTAAAAGAATTGATTAAACATACAGTGGCTGAAGAGCCAACTAACAAGAGAACATAGGTGACACTTATAAGCAATGTAGCTCAAATACAGAGTGTGACATGCAATACATTAAAACCAAGAAAGGGTATAGCTGAGGAGATCTAGTAAAGGTCTGCATGAAACTGGGTACCAACAGAGAGGATGCCCGGCACGGAGGAGGGGGGGCAAGGCCCAGGCCCATTCTGTGTCTAGACCAGAGTCAGAACTGGGGTCATCCTCTCAAGTCGACATCCATATCTGCCACAGCTTGTTAAACTTCCAAGGGCACCCTCTGCTAATATATGTCAATTTGTAAAGAGGCAGTGCAGCGTCGATCATAGCTAGCCAGGAGGACAGAGTCGGCGGATCAGGAGAGGACCACTTGCAAATAATCACCTTTTTGGCATAAAACAGTAATTATGAAATAAGCAGTTTACTGTGATGGGATCTTTGGTCGTCCTCAGGAATCCCTAGAAGGGCCAGCTCTGGCAACATAGGGATCGGTAAATCTAATTTGACATTGATCAGATCAAACACCTTCCTCCAAAAGGCCTGTATCTTAGGGCATTCCTAAAGCATGTGAAGGAGTGTACCCAACTAAATTAAACAACATGTGCAACAGGGGTTTCTGTCTGGGTAGACTTTATGAAGCCTGACGGGTGTATGGTTGAATTGTGACATTTACTGAACCTTTATGAATGTTGTGTAGGATATTGATCCATTCCTCTTCTGTAAAAGAGAGGTTGAGATTTTGTTCCCATTTTGAGCATGGTCTGTTAGATTTCGCCTCTAGGTTTCAATATAGTAGGGCATACATGAAGGAAACTACATGTGATTGTGGGGAAGATCTAGTACAAAAGGCTTCAAATGATGTGTGTTCTCTGTGCCAATCTGGGGAGATGTTTGGGTATTTGAAAAAGCGTTTTAACTTTAACGTATGTCCAGAAGGGTAAATTAGAGTAAAGCCTTTTATCCTGGAGCATTTCATATTGGATTAGGGAGCCTTTTTGAAAAAAAAATGTTCAGCTCTGGTCGGTTCATATGGCCATCCATCCCATTGGAAATGGGAGGATAGGTCTGGTGTGAAGTTAGGATTATGTCTGATGGGTGAGAGTGGGCCTGGATATGAGTTTTAGATTTTTGTTAATGAGTTATAAGCATTGAAGGGATGGACCTACAGTCGGGTGATCTTTGTGGAATGGTTTCATTTTTTATTCAAGCAGATTTAAGTAAATAAAAATGTTGCCCTTTTTTAAATACATTATTATTTGAATAAAATGTTTAATAAAAAAATATATATATATTTTTAAATTAATAAATCAGAATTTAAAAAATCATCAAACATGGCTGTCAATTATCAGCCCCTTCTTTTCTGGTTGTAGCACAAACACATTTTCTTCACTCTCGTTTTAAAGGTTATGCCCTCTGACCGCCCCATAAAAACTTCCCTTTCTACATTTAGTTACAAATCCTTAAACCAATACAATAACACAGTCCAATTTCCTTTTTACTACCCATTGTACCTCCAGCAAACAGATAACAAATCCCAGTAATCAAAGCGTGCAATTACCCATGAAATTCCCCCCAAAAATCTGTTTATCCCAATTTAAGCGTTAAACTATCAGGGAACAATGGAGGGCCTGGGGAGGAGGTTTAGTTGCTGGGTAGTGCCCTTCCCTTTGTTGGGACGCTTGATGTGTATTGTGTAGTCATCTCACACTGTGTTAGATGACAAATATTGGAAATCCCTTCATGGGTAGCTGAGTAGGCAAGGAGTTTCTATTGTTCTATTAAATTGTTCATTCACCTCAAGGAACAGCTATTCTGATCAAGTAGATTTTCTAGATATTTCTAAATTAAATGGGAGGAGGACTCCATCAACCCATTTAAGCCAGGTGCAAACATAACAACTCAATTCGAGCATGATTTTAATAATGTTCACCTGTGGCTTACAATACCATCCTCTCATAAGAACACCATGGTGGAAAATTAGAACCAAGGGCCCTGCAATTCCTGTTGACCACGCAGGAAGCAAAATAAATACTTAGACAGTTGTCACCAGAACACGTTTTCCAGTTAAAAGATTCCAGTTTTGTTTCAGTGAAAACTACATTTTGGATTATCGACTGGACAGACTAATTGAAGAAATCCCAGTCAAACATGGTGAGAAATTATTATTATTATACAGGATTTATATAACGCCAACAGTTTTAGCGCTCTACAACATGAGGGCAGACAGTACAGTTACAACACAATTCAATACAGGAAGAATTCAGAGAGCTCTGCTCCTTAGTGTTTACAATCTAGGAGGGAGGGTCAAGTGATACAAAAGGTAATAACTGTGGGGGATGATCTGATGGAGAAAAATCTAATTTCCTATTGCCAGATTGCTTGGTGGAGTTCCCGTTTTTAATCGAACCACATTTTTTTTACGGCAAATCTAAATCAGTACAAAATTTAAAATTTTATTTACACTTGCCTGATTACACTTACCGCCTGCTGTACATCATATGACATCCTGGGCTTTGAGTGGAGATATCTGAATGATGCTTGCAGCTGCAGACACCATTCAGATATCATTCTTTTCCGCCGGCGATTCCCTGCACTGTAAAAACAATCATAGAGGCTGTTCAGCCCCTTGATTGTTTTTACGGGCGACATGAGGAGACACCTGCCATAAAGAATACCGCGGACCAGATGGTCTACAGCAGTCTCTATGACCTTCGAAGGCCGGGAGACACGCTATGATGTCATGTCTGGCCCCGGCAGTTATGGCAGCTGCAGTGTATTCGGCTGGAAAGGCTGAGATCAATTTTTTTTTTTTATCTCAGTCTTTTCAGGCTCTCCATAAAGAGGACCTGTCATGCCCTATCTCTATTACAAGGAATGTTTACATTCTTTCTACAGGTGCTCCCCGGGTTACAAACAAAATAGGGTCTGTAGGTTTGTTCTTAACAACTTACGGACCGCCCGCCGTCGTTATACGTCGGTTACTTTGAAGAGGAATATCGTTGCTATGGCTGCAGCTAGCTGACATAACCCTGGTATCCTCTTCTTCAGCGGGCGGTCCGCTTCAAAATAAAAGTGGTCTCTGCGGCGGATTCTCCATGAGATCACTTTTATCGGTGGCGGAAGAGGGGCCCCCCCCCCGCTGCCTTACCTGAGCCGTCGCTAGCGGTGCAGGCGATCGGATCCTCTCCCTAGCCTGACATGGAGATGAGTGAGGGGAAGATGGCCCCCACCCATCTCCATATCATTGCAGGGCGGAAGCGACGTCAAAACGTCACTTCTGCCCATAGCTCTTAAAGGGCCTTTTTTTTATCTTTTATTTTTTTTTCAAATGACAATTTTTTTTTATTGCATTTTAGTGTAAATATAAGATCTGAGGTCTTTTTGACCCCAGATCTCATATTTAAGAGGTCCTGTCATGCTTTCTTTCTATTACAAGGGATGTTTACATCCCTTGTAATAGGAATAAAAGTGACATAATTTTTTTTCTTAAAAAAACAGTGTAAAAATAAAATGTAAAAAAAATAAGAAAACTTTTTTTTTTTAAACGCATCCCATCCCGCCGAGCTTGCGTACAGAAGCAAACGATTACGTGAGTAGCGCCCGCATATGAAAATGGTGTTCAAACCACACACGTGAGGTATCGCCACGATCGGTAGAGTGAGAGCAATAATTCTAGCTCTAGACCTCCTCTGTAACTCAAAACATGCAACCTGTAGAATATTTTAAACGTCGCCTATGGAGATTTTTAAGGGTAAAAGTTTGTTGCCATTCCACGAGCAAGCGCAATTTTGAAGAGTGACATGTTGAGTATCAATTACTCAGCGTAATATTATCTTTCACAATATAAAAAAAAAAATCACTCATAGGCGGCACTGATGGGCACTCATAGGTGGCACGCATAGGTGGCACTGTAGGCGCTTATAGGCGGCACTGATAGATGGCACTTATACACAGCACTTATTAGGAGGCACTGATGGGCACAGAGTGCCATCCTAATGGGCTGATAATCAGCACAGACCCCCCCCCCCCCCGTCAGGAGAGCAGCCAATCAGCTCTCATCTACTCGCGCCTGTCAGTGCGAGTGGAGGAAAAGCCAACAAATGGCTCTTCTTGGTTACCATGTGGGCAGCTGTGATTGGACACAGGTGATCACATGGTAAAGATTCTACATCATAGGCTCTACCAGGATCGGAGATGCGGTGTCAGACTAATACACCACACCACAGCGGGTGTGCGCGCTAGCGGCTTATCCTGCTGGACGTCATATGACATCCGGTCAGGATAATGAAACCACTTTCGGCCGTCATTCTGATATATGGCGGGCGGAAAGTGGTTAAAGTGGGAGTCCGGCGACCAATCTTTTTTTTTTTTTTTTTTTTTTTTTAGGTCATTGAGACACTTTGCTAATCCAAAAATAATATTCACAGTTTGGGTGTAATATTTCCGCCTCTGTCTGTTTTCATACTGAAGAATAACTTAAAAAATGTGATGCTGGCTGTTTCCATCTTGCTTGTGGGCATGTGAAGCCCACAAGCACTGATTTCCGGGATGCGGTGAATGCTGTTCATTCACAGCTTGTTCACACCCGCGATCATTGTTTCCGTACTGAATCTTGGGAAGCCTGACACTAAGCTCCCAGGAAACAGTGCGGCACCGGCGAAAAGCAATAAACACGCCTACTCCCATGGGAGGAGAGACAGGAAGTGCCACAATAAAGTACAATATAAAGGTAATTACAGCGATAAAAAAATTTTTAGTGCGGCATTTGAACATCTATGCAATTAACTGAAGGGGATAAGATTAAGTTAAAAATTTGAGTGGAACCCCGCTTTAAGTGCCGAAGTTTGGCGCCATTTCACGAGTGTGCACAATTTTAAAGCGTGACATGTTAGGTATCGAATTACTCGGTGTAGCATCATCTTTCATAGTATACAAAAAAATTGGGCTAACTTTAGTGTTTCGTTTCTCTTTTAATAAAAAAAAAACACGTTTGAAAAATTGCTGCGCAAATACCGTGTGACATAAAAAGTTACAACGACCGCCATTTTATTCCCTAGGGTCACTGCTAAAAAAAACGTATAATGTTTGGGGGTTCTAAGGAATTTTCTAGCAAAAAATGTATGATTTTTACATGTAGGAGAGAAGTGTCAGAATTTGCCCTGTATGGAAGTGGTTAATTTTATTGGTAATAGGTTTACTGCATTCCTGCAGTCACTTTTGGTCAATTATGTTATTTCAAAGTCTGTAAAGCCCTCCAAGTTCTTATCTTGTAGTCCAAAAGAAACAAGCGCGCATTCATTCATAAATTAAGTATCAAGCTGTGAAATAAAGACGTGAAAGGTATGACCTTCAAAAAACAAAAATTCAAAATGCCTCCGTTCCCAGTTGATGCCTTGTATGGAGAAACGCGTCGGTGGGAGCAATTGATTCTGACGTCATTACGTTTTTTTCACTCAGCCATTTGGTTTGATCCTTGGCTGGTTCCTACATTTTAACCGTTTTTTTGTTCCTCTGTTTTTATGAATGCTATGCTTGCTGTGAATGCTTGCTGTATTTTTCATGAATAAACCTCTTTGAAGTTTATCTGCACTATGAAACCCTCCTTTTTTATTTTTTATTGAGTGATAAACTCCCAGGATTTTTTCTGCAAGGAAATATTAGATCCCAGTCCGTGGTGGGGTCTTTTCTCTGATCCTGGTATCCAAGAATCTGGCAGGAAAACACTTAACTTTGTTCTTTGTGGCTGGATGAGAGCCCCTTTCCCTGAACGGAAAGACAGGTGGATTGGATCGTTTGCTGGCAGGCTGATGCATCAGGCTCTTATGATCTCTATAATCTGAGGTCCAACTGATCCGGTAAGCGTCATTATTGTTATATGTTTTGGCTGCAGGAACATTCAAGTTTCAGAGTATTGGAAGTCATTTCATGCTGATATTATCATCTATGTGGACTCTATGTTCCTATATATCACAAGTTAATACTGGTTTTTCATGGGTCTCACGGTGTGATCATTATACACATGGACTTCTGTTTTTATATTGCACAATTGTTATTTTTGTTCACTTGATAATGTGTATTATTGTTTTTATACAGTCATATATTGTGACAAATGAATAATTTTTTTTTATTTTGTTTTTACACAGTTATATATTGTGACACATGCACTTTCAAAATTTTTGTTTTTTTTAAGTCATACCTTTGACGTCTTAAAGGGGTTGTAAAGGTAATTAAAAAAATAACAAACATGTTATACTTACCTTCACTGTGCAGCTCGTTCTGCACAGAGTGGCCCCGAACCTGGTCTTCTGGGGTCCCTCGGCGGCTGTTTCAGCTCCTCCCCGCAAGAACTAACCACCTTAATGCGAGCTCCCTCGCATGGTGGTTAGTTCTTGCGGGCCCGCTCCCGTGATACAGCCGGCGGCTAAAGCCGCTCACTGTATCACTCGGCCCCGCCCCCCGGCGCGCCGCGTCATTGGATGTGATTGACAGCAGCGCGAGCCAATGGCTGCGCTGCTTTCAATCCATCCACTGTAGCCGATCAACGGCCAGGCTGAGCGGCGAAATGGATGTCGGGAGCGAGCGGCTGACTTTCGAGGTGTCAGGTAAGTAAAACGGGGGGGCTGGGGGCGGCGGTATTGTCAGAAGTTTTTTCACCTTAATACATAGAATGCATTAAGGTGAAAAAATGTTTACCTTTACAACCCCTTTAATTTCACAGCTTGATACTTAATTTATTAATGGACGTGCGCTTGTTTCTTTTGGACTACTTTTTTTTGAGCTTTTAGTATTTAGGCTAACACAAGCAGCGGTACATTATTTTTTCACTTGGTTAGCGAGAATTTTTTTCCTTTTAGGCAAGTTCTTATCTCGGACTACAGATGGATTAGGGCTCTTTCGCACTGGCGGGCTCCACCAGCGGATCCGCCTGCTCAGCAGGGGATCTCTCAGCTGATCCCTGCTGAGCAGGCGGATGATAGGTCCATGTCCGCTCCGTTGATGCAGAGCAGACACGGACACAGCCCGCTGTCCTCTATGGGTGGTCAGATGTAAATGGGCCGCCTGTCCATTTTACATCAGATTTTTATCCGATCAGTGGATGGGGAACAGATCACCCATCTATATCGGGAGTAACTATGTTTTTGTATGTGTGTTAAGGGCTGGTGCCAGCCGAAGTGAGGACCTATTTTGGTGTAACACGATAAAATAGAATTATTAAGATTAAATAAATAATTAAAAAAAAGAGATCACCCATCTGTCTGTTTTTAGCAAGTTTGATCGGATGTGGGCGGGTATAAACGGACATATGTCTGTTTACATCTGCCGCTCCATAGAGGGAAATGGATCGTCTTATCGGGTCTGCCTAACAAAATGATAGGCGGACCTGGTCAGTCTGTCAATGTGAAAGGGGCCTTAAGCTGCCCATAGATGGCTTAAAAATTGGCCAGTTCAGCAGTGACTCTTATGCCGGGTATACACGATCGGAAATTCGGCCAGCAAAAGACCGATGAGAGCTTTTGGTCGGAAAATGCGACCGTGTGTATGCTCAATCGGACTTTTGCTGGCTGAATTCCAGCCAGCAAAAGATTGAGAGCATGTTCTCAATTTTTCAGTCGGAAAAAGTTCGTATCCGAAAATGCGATTTGTCTGTAGCAATTCTGACGCGCAAAATGCTCGTAAACAATTCGACGCATGCTCGTAAGCATTTTCTCAGCTCGTCGTAGTGTTGTACGTCACTGTGTCCTTGACGGTCGAAAGTTCAGCGAACTTTTGTGTGACCGTGTGTATGCAAAGCAAGCTTGAGCGGAATCCCATAAGAAAAGCCATCATATAATTTTGCGACCAAAATCCCGATCGTGTGTACGCGGCATTAGAATACAGTGGCACAGTGACCTCCCTAATGTGGATGGGGGTATCCGTTTTGTTTTTCTGGTAAAAATAACAAAGCATCTATACTAGCCAGCCTTAGCCTTTTTACTGTATTTTGTAGAGATTTTGTGGCTGAGTAGTTTAGCAAGTGCTGACACCATTCAGACCACAAGAATGTAGTGTTGTCAGCCCACAAGACTTAAAGGGGTTGTAAAGGCAAACACAAAAATTGTATAATGTATGGCCAGCCTAAGGACCCACCCATTGCCGGAGGTCAGAAGAGGAGGAAATCATATCATCTATGGCAGGGCAGCCATTTAGACCTTTAGCTGTCAGCCCCCCCCCCCCCACACCTTTATATTTGTCCACACCCCCCCCCCAAACCTGTATATACGTCAGCCCCCCCCCCACACACCTGTATATATGGCAGCTCCCCTCACACACACCTGTATATATGGCAGCCCCCCCCACACACACCTGTATTTGTCAGCCCCCCTCACACACCTATATATATGTCAGCCCCCCTCACACACCTATATATATGTCAGCCCCCCCTCACACACCTGTGTGTGTATGTATATATATATATATATATATATATATATATATATGTATATATATATATATATATATAATATATATATATATATATATATATAATATATATATATCAGCACACCCCCCCCCCACACACACACCTATATATATGTCAGCCCCCCCTCACACACCTGTGTGTATATATATATATATCAGCACAACCCCCCACACACCTGTATATATGTCAGCCACCCCTCCACACACCTGTATATATGTCAGCGCCCCCACACACCTGTATATATGTCAGCCACCCCCCCCCCACACACACACACACACACCTGTATACAGGTGGAGGGGGGCAGGCAATACCCGACACGAGAACTGCAGAAAATGTGAGATCGTTTCTATACTTCACAGCACAGATCCCCTTTTCCCGTCCTGCCTTCTTCTGGCCCGGTTGGGCCCCGGGGCCCCTTACAGTTGTAACGGCTGTACCCCCCTGATGGCGGCCCTGATCTATGGCCTGCTTTAGAAGTCAAGTGCATTTCTGGCTGAGCAAGTATTTTCCTGCAAATTCTCTAAAGAAATGAAATGCAGGAATACATGATTGCAAAGATGTACTTTTTTTTATTATTTCACTTTGACAGACATCGAGGTATTAAGGTGCAAGGTTCCATGACCTGTTTGGTTTCTTCCTCAGGCGTAATACCCAAGGAAGGATCCCAATTTGTTCTAAAAACTTCCATCAAGGTGGAATTTTACCTTCTCCTATGACTAAAAAAAGCTAATAGAATTCTGCTATCATCATGTAAAATAAAGGTTATTACTAGCAACTCCAAGCTTTCCTCATTTTGAAAAAAAGAAATGAAATCTAAGCCGTACCCCAAGATCTCAAGATCTGTCCTTCCTACATCATGAACAAAATAAACAAGATTCACTTATAGATATGGATATACACTATATTACCAAAAGTATTGGGACACCTGCCTTTACATGAACTTTAATGGCATCCTAGTCTTAGTCTGTAGGGTTCAATATTGAGTTGGCCCACCCTTTGCAGCTATAAGAGCTTCAACTCTTCTGGGATGGCTGTCCACAAGGTTTAGGAGTGTGTCTATATGGGAATGTTTGACCATTCTTCCAGAAGCACATTTGTGAGGTCAGGCACTGATGTGGACGAGAAGGCCTGGCTTGCAGTCTCCACGCTAATTTATCTCAAAAGTGTTCTATGGGGTTGAGGTCAGGACTCTGTGCAGGCCAGTCAAGTTCTTCCACCACACACTTGCTCATTCATGTCTTTATGGACCTTGCTTTGTGCACTGGTTCAAATAATTTAGTCGAGGGGGGATTATGGTGTGGGGTTGTTTTTCAGGGGTTGGGCTGGCCCCTTAGTTCCAGTGAAGGGAACTCTTAAGGCGTCAGCATACCAAGACATTTTGGACAATTTCATGCTCCCAACTTTGTGGAAACAGTTTGGGGATGGCCCCTTCCTGTTCCAACATGACTGCGCACCAGTGCACAAAGCAAGGTCCATAAAGAGATGGATGAGCGAGTTTGGGGTGGAGGAACTTGACTGGCCTGCACAGAGTCCCGACCTCAACCCGATAGAAAACCTTTGGGATGAATTAGAGTGGAGACTGTGAGCCAGGCCTTCTCATCCAACATCAGTGCCTGACCTCACAAATGCGCTTCTGGAAAAATGGTCGAACATTCCCATAGACACACTCCTAAACCTTGTAGACAGCCTTCACAGAAGAGTTGTAGCTGTTATAGCTGCAAAGGGTGGGCCAACTCAATATTGAACACTACGGAATAAGACTGGGGTGCAATTAAAGTTCATGTGTGTATAAAGGTAGGCATCCCAATACTTTTGACAATATAGTGTATGTACAGGCGCTACGTCTGGGTCTTTGTTCCTGGAATTACTGTAGGGAATCCACAATACTCTCTTGCATATGACAGTTTCTAACTTGAATGGCCCAGCTGTTACTGTACCTGCTTCACAAGCTGGACAGGGAGAAACTCAACCAGCAACCTTTGTCCCGGGCTTGGTGTTTTCTATGAAAACTCACCAGAGTCAGGAATTTACATTTGCATATTACGGAGGGGTCGATATACCAGTTTTTCTGCATTGGGAATGCTATGTATATGTAAATGTGGAATGTGCTTTCTTATTCAGCAGCTGATAGAAGAAGTACAGCAAAGTACTTCTACGGTACAGCATGGAGTCCATTCATTACCCACAAAGTCAAGCGCTCTATCAAGGTACGGGATGGAATGTTAAAGAGGACGTAAACTCCGATGGGTTTTTCTTCCTCTTTTGCTCACTGCAAGGCCTGCAAATGAAAAGCATAATGCATACTAGCCCATTATACGACACTTACCTGCAAACGAAGCCCACGCTGTCCATCTTCTCCCCTCTTCCTTCTGGGGGCCACGGACTCTGACTCTGTGACTGTCCGGAGTCGCGTGACGTCACTCCCGCGCATGCGCACGGGAGCCGTCGGTCACAGCACACGCTGGGGGACGAAACGGCACGGTGGTCCGTTTCTTCACAGTGTATGTGAAATATCTCCTAAACGGCGCACTTATTCTAGGCTTACCTATAGGTAAAAGTCAACAAAAAGGGTTTACAACCACTTTAAAGACACACCTAGGACAGAACAAAATGGCTGAACCCTTGCACACACCTCATAACATGACTTATGCATATTAGAGTTTTTCAGCGCAGTCATAACTAGACATGTGCGATCCATTTTGTTCCGAATCGAAATTCAGGTGAATTTTTTTTGTTATTCGGATGTATCCGAATTCCAAATCACAATAGTAACAAATGTAAACAAATCCAACAAAATAAAATATGTCCGAAATAACTAAATTCAAATTGGATTTGAATTTGGAAACTAATAGGAAATATATTGCAATTCTTGGATGTGGAAAATTCGGCAGCTGAATCGAAAAAAAAATTGAATTTGAATGCCAATTCAAATTTTCCGAATTCGGTAGAATTAAATTCTGCTGTTTTCAAAGGCAATTGCAATGTAAATAAGACCAGGACAGGTGTTTATGACACAGGGGTTGATTTACTGAGGCTGGGTTCACACTGATACTACACGACGGTCATACGACTTTCATCCTACTTTGCTATGCGACATAAGTCCTACATCGGTCCTACATCCATCTGACTTGAATGAACAGAATACTACTTTGATCCAACTTTGCGATAGTCTGACTTGTCCTTTGACCAATCAAAACAATCCCAGTGTGAGATAAATTCCTTTTACTGCTGCTGTAATCACCATGTCGGTAACGTTGTTACGTAACTGGTGACCCCACCCCCCACTGACGTCACTGGGAAACCTATAGGGAAGTTCCCATCAAGTCCCTGTGTGTCAGAGGGGGGCGGGGTCACCGGGTGGCCCCGCCCTCCATTATTTAAGAAGTGTCAGAAGACGAGAAGCATCACACAGTGGGAGCCTCCCATCATGGATGCGGTGCGGCCCGAGAACGAAGAAGGGAAGAAGACACCGCGGAGGAAGATGCCGGACGAGAACACCGGAGCAAGAATCAGAGGAACAGAGGAAGAATCAGAGGAAGAAGAAGATGGAGGAAGAAACCAAAGGAAGATAGAAGAAAGAAGAAGACTTTAAATAAAGGGATTGTCAAAAACATTTTTGACACTTTTTTTGTGAAATGGTAGGGGTACTTTTGTACCCCCTTACCATTTCACACAGGGGGGGCGGGATCTGGGGGTCCCCTTGTTAAACGGGGCTTCCAGATTCCGATAAGCCCCCCCCGCCCGCAGACCCCCACCACCACCGGGCAAGGGTTGTGGGGATGAGGCCCTTGTCCCCATCAACTTGGGGGCAAGGTGCTTTGGGGGGGATCCCAAAGCACCCTCCCAATGTTGAGGGCATGTGGCCTGGTACAGTTCAGGGGGGGGGGTGCTCTCTCGTCCCCCCCCCCTTTTCCTGTGGCCTGCCAGGTTGCGTGCTCGGATAAGGGTCTGGTATGGATTTTTGGGGAGACCCCACGCCATTTTTTTTTTTTTAATTTTGGCGCGGGGTTCCCCTTAATAACCATACCAGACCTGAAGGGCCTGGTATGGAATTTAGGGGGACCCCCATGCCATTTTTTTTTTAAAATTTTGGTTCTGGGTTCCCCTATGGGGAAATCCCATACCGTTTTTATCAATGAACTTTTATATGTATTGTCGGACCGACAATTCATTAATAGCCGCGAGTAGTTTTAAATGACTTTTCTTCCTTTGAAATGTCATTTTGCTGTCAGACTCTTCTAAACACGGGAAACATGCGCTCCTTTACAGGCATACTATAGACACCCCTCAGGTACGAAATTTAAAGGAATATTACACTTTTATTGTTTCACTTTAAGCATTATTAAAATCACTGCTCCCGAAAAAACGGCCATTTTTAAAACTTTTTTTTGCATTGATCCATGTCCCCTGGGGCAGGACCCGGGTCCCCAAACACTTTTTATGACAATACCATGCATATAAGCCTTTAAAATTAGCACTTTTGATTTCTCCCATAGACTTTTAAGGGGTGTTCCACGGCTTTCGAATTTGCCGCGAACACCCCAAATTGTTCGCTGTTCGGCGAACTGGCGAACAGCCGATGTTTGAGTCAAACATGAGTTTGACTCGAACTTGAAGCTCATCCCTAGTTATAACTTTCCCTTAGTACATGCCTATAGTTTTACTTAAAGTATGGCAAGAAAACCTGGAAGCTGATTGGTTTCAATGCAGAGTTGAATCACATTTTGCACTCTCTTCAGCTTTAGTAAATGGCCCCCACAGATAACTAAATGGTGTGCAGTTATGGTTTTACTTCATTAAAGCCTAAAGCCTCGTACACACGATCGGATTTTCCGACGGGAAATGTGTGATGACAGGCTGTTGGCGGAAAATCCGACCGTGTGTATGCTTCATTGGACAATTGTTGTCGGATTTTCCACGGACAAATATTGGATGGCAGGTTTATAAATTTTCCGCGGAGAAATGTGTGTTGTCGGTTTTTCTGAGCGTGTGTACACAAGTCCGTCAGACAAAAGTCCAAAGTACAAACACGCATGCTCAGAAGCAAAGACGATCCAGAAGCGGTCGGTCTTGTAAACTAGCGTTTGTAATGGAGAATTAACATTCGTGACGTGGCAAATTATGAAATCTGGAAATGCAGCGCACAATTCTCTTCTTCTTTAATGGGATAATAATGAAGCTGCTTTCTGGTGATACTGATGGAGTTATTGCAAACGAATTTTCAAAGGCTTTTTTTTTCTAGTGATATCAAGAATAATATTATTATTATTATTATTTTTTTTTTATTTGGGCAAATTACCACAAAGATACAACTATGTTGGTGTCCCTTGTCCCTTTACATTGTATTTTTTTAAATGTATCTGCCTACTCCAAAACTGTCATTTGAAGTAAAACACAAAGCCAAGTATTATTCTACACAATTTTTTTATTGTGCATTAAAAAATGAAAACAAATAAAATTAGACATGCTATTTGCCAATAGAACTTAACCAAAAAGTGCATTCTTTGCATCCAAAAATATAGAAAATATAACAAATCAAATCATTTTTCAACCAAACAAATAATGTCAAAGCAATAACTCCAAGGCCAATAATAAATAACACGTTATCTCCTCCGATTCCACAACATGGCTGGTTGACGAACGGCCATTCAAGAACTGAAAAGCGCGAACAGAAAAGCGCGAAATGAAAAGCGCAAATCAACATTCACCAAACTTCTACTAACACAAAAATAGCAGAAGAAGCCCAAAGGGTGGCGCTAAAGAGCTGAAAAACAATGTAGTATGTCACTACATTCGTAATTGTTGGCCAACGATTGTGTGGCAATGTGTATGCAAGACAAGTTTGGGCCAACACCCTTCAGACAAAAGTCCAAGGTTTTGTTGGCCAACAATCCGATCGTGTGTACGAGGCTTAAGTTTAGGTAAAAGAAATTAGCACAAGGGGCATTACTACAAATACAATGTGTGCCTTGTTCTACTGGCTCCAGCTTTAATTGAGATCTTCTATCCTCCGATCCACCTTACCCCCATCATTTTCTGGTGTAAAGGGGGCTAATACAGCCGAGGGACCTGTCATATGCGAACAAGTGCACCAATCCTTTCTGACCGCTTCCTCCATTCATACAAGCTTCTACAAATGAAAATTGATTATGAACAGAGGAGGCAGGCCTTTCACTCATCTGCCTGTCCTACATTTTTAAAACATTTATTTCATAGAAGGTATAGTACAGCTGATATGAATGGAGGAGGTAGCTTTTTCATCTGCTAATGCGCCATTCATAGAGCACTTCTTTCATAGAAGTTATAGTACAGCTGCTATGAATGGAGGAGGTGTACCTTTCATCTGCTCATGCTCCATTCATAAAACACTTTTAATTTATAGAAGCTATAGTACATTTGCTATGAATGGAGGAGATGACCCTCTCATCTGCTCATGCTCAATTCATAGACCACTTTTAATTGTTAGAAGTTATAGTACACCTGCTATGAATGGAGGAGGTGGTCCTTTCATTCATTCATCTGCTCATGCTCCATTCATAAAGTACTTTTAATTTATAGAAGCTATAGCACAGCTGCTATGAATGGAGGAGGTGGTCCTTTCATTTGCTCATGCTCCATTCATAGACCACTTTTTATTAATAGAAGCTATAGTACAGCTGCTATGCATGGAGGAGATGGCCCTTTCATCTGCTCATGCACCATTCATAGAGCACTTATTTCATAGAAGCTATAGTACATCTAGTATGAATGGAGGAGGTGTTGTGTACCTTTCATCTGCTCATGCTCCATTCATAAAGCACTTTTCATTTCTAGAAGCTATAGTACATCTGCTATGAATGGAGGAGGTGGTCCTTTCATTCATTCATCTGCCCATGCTCCATTCATAGAGCACTTTTAAGTCGTAGAAGCTAGAGTATGTCTGCTATAAATGGAGGTGAGTGGAAATGGTGGACATGGTCAACACTCTTGATTTATTTTTATTTTTATTTATTTCAGGTACTTATATAGCGCCGTCAATTTACGCAGCGCTTTTACATATATATATTATACATTCACATCAGTCCCTATACCCTCAAGGAGCTTACAATCTAAGGTCCCTAACTCACATTCATACCTATACTAGGGCCGATTTAGACAGGATCCAGTTAACCTACCAGCATGTCTTTGGAGTGTGGGAGGAAACCGGAGTACCCGGAGGAAACCCACGCAGACACAGGGAGAACATGCAAACTCCAGGCAGGTAGTGTCGTGGTCGGGATTCGAACCAGTGACCCTTCTTACTGCTAGGCGAGAGTGCTACCCACTGCGCCACTGTGATGGATGCATATGACAGCTCCCCCTGGCTGTATTAACGCCTGCTGCACAGGGAGATTACAGCGGCGGGGGTAGGGGGGTTCAGAGGGAGATTTCAACTAAAGCATGAGCATGCAGCACAAGGGACATATTGCACTGATAGGAAAGTCCCTTGTGCCAATTATTTCTTTATTTTTGAATAAACAAGCTGTTTCTTAGAGTACCAAATGTGCAGAAAATCATGGACTTTTTTTCTACATTGAGTTAAAATATAACATTTTATAAGGATATTCCCTCAGCACCTGGGAATACTCTGGCCAATCGGGCGACTCTATAGTTGATACAGGTAAATAAACAGGACTACGCTTTTTCTGATAGTATGGCAGCATGATTTGACATGTGGATCCATGAATATTCAGATGATGTCGGTGACTGTACATCCTGCCCGCAGTGTCATTTCACATGCTGTACTGTCAAGGTTTGTTTTGATTCTTCATAATGGTGATATCAGCAATAACATGTTCTATATACAGGATGTGACACGCTGAGTCACTATAATCCCAGATAGAACAATATGCACCACATTCCCAGTGGATAGATTGATAGCAGTGCAGCCATTGGCTCCCATAGACGGCAATGGTATAATCACAGAAGTCGCAAGGAAGACGTTTGCTTTGCTACTTTGGCTGTGACTTGAGAGGGTTTTGTAAGTTCAATAATATGTGTCACACTCTGTATTGTTATGATTAGCCAAAGTCACCAAATATCAAAGTCGCAAGCAATTCACAATGCAAAGTTGCACTGGAAGTCCCATGACTTAGGGCTTTCAGCAGTGTGAATTGAGCCTTAAGATCCTACCTAGGGGCAGGCTACTGAACCTGCCTGCTAATTTTTGTTAGCCTTTTCTGTGCCCCTCTGATTCAGTTTCACTTTGTTGCTTGCTTCCACTTTCACTGATTTCTGAGCTCCATCATCTACCATTCCATTGACCAGTGAGAGATTCTTACTGTCCAAAAGGGGAAGCGCCGCTTGTTTGCCCCCCCCCCCTCCGCTGCCACATTTGGTACCTTTTTACGCATGCGCAGTAGGGAATCCGCAGTGAAGCCTTGCAAGGAATGGCGGTGGCAGCACCCGAGAGCCAATTGAAAAATTGACTGGGGTGCCGACATCACAGGATCCCTAGACAGGTAAGTGTCCCAATAAAAGTCAGCAGCTACAGTATTTGTAGCTGCTGACTTTTCATATCTTTGGTGGGGGGCTGGAGCTCCTCTTTAAGGTGATCTGGATCATCTTGTGGTCGCTGCTGTAAGACCCCTTTCACACTGGGGCGGTTTGCAGGCGTTATTGCGTTAAAAATACCGCCTGCAAACCGACCCAATACAGCCCCTGCTGTTTGTTCAGTGTGAAAGCCCGAGGGCTTTCACACTGAAGAGGTGCGCTGGCAGGAGAAGAAAAAAACTCCTGCAAGCCGCATCTTTGGAGCGGTGAAGGAGCGGTGTATTCACTGCTCCTTCACCGCTCCTGCCCATTGAAATCAATGGGACAGCGCGGCTATACCGAAGCAATACCGTGGCTATAGCCACGCTATTCGAGCGATTTTAACCCACCGCTAGCGGCCGAATACAGCCGCAAAAACGACGGTAAAACAGCGCTAAAAATAGCCCCTGACGCCCCCACCGCTCCAGTGTGAAAGGGGCCTTAAGAGAGATGGTGATGCAACACTGTACCCAAATTTAATTGTTATCATTTTTTTTCACACAAATAGAGCTTTAGTGGTACTTTATCACCACTGGGTTTTTTTTATTTTTTTATTGTATGAACCAGTCTCCAAACTTTGGTCAGCGGGCCAGAAATGGCCCTTTGTTTGCCTTTATTTGGCCCTTGCTGCACTATTCCTTCCACTGATATGAAGCACTATTTCTTCCTCTGACACAAATGACGAGGCGATATTCCTCCCACTGACACCAAAAATGGGGTACTATTCCTCCCACTGACACCAACAATGGGGCACTATTGCTTCCACTGACACCAATGATGGAGTTTTTTTCACTCCCACTGCCCACCAAGCCTTTGGTATTGTCTACTCCCACTGGCCACAGTCCAGCTCCCAAAAATTTAAAGGGCAGTAAACTTGGCCCTATGTTTGAAAGTTTGGAGACCCCTGGTATAAAGGAAAAAAAGACATAAAACATATCAAATAAAATCAAATGTCTTCATAAATTTAGGCCAAAATGTATTCTGCTACTTCAAGTCAAGTGTCAAGTGCTGGCAGTGTTTAGGACTGACCCTGCTAACACTGCGTTTTTTTTTTTTTTTTTATAATTATTTTTATTGCATTTTTCGAGACAAACAATACATACACAACTCATAAACTATGGTGCCTATACAAGGTATCATATCTATTACATGGTGGAATACTGTAATTTGTATTTAACACATATTGAGCTAACCCATGGCTTACTTCTTGTATCTTTTTAGATGTCCCTTGATACGTCAAGTCTCCCCTCCCAATCGTAACAAAAAGGATAGAACCCCTCAACACTTTTATTATTCTCAACCACAATCATGTCATTTTAGAGCCTCAACAAGCTGTTTCCGCTTCATCTAACCATGTCCGCCAGACTCTATCGTACTTCATCGGGCACCCTCTGTTGAAGTATGTGTCTTTATATAAAGGAAGGTTATTATTAACCAGACTTTTCCATTGTGTCAAAGAAGGGGGAGTGGGCTTCTTCCATTGTATGGCAATGTTTTTCCGGGCATAGAATAGTAACAACCCGACCAATGTGCGTTTTGCTACCGTTGGAACAAGTGCTTTGATTAGCCCCAAAAGACAGACTTCCATGGCATGTGGTAATGCAATTGATGCTACTCTATTGACCACACCAATCGCCTCACTCCAATATTGCTGAATTGCAGGGCAATGCCAGAAAATATGAGAGAAATCTCCTGGGGAGATTCCACATCTCCAACACTCCGATGGACATGTAGGGTTCATTTTATGAAGTCTATGTGGAGTAAAGTACGCTCTATGCACTATCTTAAATTGGATCAACCGATCCCGCATAGAGACTAAAGAGCTGAAAGGAAAATCCCAGACATCATCCCAATCATCATTGTCCAGTGAGGGTATGTCAAGCTGCCAGCGAGACCAGAGTTTATCTAGAGGTGGGAGAGACACATAGACCAAATGCGCATATAACTGTGAGGTAGGTTTCTCTGCACACTTAGTTCTGAGTGTCTTCTCCAGCCCCGACTGAACCATGATGCAGGAGGTGCCCGGAAACTGTGCAGCAAAAGCATGTGACAGTTGGAGATAACGAAATTGGTAATGATGAGGTACGTTATATATAGATGAAAGGTGTGAAAGGGGAGATAATGACATTTGTGACACTATGTGGGAAAGAATTGTTATACCGTATTTGGTCCATGCGAAGGGGTCAGGAAGTTTGTAAATGTGTGGCAGATTAGAGTTCAGCCAGATCGGGGTATTAGGAGAGAACTCGGTTGATTTGTACTTTTCTATATCTAGTCCTGCCCGCCAAGCCCGGAGGGTGGTATGCATAGAGGGTGTCAAGGGATATGGGGCCCAAGGGCCTCTGAAAATCAGAAATTGCAGGGCTTCCAACGAGCCCACTATCGTGGCCTCTAGGACCGTGGATGAATTAGTTTTGTCGGGGTGCAGCCACCAGGCCGCTGTCACCAGTTGGGTAGCTAGAAAATATTTGTAGCAATCAGGAAATGCCATACCGCCCTGCGTTGATGGCCGCATCAAGGTCGACAGCCTATATCTGGTTGGTAAGGATCCCCAGATAAAGGATGAGAACAATTGATTTTTAAAAAAGGATTTCGGTATCCACTGAGGGGAGTGACGGAACAGATATGTGAATTTGGGGATAATTTTCATTTTGAGGAGATTTACTCGTCCCCAAACTGATAGAGGTAAGTTACTCCATGATTTAAGTTTTGTCTTAGTGTCCAAGAGTGTAGGGGTAAGGTTAAGTGGGATAAAATCTGATGCTTGCGTGGATATATGAACCCCTAGGTACTTAAACGTTTCCACCCATTTTAGTGAACAGTCTGGTGGGGAAGTGGTTTTTGCCGCCTGGTCTATCGGAAACAGTATGGATTTGGACCAGTTAACCTTTATGCCGCGTACACACGGTCGGACTTTTCGTCTACAAAAGTCCGACAGCCTGTCCGACAGACTTCCGGCGGACTTTCGGCGGACTTGCAGCAGACTTTCTAACGAACGGACTTGCCTACACACGACCACACAAAAGTCCGACGGATTCGTACGTGATGACGTACACCGGACTAAAATAAGGAAGTTCATAGCCAGTAGCCAATAGCTGCCCTAGCATGGGTTTTTGTCCGTCGGACTAGCACACAGACGAGCGGATTTCGGGGTCCGTCGTAGTTACGACGTAAAGATTTGAAGCATGTTTCAAATCTAAAGTCCGTCGGATTTGAGGCTGAAAAAGTCTGCTGAAAGTCCGGAGAAGCCCACACACGATCGGATTACCAGCCAGCTTTAGTCCGTCGGCGTCCGTTGGACTTTTGTAGATGAAAAGTCCGACCGTGTGTACGCGGCATTAGTCCGGTAACCACTGCGAAAGTGTCCAACACGTTCAGAACACCTTGCAAGGACGAACCAGCATCATTGAGGAACAATAACATGTCGTCTGCGTACAGGGCCAATCTTTCCTCCAGCAAGCCAATACGAAGACCTCTAATATGTGGGGATGTACGCAGTGCCTCCGCCACCGGTTCAATAGCTAAGGCAAACAAGGCTGGAGAGAGAGGACAGCCCTGTCGGGTTCCTCTAGTGAGCTTAAAGGAAACTGATAGTTCATCCCCCAGTCTCACTGATGAAGTGGGGCATTTGTTCAAAACCTGGAGCCATTGAATAAATAGCAAGGGGAATCCCATTCTACGCAATGTTTCCCAAAGAAAAGGCCACTCTACGGCGTCAAAAGCCTTTTCTATGTCAAGTGAGGCTATAATTCTCGAACCCGTGTTGTGATGTTGGGCATGTATGTTGGTATATAGTCTTCTGAGGTTGACATCAGTGGATCTACGGGGCATAAAGCCAGTTTGATCCGAATCAATGACTGAAGGTAGTAGGGGATATAGTCGTAGAGCAAGTAATTTGGTCAAAATTTTAAAGTCGTTATTTAGCAATGCAATTGGTCGATATGAGGCGCAAGAGGTTGGATCTTTAGAGGGTTTGTATATTAAAGTCAGATATGCGTGATACATTGAGTCGGGCAGCTTACCATGTTTTAAACACCTATTATATAACTGGGCCAAAAGGGGTGCCAGGAGGTCTCCATGCAACTTATAAAAATCAATTGGGAGGCCATCTGGCCCCGGTGCCTTACCAGTGGGGAAGGATTGAATAGCGTTCAGAACTTCTAGGGCTGTAAATGGCTTAACCAGCGTCTCACGCTCCTGGTCCGAAAGCCAGCCCAGCGCCAGGGGATCTAACAGGTCCCACAGCCACTCAGGCTGAAAATCAGAGGGCAACGTGGATGTATACAGCTTTTCGTAAAAAGCAGTAAATGTTTGCAGAATCTCCGATGGGGTAGTCACCGTGTCCCCATCAGAAGTCCGCAGGTTGGAGACAAGCGTGAGTGGTTGGTCATTCTGCGCCAATAGGGCCAGCAGGCGACCATTTTTGTCACCCTGTTCAAAAATTCTTTGTCTGCCCCTATGAGCTGCAAGTCGTGTGACCTCTGTCAGGTGCCATAAGTGAGTCAAAATGAAATGGTGTGGGATCTGAGCTGTATGTAGAGGTATGATTTGTCACCGATTGCTGTAATAGTTGGGTTTCCTTTAATTGTTTCTTTTTAATATGGGCAATAGATGAGATATATTGCCCCCTCGTGTATGCTTTAAATGTATCCCAAGTGATTTCAGGGGAGGAGGATCCAGTGTTCCGCTCCCAGAAATCAGCTAACGAGGGGGGTATAATTTCAGTTATTTCCAGATGGGAGACCCAGTGAGCCCCCAACCTCCACAGTGCAGCACTTCGGGATGCAGGAGAGCGAAGCGTCACCACCAATGGGCTGTGATCAGACAGACCACTTGGTAAGTAGGATGCCTCCAGCACATCTGCCAACAATGGGGGATTAGAAAAGGCCAGGTCTATACGGGATGCAGTTTTGTGGGATGCTGAAAAACACGAGTAGATTCTGGTGGTAGGGTGCTTCCACCTCCAAATCTCTTCGAGGGCTACTGTCTGAGCCCAAACAGAGAGATCTGTGCAATGATGCATTGGCGGAGCAGGTCTATCCAATTCCGGGGACATGATAGCATTAAAGTCCCCCATAATTAGAATTTTCCCAGGGCAAAAGGGTGCAATCTTTTCATAACCGCATATAACATTGTAGGTGAGAAAGGTGGGGGGATATACATATTAATGACAATATATCTGTGGGACCATAGTGTAAATACAACAATAACAAATTTACCCTGTGGGTCCGTGCACACCTCTTCAATCACACAGGGGAAGTTCTTGTGTATAAGAATCGACACTCCCCTTGCATATGTAGAGTATGTGGCATGGATAGCCCTCTGTATCCACGTTTTTTTCAATGTCAGGATTTTGCTGCCCATAAGATGGGTTTCTTGAAGAAGAATGAGTTGGGGGGAGTGGGATTTTAGGTACTGGAAGAGGAGAGCTCGCTTGAATTTTGATCCAAGACCTCTGACATTCCAGGAAAGGACCGTAAAGGAATCGGCAGGGGGATTAGCCATCTATACTAAAAGGGGAGAACCAATCCGGATGAGTGGGAGAGCGAATCGGGGAGCGAACCATGAGCAGCAAAATCCCTGACACAGCACACCATGTGTTAGTAACATTTAGATTTATCCAAAACCTTGCACCAATAAAAGAAAAAAAGCTGTAGAACAGTTTCAAACAAACCCAGGCATGATGTGCCTTTCCTACTATGCCCCATCTCTCTTCCAAAACGAGGGAGAAGGCTGGGGATAGTTTTATCCCTAAACAAAAAGAACTTAGAACCGTAGTGGCAACTTCAACTCAGTGCACTACGCTAACATGCCAGTCCAGAGTCAGAGGGTAAAATTCCGTTAGTTCCCGTATCTGGTAAGTCTCAGAGAACAGGTATCTAGGAGTGGATGATAACCATCCACCAGACACTGTCAACAGGGAACAGGGGTGCGAGTGGTGATCTCTGGATCGATGAGGGGGGGGGATCTTGAGGACCAGAGCGCCTTCAGACGGAGCACCGTTTGGTGGTCAAAAAAACAGAACAAAAACAACAACAAAAAAAAAAAAACCCAAAAGTCTGTATGATAGCTGCTGGAGCTCCTCAGGCAGGAGATGCTAGCGTTAGTTCCATCATCAAAGTGTGCCAAGTATAGAGTAAGGATAATGTCGAGGTACAGTAATACAGAAGGATGTAGGAGTCGATAATAAATTGTGCTGGGAATCAGCTGGGGACAGAGATGAGGATCCTTATAGGAAGCTGGGGTATGTAACTGGGTCCAGCAAACCGTAGAGCCTTAAAAGTTCCAGTTGTTGATATGACACTAGCGGGTATCTAACCACGCCGCAGCGGCTTCGGGGGTATCAAAGAAGCGGGTGGTGTCACCGTCAGAGATCCTCAATCTGCTGGGATATAGAAGGCCAAAACGTATTCCCTTCTCTCGGAGTCGACGTCTGACATCTGTGAAGGATTTGCGGCGTTGCTGCACCTCTTGGGAGAAATCTGGAAAGAAGGACAGTCTAGTATTCTCATACTTGATTTCCGGCATGGTGCGGGCCGCCGCCAAGATACGGTCACGATCCCGGTAGTTTAGCAAGCGTAGCAGGAAGGGACGTGGAGGGGCCCCGGGTCTCGGAGGGAGTGGTGGGACTCTGTGGGCTCTTTCAACCACAAAAGTGGGTGGCATATTACCCAGATTAAACAAGGTGGATAGTAGCTGTTCAGTGAACTCTGCCGGTCTGGGGCCTTCAACTCTCTCAGGTAAGCCAATTATGCGAATGTTGTTACGCCTAAGGCGATTTTCGGTGTCTATGGCTCTTTCCTGCAGCGCCTTCACCTGAAGCTGCAAGGCCCTCACCTCTCTGGAGTCCGACCGGATCACATCCTCAACCGTGGAGACCCTGTCCTCCACCTCGGATATACGTGATCGGAATTTGACCATGTCCTGGCGGATGAGGCTTACATCTACTGTTAGGAAGTCTATCTTGGTAGTCAGGGTTTCTTTACATGCTGTGATGGCTGCCAGGATCTCTGCTCCCATTGGGGACTCCGTAGCCCCTGACTCCGTCACTGTTTGTGCGTTTGCCGCCATTGTAGCTGCCGGCTGGCGCCCATACGATGCGGCCATTGAAGGAGCGGTGTGAGAAGCCTTTTTTTTAGGATGTGCACAGCGGGTCCTGGGAGGGCCCATCCGCAGTGTGTTCTGCTCTGAAGGGGGGCTTTATTCTCTGTGAGGGACAGCAGGAAGGCACCGGAAAACACAGGGAGCGGGACAGAGGGTGCACAGGGTTAGGGCTTACTATATAAACACAGCCCCTGCCAGGATGGTGACTTGGAGAAGGCAGCACAACTTCTATGGGGCACAGTACCTGTGGATGGAGGAAGGGCCAGGCACCGCAGGCCTCAGGATAACAGCGGGCCTCGGGCGGCCAAAATACTTCTTAAGGATCCTTTCACTGGTCCCCACACAGTCCTAACACTGCGTTTTTGGGGACATTATAGTATTGGGGTTACTAGTATAGTTCTGATCCCAATCAAGATACTGACTTGTACAGACACTATACTAGTAATGGTTGGGATCAGCAACTTTAAAATGTGGCTGTGACAGGGTGGCGGGCAATCTGACGCTAACAGACACTGGCTGGGAGGGACACTGACTGTCTGACACTGACGTTGCTAGTGACACTAATACAGTGATAATACTGTACACTGTACTAATGGCACTGGCTGGATGCCTGAGGTGATCACCTATTAAGTGTATGCAAGTGTATGTCTGCTGCTTTTACTTGCTTTCATTTCGAACTGCAGGGAGAATACAAGCCAGAGCCTGTGTTTACAAACACACAGATCCGTGCTGTGATTGGCCCCAGCCGATCAGCAGGTATACAGTCAAAATGATTGGCTGTAACCTGCTGACATACTCGTGCTGTGTCCAATCACAGCACAGGTGAGCAAGGGGCACGTGCCTCTAAACCAGGAAGTACCCTATGTTGTGGTGCCTGGGGATGCAGTAAATGTAGTGCTGGTGTTCAGCAAGCGGCTAAACAGATCCTGTGATGAAAGAAAAACGAAAGTCACCTTTTATTTTTAAAGCTCGAGGATTCTGGAGCTGTCATCCCCAATGTGGCTCTATTACCTAGCAAGTCATTGACCTGGAACAAGCAGAAGGGTCAAGGCTGCATTAACCAACCTTTTTTTTACACACCGCTCATACATCACAGCTGGTGACCCTGATAGCATCTAGAGGGAGGAGCCATATCTGATTTACAATTATGAACATACTGAATGCACCACATCAAAGTAAATAATTTCCAATCATAAAAATACTAAAGACCCAACTGCATTAAGACTTAAATGTATTATTATTATTATACCGGATTTATATAGCACCAACATTTTACGCAGTGCTTAACAACTTGAGGGTAGACAGTACAAATACAATACACTTTAATACAGTAGGAATCAGATGGCCCTGCTCCTTAGAGCTTACAATCTAAGAGGGAAGGTCAAGACATACAAGAGGTAATAACTGTGGGGAATGTGCTGATGGAGAAAGTAAACCTACAGTTGCTAGGTGGGGGTCAGATAGGCTTCTCTGAAGAGATGAGTTTTCAGGGATCGTCTGAAAGTGGACAAAGTAGGAGAAAGTCGCACAGATTGGGGTAGAGCATTCCAGGGGATGGGAGAGGCTCTGGAGAAGTCCTGAAGGTGAGCATGGGATGAATGTAACAATTCAGGATGTGTCCTCGCTGAAAACTCACAAGGCTTCCCCTTTAGCAGTAATACATAGCTGAATTTCTGTGTTGTCCTAACACATTGACTTCCTGTCGCTCCTTGTCGCATAGACATTAGACGCCTTAAAATAAATACATATATTGGGAACCTTATTTATTTACAGCACATTCTACCTGCACAGTTGTGATTAGGGTAAATTCCAATGCTGACAAAGGTCACATTCTCCAGACTTGTCCTGCAAGATTCCAATGTGTGATTTGCTCGAAACATTCTTCTCCTTGAGACCATCCTGCCACCTAATGGAAGAAAAGCAGAATTGCCTGATTTATTTCTTCGTAAAAATTGAGTTTTTATTCTATCCCACACTTTAGCAAAAAAAAAATTGATTTGGCAAAATATCTTAATAATGTAGCACCCTGGTGTTTAGGCAGGGTTACTCCTAAATTTACCTGCCAGGTATAGCTACCTTGGCTAATTGAGAGGATCAATGGATTTCACTCTAAGTCTGTAATTGCTGCATTTCTCTCTTTTGTCACTAGGTGGCCGGGTACCTGGTGGCATTAGATATGAGAAGGGCAATGCAAGGTCAGATTACGTGTATATGGGGTATCCCAGCCAATGGGCAGGGGTTTTCCTAAATCCCTTGGCCTACTGGGAGAACTTATATTTGGGTGGAGTCAGGTGATCGGTGTTCTGTGACACCTGGACGGCTGTCTGGGTGGACATGTGTTGTATTGCCCGGGCTGCTAGGCCAGAGATTGGGCCTATCCCAGGCACATCTGGCTGCTAGGCTGTCTGAGGGCCTATCCAGAAGCAAGAGAGCAGCGCAGGGTTGGGACTGCGGCTTGCAGTCCAACCAGAAGTGACGGTTCTGCTGGCTGGAAAACCTGTTGTGGTCGGAGGTAGAAGGGAAGCTGTTGCCACTAAGGGGCCAACCACTTTATTACCGGGGACCACAGTGAGTAACTGAAGCAAGTACCGGAGCAGTATTCTCACCAACTGGGGACGGTGAAGAATCGGGAAACTTCCATTGGTATCAAGCCAGGGACCCAGCCAGCGGAGGTGACGCTTGCAGAGCAGCCTTGTGTGTCAAGCCAGGGACCGAGCAGGCCAGTCTTGAGTGCCAAGCTAGGGTCCCAGCAGCGAGGCGAGGGTGACGCTTGAGGAATATACTACAGTGAAGATTGGAGGAGTTCAAGGGATTCTGTGACCGTGAATCAACTAGTCTAGTGAGAGAGACTGGGAGCTCAGTGGTCTGAAGAACTACAAGAAGTGATTGTAGTGGAAGTGAAGGAACTGTTATGCAGCGTACACACGGTTGGACTTTTCGACCGGACTGGTCCGACGGACTGAGTCCGGCGGACAATCCGATCATGTGTGGGCTTCATCGGACCTTCAGCGGACTCTTCCAGTCGAAAATTAGATTTGGAACATGCTTCAAATCTTTACGTCGTATCTCCGCCGGACCCAGAAATCTGTATGCTAGTCCGATGGACAAAAACCGACGCTAGGGCAGCTATTGGCTACTGGCTATCAACTTCCTTATTTTTGTCCGGTGTACGTCATCATGTACGAATCTGTCGGACTTTGGTGTGATCGTGTGTAGGCAAGTCCGTTCATTAAAAAGTCCATTGGAAGTCCATCAAAAGTCCGTTGAAAGTCCGTCGGAAAGTCCGTCGGACCAGTCCGGTCGAAAAGTCCACCCGTGTGTACGCGGCTTTACACTTTGTGTTAGGAACTGTTAAAGACTGTTGCCATAGGAGACAGTATTCCCACACATGCAGATGTGGCATCTGGCTGTATGCTTTTCCCTGCATGGCTGTCCTCCTGTTGAAGTCTCAGAGTCTGCCAATTAATCTTGCAACTACCTAAGGTTGGCCTGGCCCTAACCCTCTTTCCCAACGTTCTATTAAGAGAAATAAAAATCTCTTTTGCATTAAAGAAGTTTCTGGCGCCCAATGACTTTAACTATTATATATATATATCCTGGGGCCCTTTACTATGATCCCACAATGGCCCTTTCACATGTTCTGCAGTGAGCTCCCTTCCTACTGTATTGGGGCCCCCCCAGGGTGGCAGAAAACAAGAGATATATGTCACCAGCATACCAAGAAAATATAAGGATCCAAAGCAGTGGGAGAACTATCAGGGTTGCAAAGGTTGTCTTGCCACCGGGCCCTGGTGTTCTGCCACTGTGGGGTTCTCCAGCCTCCTCTTGCTGTCCTGCCCCTGCTATTGACAGCGCTGGTCTGGCATCTCTTGGAATTTACAGGCTGGTTCTCCTGTCCTAAGGACGGGAGAAATCAGTCTGTTTTTTCAGTAACTGAGAGTCCTGGTGGAGTCCTTCCTGCAACTTGCTCTTCTCCCTGCCAATGAGGATGCAGGGGAAGGAGCAGATCGGGCGGCCGTGGTTGTGTGAGCGCTCGCATTATGCAGTGTCAGTGAGCAGAGGGAGGGGAGAGGAATCGCTCCCTCTTAGACATTGCCTTTTTGTAAAAAAAAAATTTTTTTTGGGGGGGGGGGGCACATGGTGGGGCACAGCATAATGTTGGGGGGGTCAGGGCCCCCTCTGCCCCCCTAGAGATGCCATTGCTCACAACCCACCCTATACAGAAGGATGTCGGCTATCTCTGGCCCTGGAGGTTCTCATTAGACCCGAAGGATGCCTGGGACCTTGCTACAATAAAATAATCAGCGCTGCAATGAAAAACTATTAATCCTCATTTGGTCCAACTTAAATCAAAGAAAGTCCCAAATTGAAAACGTCCCGTGTGTATTAGGATCAATCCAAAAAAAAAAACACGTTGCAATAATCTTCTGTGATTGCCACCTCGTGATTCATACACCGCCACCACTAGCCTCTCACTTTATCCCTTAACCAACAAAGTCCCTGTTCCTTTAAGGGAAATTTTTTCCTGGGGAATAAAATCTCCTCCTGATTTCTATTGGACCAATATGTTAACATCCACCAAATTCCAAAGAAAATACTCTAAAATACAAAGAGATTTTAAAACCATCATAGTGCTTTCTGTAAAATTACCAATTTATTAACAATCAAAAAATAAAATACACTCACATGCTAATGTGCACCAGTGGCGCACTACAAATGTAAGGCATACAATGTTCCCCCAAAAACACCACTGGAGGCACTATGGATGAAACCTACAGCTTTTAGTAGGCATCAGCATAAAGAAATCCAGTTTGACAGTCCCCTGTAATGCTGAAGTATAATCTTTCTTACTATCAGTGTTTAGTGGTGTATTCTTCTGTCCTACATCCTGAGAACACATCCTGTGTCACTGGCTCCACCCCCCCCCCCTTACGCGTTACGCCACAGGTACATGGCTTCATCAGTGAAGGGAAAATAATACGGTTTTTAAGGGGTTAGACTTTAATGTCTCTGGAGGGTTATGGAGGCTCCTTTTAACTATCCTGGACCTGTTTTTGTGTCATAAAAGGGTCCCTCAATACAATAGCTTCATTTAACTTTTTTCCACATAAGTTGAGAACTATATGCAAAAAGTACCTATGTACTGAGTTAACTAAACATAAACACTCCTAAAATGTAATGTCATGTGTTGGCATTTCATAGGTAGTTTCTTGTGGATTTGTATTAATGCTTGACTGTAGCTGTCCATTTGTAGATCTGCCAGTGAATAAATTAGCAGTTACAAGTAATGTTACCCAAATTCCAGGAAGTATTTTGCACACTCCTAATCTCTAGTAGGATAAGGGGGGGGTGTCAGGATGAGTCAGTGAAACCAGCCCACTGCAGAGATAGTCCCTGGAGAACGGATGGGGTGTGGGAAATGTCAGGATGTACGGAGAGGAGAGTGTGAGTCAGTTGTTGGTACACTGGGGCTAAAAGTAGAAAGGAAAGAGCAGGCAATATGAAAAAAATACATTTGTATGAGTTACAGGGATGTGAGGACAATGGTGGACAAGGATTGCAGAAGACCCCAGTACAAAGGAGGACCTGGGCCACCCTTTGACAGCCATCATTGTCCCCTCATGTCTTTAAATGCCATTTAAGCATGGTGTCATCAGGCCGAAGTCTATCTTTGACCACAACTTAGAGTAACTACTGTACGTTCCTGCAATATCACCTTTTTTGTCTGCTTTCTACACCCTTTTATACCCTCAACACCACCTCTTATAACCTCAACATTACCAACAGTTCCATCCTCTGTCACAGACCTTAAAAAGGTTAGCACAGGGACCCGATCCTTCCAGAGAGCAGCCTAGATAATCAATAGGCAGATAAAAGCCTCTTTAGCTTAACCAGATGGCCAACACTTTGGCTTCTTTCTAGGTTCCAAAGCGACTGCACAGACAAGTGTGTCCATCTCTGAATGTTAGCAAGACCAGCAGGAGAATGCTGGTTGAGTTTTGGGGTTTTAGGCACTCCTAGTGTGGAATCAATTCTACATTATTTTGTAGCCAGAAATGTTGCTAATGGTCAGATGCCCAAGGAGGTAGGAAGACAAATGTAAAGGTCAAAACCATATGGGAAATCCAATATAAAAAAAGGACAATGTACAAAAACAGAGCAGGAACCAATTGTGTCACCAGTGGTGGCAGTAGCTTACCGTGAGAGGCAACATCTGGCTCGAGATGGATACTCCCAGGCCACAGCCCCCCTGTTGGCAGAGACAGGCAGGCTAACCGATAGGTTCGGTACAGGCCCAAACAAAAACAAACATGCACTGGAATAGAAGGTTACCAGAAAAGCAGACATTCAAGACAGGAGGGATACAACAGAAAGAAGACAGAAGGTTGCTGGGAGCAACCAGACAAAAGCAAGCAGAATATTATTTTCAGGGAACACTTTGCATTTTCTCAACGAATGCAACACTTTTTCTGATTGGATGAGGTGGAGAGGCAGTTTTTTTTATCTCCACCTCATCCAATCAGAGTGTGCTGCTCAGCCAGTCACATGAAGCTTTTTATTTTCTGAATGAATTTAAGGCTTCCTCTGATTTGCTGGGGTGGAGAGGCGGGTGACGAAGCCTTGTATACATTCAGAAAACACAAAGCTTCCAGGAAGAGGACACATCACCTCATACTGTATGTAGCCAATGCTACATACGCGCTCATAGAGCGCTCAAAGCGAGTGCATCTGTTAAAGTGGTTGTAAAGGCAGAAGGTTTTTTATTTTATTGCATTCTAAGCATTGGGATAAAAAGCCTTCTGTGTGCAGCAGCCCCCCTAATACTTACCTGTGCCCCATCTCGATCCAGTGATTTTGTTTGAAAGACACGGCTGCCCGGGCTTTCCCTCCTGATTGGATGAGACATACAGTAGGCACCATTGGCTCCTGCTGCTGTCAAAGTCAGAGAGCCAATGAGGGATGAGAGGGGCGGGGCTGGGATGTCTGAATTGGGTACACGGAGCTGCGGTTCGGCTTTGGTGCCCCCATAGCAAGCTGCTTGCTGTGGGGGCACTTAACAGATGGGAGGGGCCAGGAGAGCCGTAGAGGGACCCGAGAAGAGGAGGATCTGGGCTGCTCTGTGCACAACCATTACAGAGCAGGTGACTATAACATGTTTATTATTTTTAACAAACAAAAAAAAAAAAAACTAGACTTTAGGATCACTTTAATGAAGGTAATAGTTCATATTTGGTTTGAACAAACTTTTAAAGTGACAGAAAGCTGAAGTTCAGCTTTAATAAGGGGCAAGCTCATAGGAGTGGAAAGCAGAGAGATGAGCTCATCAATGTACTGCTTTCACCATCTAGGCACAGGCTGGGGGAGGGACAAGACCTTTGTTACTTAAAGCAGAGGTCCGCTGAAAAAAAAAATTAAAAGCCAGCAGCTACCATCACTGCATCTGCTGACTTTTAATATATGGACACTTTCCTGTCTAGGGAGTCCGCGATGTCAGCAGCTGAAGCCGGTCTGTCCGTCGGCTCTCAGCTGCTGCTGCCTCCATACTCGGTGAGGGAATCAGGAATTGAAGTCGCGCTGCACGTACTCACTGGTCCCTGCTGTATTCTGTCTCCCAGAAGACAGTGGGGGAGGACACAGTAGGCGCTGGAAGTGGCGTAAGTCCCCGCGAACGCCACGGTGATCTATGCCAGGAAGTGGGAGCAAATACCTGTATTAGACAGGTATCTGCCCCCCCCCCCCCCCCCCCCCGAAAGGTGCCAAATGTGACAACGGAGTGGGGGAGGATTCCAAAAAGTGGACGTTCGCTGTTTGGGTGGAACTCCACTTTAAAGTGATACTAAAATCTCTTTTTTATTTTCTTTAAAGGGGTTGTAAACCCTTGTGTTTTTTTCACCTTAATGCATCCTATGCATTAAGGTGAAAAAACACCTGGCAGTCACCGGTTCCCCAACCCCCCCCCCCCCTTTTACTTACCTGATCCCCTTCATTTCCTCGTATGGGGACGTGCTCTCCCTCTTTCCACTGGGTCCCGGCTCTTGATTGGATAGATTGATAGCAGCGCAGCCATTGGCTCCCACTGCTGTCAATCAAATTCAATGATGCGGCCACCGGGGGGCTGAGTCCGGCATTCTTGTCTGTGGATGTAAATGCTGGACTCGTGAGCGCGCCCGCAAGGTAACCCCCCCCCCCCTGGAGAGTGCTTCTCCTAGGGGGTTATCTAATGTGGGGAGGAGCCGCGAGAGCCGCTGGGGGACGCCAGAAATAGATGTTCGGGGCCACTCTGTGGAAAACAAGCTGCTCAGTGGAGGTAAGTATGTTATGTTTGTTATTTAAAAAAAATTAAAAACGATCCTTTACAATCACTTTAAAAATAACAAACATGTCATACTTAACTGCTCTGTGTAATGGTTTTGCAAAGAGCAGCCCCGATCCTCCTCTTCACGGGTCCCTTGCCGGCACTCCTGGCCCCTCCCTCCTGTTGAGTGCCCCCACAGCAAGAAGCTTGCTATGGAGGCACCCGAGCCGAACCGCAGCTGTGTCCATTCAGACACGGAGCACGACCTCTACCTGTGTGCTATCCCTTAGGACCTGAGCCGTAGTTTGGCCCCGCCTCCTCTCTCTCCTCCTCTAACTGACTTTAAATGACAGCAGCAGGGGCCAATGGCGCCGCTGCTGTGTCTCAGCCAATCAGGTGAGAGAGTCATGGACGGCCGAGGCACTTGTGCACATTGCTGGATAGAGAGGGGGCTCAGGTATGTATAATGGGTGGTTGAGGGGGACTGCTGCACACAGAAGGTTTTTTAGCTTAATGCACAGAATGCACCTTCTGCCTTTACAATCACTTTAACTACAGCAAAGAAAAAATCAGGTCTCCTGGCCTGCCAGACAACACTGTGCTGTGTAAATCTCAGAGGTGGATGGACAAAAATACAAATCCTTTGGCAGGTGAAACAGTTCCCATCTGGAAGGGTTAACAAAGCAGAAATCGCTGACTTATCCGCCGCGGTTCCACAGACAAGTCCTGACTTGTGCACTCTCCTTGTCCAGCTCATAGCCAGACTATAGGATTTGATCTGTTAAAATATTTTATGGTCCGCTAAAACTCATTGTACTGTGTGCTTATGTAACGAGCAATCACAGCAGTAATGACTGTAAATTCAAATATTTATGGCTGCTATGCTATGGGCAGTGAAAGGAGTAATAATGCTGTTCTTGGAATCCCACATAGATGTAGAAAGGTGTCATTAAAGCGGAGGTCTGCACACTGCTGAAAAAATTAAAAACCAGCAGCTACACATACTGCAGCTGCTGGCTGTTAATAACGGGACACTTACCTGTCCTGGAGTCCAGCGATGTCAGCACCGCAGCTGTTGGGTGCTGCCGCTGCCATTGCGGGTAATGGAACCCGGCAGTGTAGCCTTACGGCTTCACGCCGGGAACCCTACTGCGCATGCGCGAGGCTCCGCTCCTCTCTCCTACTGACCCAGCGACAGGGGGAAGAGGAGGGAGCCGGTCCGTGACGTCAATATCCGCGGCTGTGGCTCCCGGAAGTGGGAACAATGGGTGCAGACACAGACTTGACAACCACACTTCTGACACTGACTGGGAGACCACAGACTGGGGAGACACTGACACCACAGACGACCTCACTGACAGATTCTGACGGGACAGAGACACTAGGATCCCCTAGTACAACCTCCGCCAACTCAGACTCTTCTCTATCCAGACGGAAGAATTCCTCCACTAACTCTGGCTTATTGTGTAAAGCCTCAGGGCACTGGCTATAAGGGTGACCAACCTTATCACATAGGTTACATTTAATGATGTTACAGTCCCTTTGCCAGATGCCCCGGTTCCTGACACAAAGAGCATTTCTGTTCTGGACAGTTAGAGGAGAGATGTCCCTTGACTCCACACTTATGGCACAGCTTAGGTTGACCAGGGTAGAAGATGGTAATCCTATCTCTACCAATAAAGGAAGAGGAGGGCAAATGCTTGACCACATACCCACACACACTCAACCTCATTGACACTGACCACCCACCCGTCCAGATTCCTCTATCATCCACAGATGACAGATGACACATTAACTGGCTGCATAGGACCCTCTACAATCTGGTTTGTTAAATTGCCCACCACTTGATCCTCCCTCCTCCCCTCCAGCACAACAGTTCTGCTCACCAAAGTCCCAGAAGTACCACAGATACCAGCAGTCCTGTCATCAAGTAAAGTCTTCTGTTTAGAAAAAACGCCAGCTGTTTCAGCGTTCATACGGCCCTCCTGCACTGCAGTTTCAATGTTCATGCGACATTCCTGCTCTGCACTGTTAGTGTCCATGTGGGACTCCTCGCAGCCAGCTCCTCCTGCATTCCCTGCTGATTGCAAGGATCTGTTGGCAGGTGCAATCTAAGGAAAGTCCTCCACACACCGAAAGAGATTTTCAGCAAGCACTCCTTTATCATGATCCTCATCTGATGAGTCGGTGCCGCTCAAGGGAGATTGCATTTCTGTAATGGCCTGCAGCAATCCGCCATTTTCCTCAACCTCCTCCTGAGATGACCCAGGCTGTTGGGGAGGGAGGGGGGCAGATACTGACTCAGACATGACAGATCCTGAGACAGGGGTAGTACTGGGGCCACCATGTCAATCCACTTTCTTACCCCCATCCATACTGTCGCCGTTACTCTGGCATCCACCCTCTGGCTGGTACTGGCACAGGCATTTTCCTTCATCTGTTAGAATCTCTCCTCATTCTCACACTTTTCTCTAAACACACTGCTACTTTCCTTCAGAGAAGCAACCAACTTCTCCAGCTTTTTCAATGCCTCTTCCAGAGACTCCTGTTTGGAGACTTCCATCTTACTGTTTCCAGAATTACTGTGCAGGGATTTCTTTTTCCTGAGATCTTCTGTCATAACAGCAAGTTTCTGTTCCTCCTTAGCAATGCGGCGAAGTCTGTTCACCACTCTATCCTGGAAGACTGGTAAGGACCCTTGCACAAGGACAGGCCCAAGATCCACTGCAGCTTGAGCACATGGTGTAGGCCTCAGTGCCTCTGGAGAGCCTCCACTTTTGTCTTCCCCAACATGGTCCATGCTTGCCTGGGAAAAGCCTGCAGGACAGGCCCCAGGATTGCTGCTTCTCTCAGCTGAGACCAAAGCAGAATGAGCCAACAGCACCCTGCAGAATGGCACCACTCAGTGGAGAAGCTCCTCTGTACAGAGACTGATGTGACTGGCTCAGTGTTCTCTGTACAGCACTGCGGTATATGTTACAGCCATATAAATGTATATTAACCACTTCAATACCAGGCACTTAGACACCTTCCCGCCCAGGCCAATTTTCAGCTTTCAGCACTGTCGCAATTTGAATGACAATTGTGAGGTCATGCTACACTGTACCCAAACAAATTTTTTATCATTTTGTGCCCACAAATAGAGCTTTCTTTTGGTGGTATTTGATCACCTCTGCGGTTTTTATTTTTAGCGCAACAAATAAAAAAAGACCGAAAATTTTGAAAAAAAACAAGTTTTTCTTTGTTTCTGTTAAAACTTTTTGTAAATAAGTACGTTTTCTTCTTCAATGATGGGCACTGATATGGCTGCACTGACGGGCACTGATACGGCGGCACCGATGAGGTGGCACCAATGAGGTGGCACTGATGAGGTGGCACTGATGAGGTGGCACTGACGGACACTGATGATGGGCACTGATAGGCTACACTGATGGGCACTGATAGGTGGCACTGATGGGCACTGATAGGTGGCACTGGTATGTGGCACTGATGGGCACTCATAGGTGGCACGGATGGGCACTTATAGGCGGCACTGATGGGCACTCGTAGGTGGCATTGATGGGCACTCGTAGGTGGCATTGATGGTTATTTATGGGTGGCACTGATAGTTGGCACAGATGGGCATGGATGGGCACTGATAGATGGGCACTGATGGGCACTGACAGGTGGCATGAATGGACACTGATGGGTGGCACTGATGGCACTGCTTGTTTGCAGTGATGCCCCTAAGGGTGGCATTGCTGGGCATCACTGCAACATAATGGTGTCAATCAGTGCCCATTTGTGGGCACTGATTGGCACAGATTTGGCACACTGGGCACATGTGGATGGCCATGGGGTACATACCTGGCCATCCACATGTTGCCCCTTCCCTGGTGGTCCTAGTGGCGATCCCTGGTGGTCCAGTGTGGTGATCTGCGGGGGGGGCTGCGCTGATAAACAATCAGCGCAGACCCCCCCTGCCAGGAGAGCCGCCGATCGGCTCTCCTCTACTCGCGTCTGTCAGACGCGAGTGAGGAAGAGCCGATCAACGGCTCTTCCTATTGATTGGACACGGCTGATCACGTGGTAAAGAGCCTCCGCCGGAGGCTCTTTACCAAGATCGGTGGAGCGGTGTGTCAGACTGACACACCGCTCCACCGATCGCCGCGATGCGCGCCCCCGGGGGCGCGCTGCGGCATGTTATCCTGCTGGACGTCATATGACGTCCAGTCAGGATAACAGAACCACTTCCCTGACGTCAATCCGCCATAGGGCGGGCAGGAAGTGGTTAATAATTATGTAATAATTAAGTGTGTGATGTGGTGAGGATATTATAGTGAAAGCTCTTCTGGTGCAGAGGCCAGGGAGAATGGTTCATTATTCTGTGTGTAGCAGTGTGAAACCTGACCGTCATGGTCAATGTCTCCCCCTAAAGGTAAACAGTTAAGCTGCTGATGGACCTGAGATACAGTGCATCTGGAAAGTATTCACAGCGCGTCACTTTTTCCACATTTTGTTATGTTACAGCCTTATTCCAAAATTGATTAAATTCATATTTTTCCTCAAAATTCTACAAACAATACCCCATAATGATAATGTGAAAAAAGTTTGTTTTAATTCTTTGCAAATTTATTAAAAATAAAAAACAAAAATCCCATGTACTTAAGTATTCACAGCCTAATGCTGGCCATACACTATACAGAAAATTGGCCGAACCCATTTTCGAAAAACGAATGTTCGACCGTGACCGCAAACGATCGTGCCATCATATAATGACCGATAAATTGTTCAGTGGACATGAATAAATAATTTTTTGTTCGTTTTTTTTACATATACCTAGTGCAGACAGTTCGGACGGGAAACACATTAACCTTGCAATTTATCGTACGTTCGGCAGAAATTTTCCAAACTTCCCGTTCGTTTTTTTCCCACAAAAACGTCACAAATGATTATCGATTTGTGCCCATTAACTTGCCGAAAAACGAACGAAGTGTCTATACGAACGATTTTTCGGCCGATTTTTCGTATAGTGTATGGCCAGCATTAGCCATGACACTCAAAATTGAGCTAGGGTGCATCCTGTTTTCACTGATCATCCTTGAGATGTTTCTACAGCTTGATTGGATTCCACCTGTGCCATGAAGTTCAAGGAATTGTCTGTAGACCTCCGAGCCAGGATTGTTTTGAGGCACAGATCTGGGGAAAGGTAGAGAAAAAATTCTGCGGCATTGAAGGTCCCAATGAGCACATTGGTCTCTATCATCCGTATTATATATATATAAAAAACAAATTGGACACTTTTGACACATTTTTGGGACCATTGACAATTATACGACGATCAGTGCTATAAAACTGCACTGATTACTGTATAAATGTCACTGGCAGGGAAGGGGTTAATACTAGGGGGTGATCAAAGGGGTTAACTGTGTTCTCTAGGTGTGTTCTAACTGTAGGGGGGATGGGACTGTTTAGGAGGAGAGAGAGAGAGATCGGTGTTTATACATAGTACGAACACATGATCTGTCTCTACTCCCCTGAAAGAACGGGGATTTGTGTGTCTACACACACACATCCTGGTTCTTGCTCTGTCAAGAGCGATTGCGGGAGCCCGGCGGTCATCGCGCCCACCGGGCACTCGCATTGGCTCTGGGCACACGCTACGGGGGTGCACGCGCCCCATAGTGGCCAAAAGCAACGTAAGGTAACATCGTTTCGCCCAGCCGTGCCATTCTGCCGCAGTAAAACTGCGGCGGCTGGTCGGCAAGCAGTTAGGGTTAGGATTAGGGTTAGGGTTGCGCTTGAAGCACTCCACGCCCCCTGACATGCCACATTTGGCATGTCATTTTTTTTGGGGTGGGGCTTGTGTACCTTATTTTTAATGGGACTGTCCCACTTCCTCCTTCCTCTTTTTGGCCGCCTAGGCAACTCCTCCTCTCGCCCTAGGCGGCCCCTCCCTGCCTGCGATCTTCTGGGACGACACAGGTCCCAGAAGATTGGCTGGCCAATAGCAGAGCGCAGTGTGACTCATGCATGCGCAGTGCGCGCCCAGCCGTGAAGCCGTAAGCTCTCACAGTCGGGTGCCCACAGTTGCTATGACAGAGCCTAGGAGAGGAGGGAGAGAGGAGCGAGGCTCTGGGCGGCCGCATTGCTGGACCGTGGGACAGGTGAGTGTCTGTTTAATAAAAGTCAGCAGCTATGCTTTTTGTAGAACTCCGCTTTGTTATTAAGGTTGGGGGTTAGGATTGGGTTTAGGGGTTAATATTTGGGTTAGGATTAGGGGTTAGGATTAAACCCACAACAGTAAAATCAGTCTGTATATGCAGTAAAGCATGCTTGTTATACTCACGGTGGAACCTAAGGGGTTAGACATTTGCATTGTGTAAAAAGGCTGTTTGATCCTGGCTTCTCTGATCCTCCCCTTCTTCCACAGTCACCTAATCATTTCCTGATTGCACATACTCTATGGAGTCAGGCTGCACATGTTCAGTTTGCTGTGTATTGCTAGAGAGATTTTTTTTTTTCCTGAGAGGGTGCATGTGATCAGCACAGGGCCAATCAGCACTGTCCAGACAGAGGTACAGGGGTCTTGCAGTCTCATAGGACAGTCAGAAAACTCCTTCTACAAGCTTTAACCAGTGCTTGGCTGGACACTGATGGAAGTCACAAGACTGTTCTAACTGCTGATGAGAAAAGGTATTTAGCAGTTTCTATTTACTAAAATAATTGCATTTCCATGTTCTGTGTACTGTGGGAGACCAGATATAGTGAATGCAGGGTCCTGGGTTTAGTAACACTTTAAGGTTAGGGGGGTTGATTTTAGGGCTAGGGGTTAATATTAGGGTTAGGATTAGGGGTTATTAGGGTTAGGGGTTATTAGGGTTAAGATTAGGGATAGGGGTTAAAATTAGGGTTGGGGGTTAATATTAGGGTTAGGATTTTGGTTAGGGGTTATTATTTAGGTTAGGGATTAGGGGTTAGACTTAGGGTTAGAGGTTAGAATTTGGGTTAGAGGTTATGATTAGGGGTTAAGATTAGGGTTAGGAGTTAGGATTAGGAGTTATTATTAGGGATTCATATTAGGGTTAGGGGTTATTACTAGGGGTTAATATTAGGGGTTAAGGGTTGGAGTTAGGGTCATTTTATTTATTTATTTTTATTATTATTTATTGTTTTTTTTTTCAAAATGTTGGGTCTTTTTTTGTTTATATAATAAAAAATAAAAAACTCAATGGTGAGCAAATACCACCAAATGAAAGCTCTGTTTGTGGAAAAAAAAGATATAAATTTAATTTGGGTACAGCATTGCATGCCCGCACAATTACCAGTTAAAGTAACACAGTGCTGAATAGCAAAAAGTGGCCTTGTCAAGAAGGGGGTAAAACTTTCTGGAGCTGAGGTGGTTAAAAATCAGGCTCACGCTAGTGGGTTCTCCTTAATGCAATCAAAAAAATTATAAAAATTAAATTAGATGTCTTAGCCCCTTGTGAATTACAGTGGCATGTCCGGCTGGGGGTGACTCCGGGGGATCTCTGCACGCTATCATACCTTGTGCCTGCCACTCGCTCTCAATGGGGTGCTGCTTCTGGGACGCATCATTTTTTTTGCAGTTTCCTATGAAATGACCAAAAATATCTTATCAACAGTGAAAAAAAATAAAATAAATAAAAATACTCAGAATATTCTGTTCTGTTTTTAGCATCCTGTTGGGGGGAAACATTTCCATCCAGAAGTATTTTTTTGTGTGGAAAGAAACAGTCACCAGAGTGATTCTCAATGTGAAGTTTGTGTCCTGTGCTTCTTTCCCACCATTTATTATTACCAGTGTGGTTATGGTTGCTGAGATTCTATGTTGCATGTAAGAAAGAATACCTATAGCCACCAATCATCCAAGGCTTTAAGCAGGCCATTATCAACCAGGGTTCTGTGGAACTGTAGGGTTCCTCCAGAAGTTGTAAGGGGTTCCTTGAGATGTGGTTGAGTGATCTATCATCTCATGGTACCTGAATAGTTCCAGGGCCAACATCACTTGGCAAAGCGGCATCATGACACAGTTATGTTTTTAGCTGTGTGTAGGGAAGGCTTTCTGACCACCATTGTAAGGGTTGCATTCCTCCCTCTGAGCATCACTATAAGGGGCCTTTTCCCCATTGACTCCTGGTGAATTGGGCTTAGGGGAGGTTCCTCAAGACCTGAAAATCATTTTAGGGGTTCCTCGGGGAAGGGGACAACTGGTTGCAGCGGGATATTTCATTTAACACACCTCACCATTGCTCCATCACCTGCTTAAGTTGAGCAGCCCTCCATCTAGATCTGCAGGACCTCTTGCCCCCTACACTGCTGTGAGGATGACAGCGGTGGCCTCTATCCTGCCAAAGGTAGGACTGTGCAGGGGAGGCTTGCATTGAAACGGGCACTGTGGTATAGAGGGGCAGTGTGGCAAAAGTGGCACCGTGACATAAAGGGCCACTGTGATTAAAGCGCCACTGTAGCTATCTAGGGGTTGTCCTAAGAAAGGTGTATGGGCCAACATGTACATGCTTTATGTGTTTGTTATGACTGTATTTAGGGGTTGTGAAAAACTAGCCCATGGCTCTTTTATCTCTAATAGCTGTAGTTGTTTTCCTGGCATTTGCTTCCTGTGATTCTATATATATTGCTTCTGGTCTACTGACAGTTTACTGATAGGTAATTTCTTTGTTTTCGTCTATTATGAGCAAGATTCACTCTTTCTGCTGTAACACTAATTTTGTACTCATTAAAGCGGGGGTTCACCCACACCGCCAAAAAAAAAAAAAATATATTAAAAGCCAGCAGCTACAAATACTGCAGCTGCTGACTTTTAATACATGGCCACTTACCTGTCCCAGGGGCCAGCGATGTCGGCAGGGGACGCTGAGAACCCGCTCGGTTCTCGGCAGCTGCCGCCGCCATCCTAGGTGAGGGAATCAGGAAGTGAAGCGTTGCGGCTTCACTTCCCGGTTCCCTACTGCGCATGCGCGAGTCGCGCTGCGCGTCCCAAGTGGTCCCAGCTCTCTCCTGGGAGCTGTGTGTTCCCAGCAGACAGCGCGGTGGGGACGGGAAGAGGCATAGACTCCCATGGGAGTCTATGCCGGAAGTGGGTGCAAATACCTGTCTTAGACAGGTATCTGCACCCCCCTCCCCCCTGAAAGGTGCCAAATGTGACACCGGAGGGGGGGAGGGTTCCGAAAAGCGGAAGTTCCATTTTTGTGTGGAACTCCGCTTTAAAGTTACTGTTAAAAAAAAAAAAAAAAAAAAGGAAGGCTGTACTGTAACAAAAAGGGGCACTGTGCTGAAAGGGGCACTGTGACATAAAGGAGCACTGTGATATAAGGAGTACTGTGACATAAAGGGGCACTGGGATATAAGGGGCACTGTGATGTAAGGGGCACTGTGACATAAAGGGGTACTGTTTTATATAGGGCACTGTGATATGAAGGGGCACTGCAATGTAAAGTGGCACTTCAATGCAAGGGAGGGCTGTGATGTGAAGGGAAACTGAGGACAATGTAGGACTGCTTTAAAGGGGGAAGGGGGTACTGCGCTGTAAAGGGGGGCTATGGACACTGAGGTAAAGGTGGGAACTGTGATGTTAAGGAGGGTTGTTTTGTGAAGGGGGTGGGACTTAGGACACTGATGAAAAAAGGGGGCTGTCATTCCTGTTCAGTATGCTTGATGGACCTGGGCAGATTTTTGGTCCATAAGGACGAAGGGTCAAGAAAGAACCTTCAAAAAAATCACTGGAGATCACTACAAAAGATTTCTAGTGCTTCTCAAGGTTAGTCTTACTTGGTCATACATTAGGAGGGGGTTCCACCATTCCTGCTAGGTTTTTTTTAAATTTTATAATAAGGAGAATGTAACATCTCCCACACTCCCAGGTGGACAGAAGAATAGGATTTACGGCAGGAAGATCTCACCGGTGGAGTATCCAAGACATAGAATAAGCCAGGGCTGGCTCTCCCCACTCATGCTTCACCCATCACTAAAAATATCAAGGACATTTGGCGACTACAATCGATAATCTACTTACGAGAATGCTATTTATATTGCTATCATGCGGATTAATGGCTTCAGAGCTTTCTGAGATACCTATTTCCCTCTGTACAGGTTTCGTATAAGACGTCCCAGCACTAACACAGCAGCAGGCGGTGTTTTTGGATGGGAGGCAATTTTGGGTTATTAGTTCAGCAGAATTTTTGTGATGACTCAGCAGAAAAGGACTCCCCTGGGCCGGTGTCACTGCTGTAAACTGTTCTCACTACAAAAAAACATTGCAAAACCACTGACTTTGCATTTTATGAGAAAGTCACCTGTATCCTGCATCCTCATTTCTTACTGAATAGCGGCACAACATCTGCTCAAAGAAGCAAAAATACACCGGTTCTTCTCCTATCTTCTATTAGCAAAGAGGATAATCTGACCAGGTGCATAGAGCAACATATGTAGTCCTGTTTCAAATCTGTCCAAAACACAACATTCGCAGCAAGGTCATCACGGACCAGTGGACACAGTGGACCAACACCAGCAGATGACAAGGCTCCCCAAATCTTTACAGACTGTGGAAACTTTACACTGGACCTCATGAAACTTGGATTCTGTACCTCTCCAGACTCCGGGACCTTGATTTCCTAATGAAATGCAAAATTTTCCAGTCTGTGATGATTTGGGGAGCCATGTCATCTGCTGGTGTTGGTCCACTTTGTTTTATCAAGTCCAAAGTCAGCACTTCATGCTTCCCTCTGCTGACCAGTTTTATGGAGATACTGATTTCATTTTCCAGCAGGACTTGGCACCTGCCCACACTGCCAAAAAAAAACATTACTTGTTTAAATGATCATGGTATCACTGTGCTTGATTGGCCAGCAAACTCACCTGACCTAAACCCCTATAGAGAATCTGTGGGGTATTGTCCAGCGGAAGATGAGAGACACCAGACCCAACAATGCAGATGAGCTGAAAGCCGCTATCAAAGCAACCCGGACTTCCATAACACCTCAGTAGTGCCACAGTCTGATCGCCTCCATGCCACGCCGCATTGATGCAGTAATTCATGCAAAAGGAGCCCCAACCAACTATTGAGTGTATACTATACTGTACATGAACATACTTTTCAGTAAGCCAAAATGTCTGTATTAAAAATCCTTTTTTTTATTGGTCTTTTGTAATAGTCAAAATTTCTGAGATACTGAATTTTGGGTTTTCACTAGCTGTAAGCCATAATTATCAAAATTAAAAGAACGAAATTCTTGAAATGTATCACTCTGTGTGTAATGCATCTATATAAAATATATGAGTTTCACTTTTTTAATTGAATTACTGAAATAAATGAACTTTTTGATGATATTCTAATTTTATGAGATACACCTGTACTAACGGTGTCAGTAGAGCAGTGGATGGTGTCAGTAGTTTTTATTTTTTTTTTTATAGGTTTTTTTTTTTTTTTACAATTTTTTTAGGAGCCCTGTTAAGGGGCTTTGGTGAAATATCAGGGGTTTAAACAGGGAATCTGTGCCACACAGGGTGATTAAGGTGTGCCCAGGCAAAACTGGCACACCCTGTGCAAAAGCCTATAGCTGGAACTGTGTAAAGTCCAGAGAAGGGCAATAAAGCTAACAAAGAGACTGGGGGACCTCCGTTACAAGGAATGACTGCAGTAAACCTAATCTCTATGGAGAAGAGACACTTGAGAGGAGATATGATAGCGATATACAAATACCTCAATGGTGACTCTTGCATAGGAAAAAAACTATTCAGATGCAGGGAGACATGCGACCATTCGTTGCAACTAGAAGAGTGGTTATCCTGCTGGATGTCATATGACGCCCGGTCAGGATAAGAGAATCACTTCCTGGCTGTCAATCTGCTATAGGCCAGACGGGAAGTGGTTAAACTGTGTAGAGGGTTCTTTACTTTCAGAGCGGTAAGGATGTGGAACTCCCTTCTACAAGCAGTGGTGTCCGCGGGGAGTGTTAAGAGTTTTATACAACTATTAGATGGTCATCGGTCGCAAAATACAGGGATATGGGAATTATTATTGACATAAACACACACACCGCATAGGTTGAACTGGATGGCCTGGTGCCTTTATTCAACCTTCCCAACTATGCCTCTATGTAATAAAAACAACACAAAGTTCCACAGGTCCAGAAAAAAAAAACTGTTTATGTTAAGCTGATTACATTAAAAATCAAAATCCAACAAGAAAATGATTGAAGTTTCCCTTTAAACAGAACCCTAACCCGTGTGATGATTTGAGTCTGGATTGCTTCTCTCAGACAGCCCTCTGCCCCATGGCAAATGTTTTCTTTTTTCTTCTATATGTTTTCATGAGGGGGTGGCCCTCCTGCATGGGGCTGGCAGCATATCAAAAGCCTCCAGTGATGGAGCCAGGCCACGTCTCGCATGTTTCCTTGCACTGAGGTCCTCTGGTATTCTTGTAGACCGGAACGGGTCACTGCGACATGACCCACGACTCAATAAACCCGCATGGTGGGACTTGTGATCTGCTCAAAACGAATCCTTTAATGTACACCCCACCCCCAGTATCACCAGACTAATAAAGTTATGTCTGCAAAATGAGGCAGCTGGAGACCACTCCAAAGGGACAGAAAGCCACATGGAAAACGACCGAGCGATAAAAGCTGAATAAACTCTGTAAAATCTATCTGGAGAATTTCTCAAAGTGACGCCAAAGAGCGGGTTTCACTCCCAAATCTGGATAGGTTAAAGGAAAACTCCAGACAAAGATGAACATTTTGCAGAACTCTAGACCAGTGTTTCTCAACCTTTTTTCAGTCAAGGCACCCTTTAAAATTATGGGAAATCTCGAGGCGCCCTCCAAAATTATGGACAGTCTTGGGGCGCCCCATTCTAAAATGTAAAAACTATTCTAATAGTTTTACATAACGCAGCAACATCAATACATGTAGGACACCCAACGTTAAAGGTGATTTATTCTTCCAAAGCAAATACACTTTTGCAAAGTGGTAATGACTAGTATTCCAATGTTTCTCTTCTCCCTCAGTTTTTCTCCATCACTTAGCTAAAGAGACCACAAAGCTGATGGAGACAGGCAAGGGAGGGTCAAACAAGGATGATATGCAGGCAACTGACATCCTCGCTATCAACTGATGATGTCATTGGTCGTTAGGAGGTTGCCAGCCAGAAGGTTGTAATGGTTTACAATGATAACCTATGGCTTTGTGTAGCTAAAAGGCAGGTTTTATCTACCCACTAGCTTGTATAAAAATTTGGGCCAATTTTTAGGCATTTTGCAAAGGCACCCCTGAAGAAACCTCAAGGCATCCCCGGGTGCACCCTGGTTGAAAAAGGCTGCTCTAGACCAATGGCTAATTATGCATCTTTGGTTTAATAAGGATAAAAAATATCAAATAAATATGTATTTAGTAAATATGAAATAATGCATGTGAATTATAATTATATAATAATAACAGGTGACAGAAAATAATATATACTTATTAGTTTTGCAGGTATTTATATAGTGCCAACAATTTATACAGCTCTTTACATATTACTCACATCAGTTCCTGTCCCCAAGGAGCTTACAATCTAAGATCCCCATTTCACATACATACACATACTAGTGCCAAATTTGAAGTGGTTGTAAACCCTTACAGACCACTTTTCACTACAGGTAAGCCTATAATAAGGCTTACCTGTAGCTACCCAGGATATCTCCTAAACCTGCACGGTTTAGGAGATATTCCCTGTATTTGCATGTGCCAATGTCATCGGCACATGCGCACTGACACAGACTGAAGCTATGGCATCTATGTGCCATTGCTTTAGTGAGTGTGCCATTACCGCCCGCATGCGCGGGTGTGACATCATCGCGGGTCCGGCCAATCACAGCACCGGAGCCGCGATACCCAGAAGTAACCCCTGGGAGTAATGTCGGCCGCCGGAGCGGTGTACGGGTACCGCCGCGAGGGCTTCGATCTCAGGTGAGTAATACATAATGAGCTAGTATGCTATGCATACTAGCTTATTATACCTTTGTCTTGCAGGTGTTAGTTTTTTTTTTTTTTAATGGGTTTACAACCACTTTAAATAGGACCCAAGTACCAGCATGTCTTTGGAGTGTGGGAGGAAACCAGATTTACCAAAGGAAACCCACACAAGCACAGGGAGAACATGCAAACTCCATCTAGTGCTCTGGCCAGCATAATATTTATATACTGTATATGCCTTTACACACACATATGAACTTTAATGACATCCCAGTCTTAGTCCGTAGGGTGCAATATTGAGTTGGCCCACCCTTTGCAGCTATAACAGCTTCAACTCTTCTGGGAAGGCCGTCCACAAGGTTTAGGAGTGTGTCTATTCTGAATGTTTGACCATTCTTCCAGAAGCGCATTTGTGAGGTCAGGCACTGATGTTGGTCGAGAAGGCCTGGCTCACAGTCTCCGCTCTAATTCATCCCGAAGGTGTTCTATCGGCTTGAGGTCAGGACTCTGTGAAGGCCAGTCATGTTCCTCCACCCCAAACTCACTCATCCATGTCTTTATGGACCTTGCTTTGTGCACTGGTGCGCAGTCATGTTGGAACAGGAAGGGGCCATCCCCAAACTGTTCCCACAAAGTTGGGAGCATGAAATTGTCCAAAATGTCTTGGTATGTTGATGTCTTAAGAGTTCCCTTCGCTGGAACTAAGACTACTTTCACACTGGGGCATTGGGGGCGTCGGCGGTAAAGCTATTTTTAGCGGCGCTTTACCGTCGTTTTTGCACAGCGGGCGAAAAAGGGTTAAAACCGCCCGCAAAGCACCGGGGCGCTTTAGGAGCGGTCTATACAGTGCTCCAAAGATGCTGCTTTCAGGACTTTTTTTGGTGTCCTGCCAGCACACCGCTCCAGTGTGAAAGCACTTGGGCTTTCGCACTGGAGTGAGAGGAGAGGCTCTTTACAGGCACTATGCAGGCGCTATTTTTAGCGCTATAGCGCCTGTAAAGCACCTCAGTGGGAAAGCAGCCTAAGGGGCCAAGCCCAACCCCTGAAAAACAACCCCACACCATAATCTCCCCTCCACCAAATGATTTGGACCAGCGCACAAATATATTTTTATATCTAGCCAGCAATTGGAGCTTCAAACTCATTTTCCTTTACTACATTTTTTTTTTTCAGGACAATTTTATTGCAAATGATTAGTCATACAGAAAAAGCCAAACCTTAAGCATAATAGAAGACAGTCGAAACATGAATCGTGTCAAAGATAAGGCTTCCAAAAGTCCAATAGGAGCTTAACTACTATAAACTGGTTAACAGTGTCAATGGCTTATCTATTATTATCAATGGCTTATCTATTATTATTATCATTATACAGGATTTATATAGCGCCGACAGTTTACGCAGCGCTTTACAACATTAGGGCAGACAGTACAATTACAATACAATTCAATACAAGGGGGAATCAGAGGGCCCTGCTCGTTAGAGCTTACAATCTAGGAGGGAGGGTCACGTTATACAAAAGGGTAATAGCTGTGGGGGATGAGCTAATGGAGAAAATAGTGCAGTTGTTAGATGGAGGCAGGATAGGCTTCTCTGAAGTTTTCAGGGATCGCCTAAAAGAGGATAAATTTGGAGACAGTCTGACAGATTGGGGTAGCGAATTCCAGAGGATGGGCGAGGCTCAGGAGAAGTCCTAGAGGCGGATATGGGAGGAGGTGATGAGGGAGCTAGAGAGCAGGAGGTCTTGGGAGGAACGAAGAGGACGATTAGGTTGGTATTTTGAGACTAGGCTAGTGATGTAGCTGGAGGCAGAGTTGTGGATGGCTTTGTGACAGACCTAGCCAGGAGAGAGACTTTTGGAGGGGACTGAATGCTAGCCTCTTCCCGATCGATCGTGGGCCCTGGCATTTGGGGGAACGGTGCTCTTTGTGAGCTGTATGCCTGGGGACCCTTGAGGTGGTATTACTGTGGATTTGGGTCCTGGTCCTCCAGGACACATAGACTCTGGGGACCCCGGATTTGCCATATTAGGAATAGTGGCTGATTCATAATGCTTGGACAAATACTGTTAGGAGATGCTGATGTAAATTCCAGCCACCTGTCTGTCTGTTGTCTGCTAGAATGTGTATTGTAAATAAGTCTCTAGTATGGGATCTAAGAGTCATTAGATCCCCATTGTTGTTTGGGTTAATTAACTCTGCTATTGTGATAATGTTGATTGGGTTTTCTGAGCTACAAGATGGGCAGTCTGGCCTAAAGGTCATGACTGAGTCATCTAGGCTGTCTAAAGGGATTAGTTAATTAGCCCATGTTAATTAGGTTTCTGGTCACAGGTGTATGTTCAGAGTAATATGAGCCGGAGGTACGCACCTCCTCTTTTATTGTATAAAAGAGCCCGTATTTTTCAATAAGAGAGATTCCTGGTTGAACTAACATACAGCCTGCCTGGTGTTTGTTCTGAGCTACACAACTGGATTAGAACGGCACATAGCTGTAGTTGTAGTCCCGGAGCATCGGATGACCGAACCATCAGATGTTGCGATCTGCAATCTGATTCTATAGCTGCAGAGGAGTGTCGGGAGAGTGGAATCGAGCGAGCAGGGGGTCGTTACTGTTAGTATTTTGAATTTAATTTGTTGGGCAAGTGGCAGCCAATGAAGGCATTGGCACTGAGGGGTAGCAGGCACTGAGCAGTTTGTAAGGTGGATGAGTCTGGCAGCAGCATTCATGATTAACTGAAGGGGGATATTCTATTTAAAGGTAAGCCAATGAGGAGGGGGTTGCAGTAGTCAAGGCGAGAGATAACCAGGGAGTGAATCGGGAGCTTTGTGGTTTCATTGGTTAGAAAGGGACGTAGTTTGGAGATGTTGCGGTGGTTGAGGCAGCAAGCTTTGGAAAGTGATTGGATGTGGGGCTGAAAGGAGAGTTCAGAGTCCAGGATAACACCTAGCACCCTGACATGTGGGGACGGGTGGATGGTTGTGCCATTGTTCTTGACAGAGAAGTCAGGGGAAGAGGCACGTGGGGGAGGAAATATTATAAGCTCAGTTTTGGACAAGTTGAGTTTGAGGAAGTGGTGTGACATCCAGACTGATATGTCTGTTAGTAAGTTACTGATGCGTGAGGAGACTGATGGAGTGATTTGAGGGGAGGAGAGATAGATTTGTGTGTCGTCAGCATAGAAATGATATTGAAAGCTGTGAGAGATTCATCAGCTGACCCAGGGAAGAGGTGTAGATTGAAAATAAAAGAGGTCCAAGAACAGAACCTTGGGGGACCCAGACAGAGAAGGGAAGAGGAGTGGAGGAAGTAGAATTGTAAGTGACACTGAAGGTGCGTTGGGATAGGTAGGATGAAAGCCACTGAAGAGCATCTATGCATTATCTACGCATTTATAGAATAAAGCACATTCCAAAGACTAATAGAACTTGACAACAGAGTATTAGGTGAGTGTCTCACCTCACACCATCAGAATGACATTGGAAGCTCAAGCGTTGGCGACTGGATTCTAGGTTTAGATTCAAAGTAGAAAGGTAAAGGGGAGGAGACCCCAAGAAGGAGAAAGAGAAAAGGGAACAGAGACAGGAAAAAAAACAGAGAAGGTATAGAAAGGGAGAGGAGAGAGAGAAAAGGGGGGGGGGGAGTAGAGAAAAGGGAGCCAAGGTCGGGATACATTTTTTTTTTAAATTAATTTTTGCACAATAAAAGTACAAATTCATCACGCTAGCAGGTATTCCAGCCACAGAGAGAGCAGCATAAATTGCAAAGAAATCTAAGTTAGTACAATGAGATTATACTCTAACATAATGTACATAATGTGGGTGTTACACATGCTGTTCGATCAGGTCCGTCTGACAGTTTTTCAGGTTGACCTGATTGGACCTTGCAGTCGCCTCTATGGAGCGGCAGATGTCAGCAGTGACATCTGCCGATATCCGATCCAATCCGATCCTGTCCTCAAAATCCAGACAGGTGGTCTGTTTCCATCTGATTTCCCCATAGAGGAGAGTTGGACTCGGTCCGTGTCCGCTCTGCACAGCGGAGCGGACAGGACCTGTCATCCACCTGCTCAGCGGGGATCAGTGCAGCGATCCACTGCTGAGCAAGAGGTATCCATTCCACGGAGACGCCCGCGTGAAAGGGATCTTAGACTATTTTTCTAGTGTTTTACTCTTTTTGCTTACCTTAAGGCTACTTTCACACTGAGGCGCTTTGCAGGCACTAAAGTGCTAAAAATAGCGCCTGCAAAGCGCCCTGAAAGAGCCGCTCAATTCACTCCAATGTGAAAGCCCAGAGGGCTTTCACACTGGAGCGGTGCGCTTGCAGGACGGTCAAAAAAGTCCTGCAAGCCGCATCTTTGCAGCGCTATAGGAGCAGTGTATTCACCGCTCCTAAAGCGCCTCTTTCCATTAAAAACAATGGGGCAGCGCTGCAAACCGCCCCGCTAGCGGCCGAATAGCACCGCTAAAACAACGGTAAAGTGGCACTAAATATAGCGCCATTTTACTGCCAGCGCCCGCCCGCCCCAGTGTGAAAGTAGCCTTATTAATGTTGAACTTTAAACGCTTTCGCTTTCACTAGTTTGGTGTAGAGTTAACATAGGACGGCATCCAGAAAAGGAGCTTCACTCACTGCCGGCAGAATACTACAGGGGTGAAGGGGGGTGGCTGGTCTTTTTTTTTGGGGGGGGGGCAAAAGGGGGCCAACCCTGCTGGTCACCCTGCACAATGAGAGAGCAGAGCTGTGGGAGGGACCCAAGCAGGCTCCACCTACTACAGGCTGCCTGCAGAAAACTACAGGAGGGGGACAGGGACAAGGCCAGTCACCCTGCACAAGAAGAGAGGGCAGAGTGGCGGGAGGGTCCCAACAGGCTCCTCTCACTACAGAAAATTAGAGCAGAGCTGTGGGATGGGCTCAGCAGGCTCCACCCACTGTAGGCTGCCTGCAGAAAATGAAAGAAGGGGGGGAGACAAGACCAGTCACCCTGCACAAGGAGAGAGAGCAGAGCTGTGGGAGGGGCCCAGCAGGCTCCACCTACTACAGGCTGCCTGCAGAAAACTACAGGAGGGGGCGGAGACAAGACCAGTCCCCCAGCACAGGAAGAGGAAGCAGCAGTGAGCGGTCTTTATTACAGGACGTCTCACACTGGATGACTGCACAGATCTGGAAGAAATACTCAAAGTTCACTGAGATTCAAGAAGAAGACACATGGTGCTTATATTTAGACATTATTTGCTTGTCCTGGAGTTCATCTTTAAGCAGCATGTAGGGAAACCCTTCGATTATTAGATCGGTGTCAGAAGACAAGGCCAAGGTCACCAACAGCAACAACACAGGCCAAGGTACTAAGGGGCAAGTGGTGGAGTTATGCCCCGTACACACGGTCGGATTTTCCGATGGAAAATGTCTGATCGGAGCGTGTTGTCGGAAATTCTGACCGTGTGTGGGCTCCATCAAACATTTTCCATCGGATTTTCCGACACACAAAGTTGGAGAGCAGGAGATAAAATTTTCCGACAACAAAATCCGTTGTCGGAAATTTCCGATCGTGTGTACACAAATCCGACGGACAAAGTGCCACGCATGCTCAGAATAAATAAAGAGATGAAAGCTATTGGCCACTGCCCCGTTTATAGTCCCGATGTACGTGTTTTACGTCACCGCGTTCAGAACGATCGGATTTTCCGACAACTTTGTGTGACTGTGTGTATGCAAGACAAGTTTGAGCCAACATCCGTCGGAAAAAATCCTAGGATTTTGTTGTCGGAATGTGCGAACAAAGTCCGACCGTGTGTACGGGGCATTACAGTGGAAATGAGCACCAAGTTTCAAAGCAAAGGGGAATCGGGGTTGGGGACAGAGGCCATCAATGAGGGGGGGAAAATCAGGATTAGGTATCAGATCAGACACCAAGAGCAAACTGAAGTCCAGACAAAGGTGAAGCACCTGGTCATCAAGGCACAAATGACCAAACATGAATAGTAGAACAGCTGAAGGCCACTCGGCATGAACACCAGGCCTGAGAGCTCCTTAGGAAGGCTTGTTGACTTCATACATATAGCCAGCCTTGTGTATACTCACCTTACTGCAACTTTTCAGGTTGTGTATTTGCAAAGTCACACACGTGCATTTGCATAAGCAAGAACACAGGTTTTCCATCCATGACTCAAAGGAGGTATCATCTACATGGAAAATAATTTTTGGATGGAGTTCTTCTTTAAAAAAAGATTTATTTAAGATCCTACCAGAAGGGGGCGCCAAACTCCAGCTTGATCTGAATTCCATGTCTCCATCTTGGTATTTGCAGGATTTGAAAGCTTCTTGATTGGTCACGATGCTCCAGATTCTTTTTTACATGCAAAAAAAAAAAAAACGTATTTAGGAATTATGTAATTGAGTTAATTGCCCCACTAATTACTGTTTTCAGAGCCGAGATCAAAGATGGAGCGAGCAAGGAGCCAAGTGACTAAACCTGCGGTCTGTGCGTCCTCCATGTGAAACGCTGGCTTTGGAAATTATAATTCATCAAATGCACACAGCTAAACAGGGAATAAATCTCATGCAGAAACAGAACCTGGATCATCGGGGCCTCCGCGAGATTGTTTTTCCTCAATTCATCATAAAACATTCTTTTTGTTGCTGCAGAAAGAATGACATCAATTTTCCAATGAAGCCTCCCTGCCTTTAGAGTTATAAATCAGCAAAATTAAAGAGAACCCTTCCCTCTAAAAATGTTTAAAAAAATAAACACTTTTATTAAACGATATCAAATTGGATACCAGACCTAATATCTATCTGATTTTCTCTCCAGAATTACAGCACCATCTTTGCTCAGCCATCAACCAGAGTCACCATCTACTTCCTGGACTGAGATGAGGGCCCAGAGATGATATGGTCATGTAAATCCTGCTCTCTTTGCAGTTCTTGGCAGTGTTCACAGATGTCTGACACATTTCTGCCCCTGCTGCTGAATTTCACCTTGGGACTTGCTATAAAGTTGCTACAATGTTGCACTCTGATCACTGACAGAGAGGAGACTGAGGAAATGCTTCCTCCTGCTTGCAGCAGACTGATGACATTTCAGCTTGGGCAAAGCCACTTGCCAGGAGCTCAGGGACAGTAAGGTAAAAGGTATAGGTTTAATGAAAAATGATACTGTATTGTGGCAGGTCAGGAATGTATTCATACAACCTTGAAAATCCAAATTTAATTAGGCAAAGCTTGCCTGGTTTCATTGTTTCTTCATTCCTTTAGATCAGAGGTCTCCAAAATTTCTAAAGAAAGGGACAGTTTACTGTCCTTTAGACTGTGAGGGTGGCCAGTTTGAGTAGAAAATGCCCTTGGTTTCATTAAACAAAGCACCCATCACTGGTATTATTGGGAGGAATAGCACCCCATTGTTGGTATCAGAGGAAGAAATAGTGCCCCGTCATTGGTGTCAGTGAAGGGATAGTTCCCCATTCTTGGTATCAGAGAAAGGAATAGTGCCCGATCATTGGTGTCAGTGGGAGGAATAGTGCCCCATCATTGGTGTCGGTGAAGGGATAGTTCCCCATTGTTTTTATCAGAGAAAGGAATAGTGACCCATTTTTTGTGTCAGTGGGAGGAATAGTGCCCCATTGTTAGTTTTAGAGGAAGAAATAGCACTCAGTCATTGGTATCAGTGGGAGTAATAGTGCATCATCTATGGTGTCAGTGTGAGGAATAGTGCCTCATGATTGGTATCAGTGGGAGGAATAGTGCTCCATCATTGGTATCAGTGGGAGGAATAGTGCCCCATTGTTGGTTTTAGAGGAAGAAATAGCACTCATTCATTGGTATCAGTGGAAGTAATAGCGGCCCATTTATGGTGATAGTGCGAGGAATAGTGCCCCATGATTGGTATTAGTGGGAGTAATAGTGCTCCATCATTAGTGTCAGTGGGAGAAATAGAGCCCAATCCATGGTGTCAGTGGGAGGAATAGTGCTCCATTGTTGCTGTCAGTGGGAGGAATAGTGCCCCATCATTGGTGTTTAGTAGGAAGAATAGTGTCCCATTATTGGTGTCAGTGGGAGAAATAGTGCCCCATCATTGGTGTCAGTGGGAAAAATAGTGCCCCATCATTGGTGTCATTGGGAGGAATAGTTCTCCATCGTTGGTGTCAGTGGGAAGAATAGTGCCCCAAGGGCCGGATAAAAGCAAGCAAAGGGCCACATCTGGCCCCTGGGAGTCCACTACTTTAGATATTTCACATCCACCGTTGGAAAAGAGCAATATTACTGACATCACATGCTCAGTAGACCCCCAAGCAGGAGAGGGCTGGCAGCCTTGGGCCTGGGGGGCAAGTCCAGTCTAGTGGAACCATCAAATCAGCTCACCATTCATGCCCATCTGGTTTTATAATGGATTTTGATGTTAAGAAGCAAGACAAATATGATAAAATGTAGTAACAACATTTTATGTTAATAGCAACAAAGGAGGTTTAACAAAAATAATGCATCAATGCAGCCTCATCAGTGCCCATCAATGCAGCCTCGCCAGTGCCCATCAATGCAGCCTCACCAGTGCCCATTAGCCTAGCCTCATCAGTCCCCATCAGTGCAGCCTCATCAGTGCCCATCAATGCAGCCTGATCAGTGCCCTTCAATCCAGCCTCACCAGTGCCCATCAGCTCAGCCTCATCAGTGCCCATCAATGCAGCCTGATCAGTGCCCATCAATGCAGCCTCACCAGTGCCCATCAGCGCAGGCTCATCAGTACAGCCTCACCTCATCAATGCAGCCTTATCAGTGCAGCCTCATCAGTGCCCATCAATGCAGCTTCACCAGTGCCCATCAGCGCAGGCTCATCAGTACAGCCTCACCAATGTCCATCAGTGCAGCCTGATCAGTGCCCATCAATGCAGCCCGATCAGTGCCCATCAATGCAGCCTCACCAGTGCCCATCCAATGCAGCCTGATCGGTGCCCATCAATGCAGCCTCACCAGTCCCCATCCAATGCAGAGAGAGGAGAGCCGCCGGATTACACAGAGCGGGGATCTCCCGCTTACCCAGCGTGGCCACGGTCATACGAAGTCCTGACTCCTGGACGGGCTCCTATGATAGATGTCACCAGTGTGCTGTCTATCATAGGAGCCAGTCCAGGAGGTGAGACTTTGCTCGCCCCCCCTCTCCCCTCTGAGGCAGCTCAATGCCCAGTGGGACCCAAGGGCCGGCCGTCTCCCCCTCTGCTTACAGTTAGTTGGCGGCCACTGCGGCTATGCCCACAGCCCCGACTTCCTTCCTCCACAAGAAAAAAAAATTGTCAACTGGCAGCGGCCGTTTTGAATATAGGTTAGGGGTGCCCGGGGGGCAATTGCCACCCTGCCCAGCTCTCCCCTGCCCCCAAGCCTGAGCTGTCTTATCATTTCAGCACTGAGAAATGCTGAGCAGCAATCAACAACATGCCATGGACAATACCAAGTACCTTACACCGGAGTCAGTGTAATACAGGAAATGTTTTCATACAATGATACTCAATGAACACCAGAAACCCATCCTGACTGTAGAATTGTACCCAGGAGATTATTTTCTAGTTTTTACTACATTGACCTTTCCTTGTAAGGAAAACGTCACAGTAACCACTATCTACAGTCTGTCGGCAGGATCTCACACTGTACTCACTCCACGCTCCTGTAGTTGGTTTCCTTCCTTCCTCTCCCAGAAGCCTTCAAAGAGAGTGTGATCTATGGGGTATGGTATCTCTGGCATCATCTATAGGTCTCCTAACGTTTACTGCATTGCAGGTTTTATCTTTGTCTAAGGATGAGAATGCCACGCCAGTAATGGCGAACCTTGGCAGCCCAGATGTTTTGGAAATACTTTCCATGATGTTCATGCACTCTGCAGTGTAGTTGAGCATCATGGGAAATGTAGTTTCAAAACATCTGGGGTGCCAAGGTTGGCCTTGCCTAGGCAATGCTGGTGACACAGGTCTTCATGCACTTCAAGTGTATCTATGGCCAAAATGTTAAATCATATCTTCAGTCCCACCCTCCTTGTAAATAAACTCCTTTCTCTAGATGCAAATGGGATGGATATTCATGACCTTACCAGGCCATGATGTAATTTAAAGTCCCTAGGGATGGAAATACATGACCTTACCAGGCCTTGGCTTCCTGAAAGTCTCTACCCTCAAAAAAAACCCTCTACTTTATTTCATTTCCACATTGTATTCCAATTATTCCTACTCCTATTAATCTTATGGATCTTGAATGTTCTAAACTTACTTACTGAACTAACTTACTGAAGATCCTCACACATTCTGTGACATGTAGTCACCATGCACTGTAAGTAGGCACTGCTGTGTCACCTATTTCACAGAGCCTGTCTTTTGAATTACAGAGGGACTGAGAAGAGGAGTTTCAGTAGATGGAGTCAGTACAGGAAACACTGCTTGCAGGCAGCAAGGTACCATGGGATATGTAGTCTTTAGAAATTGAGGAGAAGCCTCAAAGCATGCTGGGAATCCTGGAGATTGTAGAAAGGGTAGCGGCCAGTTTCTACCCAGTAGAAGGACCCTGGTGATGTCAACAGACCATGTGACTGTTTGGTCACATGGTACAGAGCACTACAGCAAGTGGAGAGGATGCAATGTGGCTGCTCAGTGCTGCTCTGCAAGAAAAGTATGCACAGTCCTTCTAGGAACTAGCCGTGTGGAAAGAGACAGCCAGCAGACAGGCAGCATTCACAACGTGAAAGGAGATTTTAAAGTAAGCTTATATTGGATTGTCAAATATAACTATTGTTTGTATTGCAGTTACAATTCTGATAGTATAAAATGATTGTGTATGCTGTGACCAGAGATCCTCTTTTACTCTCACAATCAGCATGTGTGCTGGCATGGCCTATCTTGGGGTTTACAGAACAGAAGCAATTAAGTTTGCATTGTTTAACCACTTAAGGACCGAGCCTCTTTTTGAGATTTGGTGTGTACAAGTTAAAATCACAATTACTTAGAACCCCCAAACATTATATATTGTTTTTCTTCTAACACCCTAGAGAATAAAATGGCGGTCGTTGCAATACTTTCTAAAAATATAAAAAAAGGGGAAGCTGCGCTTTTTTTTTTTTTAATATGTTTCACTGGTGTTGTATATCATCTTAAGTTGCAGCTTGGTATTTACTTTGTACTTAATTGCGCAGTTTTTTCTTTTCCATTGCAATACTTTCTGTCACACTGTATTTGCGCAGCAGTCTTACAAGCTCACTTTTTTTTGGAAAAAAATCTAATTTTTGACTTAAAAAAATAAGACAACAGTAAAGTTAGCCCAATTTTTTTTATGATGTGAAAGATAATGTTATGCCGAGTAAATTGATACCCAACATGTCACGCTTCAAAATTGTGCCCGCTCGTGGAATGGCGACAAACTTTTACCCTTAAAAATATGCATAGGCGACGCTTAAAAAATTCTACGGGTTGCATGTTTTGAGTTACAGAGGGTCCCGTCACCTCGCCTCAACACCCTGACTTCCGGCTCCCAGCCAATCAGCTTGACAAAGGAGCGCCGCCGTCACACCACTCACGGCGTGCCAGCTCAGGAAACGCGTCGCACATCATGTGACGTCATCATCCCGTGTCTGGATCGGCTGCTAACCAAGCCTCTCTTTGGTGCCTGTCTCCGGATGTGTGTCTTGGCCGTCCACATCCAGCGTTCTTAGACTGCCCAGAGCTATTCAACACCTACCAGCCGAGAGATGACTCCACGGATCCCCTGGATTGCCCTGGGACATGTTTAATGCTTGATACTTTCTACTCAAATGTGAGTGTATTACCAGCTGTTGCTGTTTTTTAGTAAATTGTTTTAAAAGTCTGCACCCAGAGGCGCCTCCTTTTCCTTGTCTTTTTGATGGTATTTGATCACCTCTGCTGTTTTTATTTATTGCGCTATATTTTTGTTATAAAAAAATTCAATAAACTCAATTTTAGTCATACATTTAGGCCAAAATGTATTCGGCCACATGTCTTTGGTAAAAAAAAAAGTCAATAAGCGTATATTTATTGGTTTGCGCAAAAGTTATAGCGTCTACAAACTAGGGTACATTTTCTGGAATTTACACAGCTTTTAGTTTATGACTGCCTATGTCATTTCTAGAGGTGCTAAAATGGCAGGGCGGTACAAACCCCCCCAAATGACCCCATTTTGGAAAGTAGACACCCCAAGGAAATTGCTGAGAGGCATGTTGAGCCCATTCAATATTAATTTTTTTTGTCCCAAGTGATTGAATAATGACAAAAAAAAAAAAATTACAAAAAGTTGCCACTAAATGATATATTGCTCACACAGGCCATGGGCATATGTGGAATTGCACCCCAAAATATATTCAGCTGCTTCTCCTGAGTATGGGGATACCACATGTGTGGGACTTCTTGGGAGCCTAGCCGCGTACGGGGCCCCGAAAACCAATCAGCGCCTTCAGGATTTCTAAGGGCGTAAATTTTTGATTTTACTCCTCACTACCTATCACAGTTTTGAAGGCCATAAAATGCCCAGATGGCACAAACCCCCCCAAATGACCCCATTTTGGAAAGTAGACACCCCAAGCTATTTACTTTGAGGCATGTTGAGTCCATGGAATATTTTATATTTTGACACAAGTTGCAGGAAAGTGACAAATTTTTTTTTTTTTTGCACAAAGTTGTCACTAAATGATGTATTGCTCACACAGGCCATGGGCATATGTGGAATTGCACCCCAAAATACGTTTAACTGCTTCTCCTGAGTATGAGGATACCACATGTGTGGGACTTTTTGGGAGCCTATCCGCGTACGGGGCCCCGAAAACCAATCACCGCCTTCAGGAATTCTAAGGGTGTAAATTTTTGATTTCACTCTTCACTGCCTATCACAGTTGCGGAGGCCATGGAATGCCCAGGTGGCACAACCCCCCCCAAATGACCCCATTTTGGAAAGTAGACACCCCAAGCTATTTGCTGAGAGGCATGGTGAGTATTTTGCAGCTCTCATTTGTTTTTGAAAATGAAGAAAGACAAGAAAAAAAATTTTTTTTTTCTTTTTTCAATTTTCAAAACTTTGTGACAAAAAGTGAGGTCTGCAAAATACTCACTATGCCGCTCAGCAAATAGCTTGGGGTGTCTACTTTCCAAAATGGGGTCATTTGGGGGGGTTTTGTGCCACCTGGGCATTCCATGGCCTCCAAAACTGTGATAGGCAGTGAAGAGTGAAATAAAAAATTTACGCCCTTAGAAAGCCTGAAGGCGGTGCTTGGTTTTCGGTGTCCCGTACGCGGCTAGGCTCCCAAAAAGTCATACACATGTGGTATCCCCGTACTCAGGAGAAGCAACAGAATGTATTTTGGGGTGTAATTTCACATATTCCCATGGCATGTTTGAGCAATATATCATTTAGTGACAACTTTGTGCACAAAAAAAAAATAAAAAAATTTGTCTCTTTCCCACAACTTGTGTCACAATATAAAATATTCCATGGACTCGACATGCCTCTCAGCAAATAGCTTGGGGTGTCTACTTTCCAAAATGGGGTCATTTGGGGGGGTTTTGAACTGTCCTGGCATTTTATGCACAACATTTAGAAGCTTATGTCACACATTACCCACTCTTCTAACCAAAGACAAAGCCCTTTCTGACACTCATTGTTTACATGAAAAAGTTTTTTTTTTTTTGCAAGAAAATTACTTTGAACCCCCAAACATTATATATTTTTTTAAAGCAAATGCCCTACAGATTAAAATGGTGGGTGTTTCATTTTTTTTTTCACACAGTATTTGCGCAGCGATTTTTCAAACGCATTTTTTGGGGAAAAAACACACTTTTTTAAATTTGAATGCACTAAAACACACTATATTGCCCAAATGTTTGATGAAATAAAAAAAAAAGATCTTAGGCCGAGTCCATGGATACCAAACATGACATGCTTTAAAATTGCGCACAAACGTGCAGTGGCAACAAAATAAATACATTTTTAAAAGCCTTTAAAAGCCTTTACAGGTTACCACTTTAGATTTACAGAGGAGGTCTACTGCTAAAATTACTGCCCTCGATCTGAGCTTTGCGGTGATACCTCACATGCATGGTGCAATTGCTGTTTACATTTGACGCCAGACCGACGCTTGCGTTCGCCTTAGCGCGAGAGCAGGGGGGAACAGGGGTGTTTTTTTTTTTTTTTTTTTCTTTATTATTTTTTTGCTTTTTTATCTTATTTTTAAACTGTTCCTTTCATTTTTTTTAAAATCATTTTTATTGTTATCTCAGGGAATGTAAATATCCCTTATGATAGCAATATGTAGTGACAGGTACTCTTTTTTTGAAAAAATTGGGGTCTATTAGACCCTAGATCTCTCCTCTGCCCTCAAAGCATCTGACCACACCCAGATCGGTGTGATAAAATGCTTTCCCAATTTCCCAATGGCGCTGTTTACATCCGGTGAAATCTAAGTCATAAAATGCTCGTAGCTTCCGGTTTCTTAGGCCATAGAGATGTTTGGAGCCACTCTGGTCTCTGATCAGTTCTATGGTCAGCTGGCTGAATCACCAGCTGCATTCTCAGGTTCCCTGTTGAGACAGGAGAGCCAGAGAAAAACACAGAAGACGGTGGGGGGGGGGGGCATTCCCTCCCACTGCTTGTAAAAGCAGTCTAGAGGCTAATTAGCTGCTAGGATTGCTTTTACATGAAAGCTGACCGCTGGCTGAAAAGAATGATACCAAGATGATACCTAAACCTGCAGGCATCATTCTGGTATAACCACTCAAAGTCGTGAATGGCGTACCTGAAGACAAAAAAATGGTTAACAATAAAGCACAGTAAACAGTAATGTATAAAAAATTGCATACCTGAAAAGCAAACGTGATAAAACATAATAACAATAAAACATTGCAGAATAGAATACAGTAAAAAGAGCAGAACAATAGAGAGAGAATAGAGAGAGAGAGAACAATAAAACGACAACTATTTTTTTTTATTTTATAGTTTTTTTTGTGTTTTTTTTTTTTTTTTTACACTGTTTTTGTAACTGTAACTTTTATAACTGTAACCGGTTCCAGGTTCGGGTCTCTCAAAATGCGATGGCCTCTTGGGAGACCCTGTAAAAGTGTGCCTAGTCTGTGCAATGCTGTACCCTACGCTAATACTCAACTAGTGTATGGTAGCGTTCAAAACATTCACCAATGCAAAGACCAGGATTGTCAGGACAGGAGGGACAATAATAGCGGCTGTCACGCCTATATCCGCGCTTGCTGCAGACACGACATTTTTTTTGGGGGTTCGTTGGGTAGGGGTACTCGGGAGGACATAAAGAAAATGCCTCTCATGCAGCCGACTGCATTTGGTTGGGGATGTGAATGGGGGAAGTACAGGCGCTGCAGAAGTGGTGGGTTCCCAATTAGGATTGGCGAATGCAACAGGAAGGGCACTATGGGCACGACGGGCTTGTTTGTCTTCTTCTTGGTGGCAGCGTGACACTACTTGTGCTTGCCACCTCACCAGCTTGAACTACACTTATGGGACTCGCCACGTCACCAAGTGTTACTGCAGTGCTGGTTTGACTACGACCGGGGTGTACTAGGCCGCTGGCGCTTGCCAGTTCACCAAAACGCTACCAAAAAAACTGCTGGCGATCGCAGGGATCAGGCCTGACTCTGCGAACACTGCAGTTATGCGTTTAGTGTTTTGTAGTTGACAGTGATCGATCGATACTGCATTTGGGTGGGCTGAGCTGGGCCGGGCGGAGGGGCAAAACGCAGGTGCTAGCAGGTATCTGGGCTGATCCCACTAACACTGCGTTTTTGGGAACCCTAAACTGCTGGGGACGCTAGTATAGATCTGATCGGATCAGGTATTGATCTGATCAGATATTATACCACTAATGGAGGTGTACGGTGCGTGCGTGGGTGTTAGCGCTACTGGCGCTAACCTGACGCTGCCTGGGGCTGGTGCTTACCAGTTCACCAAAATGCTACCAAAAAAACTGTTAGCGATCGCAGGGATCAGGCCTGACTCTGCGAACGCTGCAGTTATGCGTTTAGTGTTTTGTAAGTGACAGTGATCGATCGATACTGCATTTGGGTGGGATGAGCTGGTCCGGGCGGAGGGGCAAAACGCAGGTGCTAGCAGGTATCTGGGCTGATCCCGCTAACACTGCGTTTTTGGGAACCCTAAACTGCTGGGGACGCTAGTATAGATCTGATCGGATCAGATATTGATCCGATCAGATACTATACCACTAAGGGAGGCGTATGCTGCGTGCGTGGGTGTTAGCGCTACTGGCGCTAATCTGACGCTGCCTGGGGTGACGCATATCACCGCCGGGCGATCAGGGGGCTAAACCTTTATTAGGTAATAAACGGCGGGTGCCCTGACACTATAAAAAATAAACGAACTAACCAGCGTCACCCGTAACAGTTATACAGTGATCAGTGGTGAAAGGGTTAACTAGGGGGCAATCAAGGGGTTAAAACATTTATTAGGTAGTATATGGGGGTCCCTGTCGCTATAAAACGCTGACGGCGAACCTAAATATTTACGTCCCTAACTAGCGTCACCAGTGACACTAATACAGCGATCAGAAAAATGATTGCTTAGTGACACTGGCGATAGGAGGTCATCAAGGGGTTAAAAGTTTATATGGGGGGATTAGGGGGGTACCCTAGACCTAAAGGGGGCTAATACTAACTGCCCTACCGTACTAACTGCTTGGTGTCAGTGTGATGGGGGGGGGGGTGATTAGGGGGTGATCGGGGGGGGGGATCGGGGGGTAAAGGGGGGTGTAAAGTATGCCTGGCATGTTCTACTGTGTGTGTTGTGTTGTGCAACTCACTCACATGTCTTCTCTCCTCGGCGCCGGAACGGAAACTGCCAACCCGAGGAGAGATGACATCACATCCCCTGCCTGTACTACACAGAGGCAGGGGAAGATTCTCATTGGCTGGGAGCGATCGCGAGGGGGGGGCCACGAATGGATGGTCTCCCCCTCATCTCTGATCGCTGCCAGACCAAAGCTGACCGCCTCAGGCACCGGGGGGGGGGGTCCAATCGGACCCACCCGCCCGCGGGAAGGCAATCGCGTACCAGGTACGTGATTTTGACTGCCCGTGCCATTCTGCCGCAGTATATCTGCGTGAGGCGGTCGTCAAGTGGTTAATGTGACATCTGGGGTCAAAAAGACCTCAGATCTCATAAAGACCTCAGATCTCACAGATCCCAGATTTACACAAAAATGCAATAATTAAAAAAAAATGTAATTTAAAAAAAAAAAAAAATTCTAATTTTAAGAGCATTGGGGCGGATGTGACGTTTGACGTCGCTTCCGCCAGTCAATGCTATGGAGCCGAGTGGCAGCCAGCCAAGCAGGGAAGAAGACCCGATTGTCTCCACCGCTACCGGTGGCTCCGGTAAGTGGCAGAGACGACCGGAGCAAGGCGGGAGGGGGCAGCCCCAATAAAAGTGGTCTCGTGGTGAATCAGCCGCAGAGATTACTTTTATCTGAAACCGGACCGCTCGTTGAAGAAGAGGATACGGGGTTATGGTAGCTAGCTGCTGCCATAACAACGATATCCCTCTTCAAAGTACTAACGTATATCGTCGTGAGCCGGCCTGGAAGTGGTTAACTACTTCAGCTCCGAAAGATTTACCCCCTTCATGACCAGGCCATTTTTCGCGATACGGCACTGTGTTACTTTGACAATTGCACGGTTGTGCGCCGCTGTACCCAAATACAGTTTTTGTCTTTTTTTCCCCCAACAATTGAGCTTTTTTTGGTGGTATTTGATCACCTCTGCGGTTTTTATTTTTTGCACTATAAACAAAACACGACTGACAATTTTGAAAAAAAAAAACAATATTTTTTACTTTCTGCTATAAAACATACCCAAAGAGTAAACAATCTAATTTCTTCATCAATTTAGGCTAATATGTATTCTGCTACATGTTTGTGGTAAAAAAAATCCCAATAAGCGTGTATTGATTGGTTTGCGCAAAAGTTATAGTGTCTACAAAATATGGGATATATACTGGAATTTTTCTTTTTTTTTAATACTAGTAATGGCGGCGATCAGCGACTTATAGCAGGACTGCGATATTGCGGCAGACAAATCGGACACTAACTGACACTTTTTGGGGACCAGTGACACTATGCAGTGGTCCATGCATCAGGGGCGATCAAAGGGTTAACTGTGTACCTACCTAGCTGGTGTTTTACTGTAGTGTGGGAGATGCTTTTACTGGGGGGGAAGGAATAGGTCCGTGTCCCTGCTTTGCAGGAACACAGGATCAATACCTTCCCTACTGACAGAACGGCGATCTGCCCTGTTTACATAGGCAGATCGCCGTTCTGCCTGTGCACTGAACGATCAGTGGGTGCCAATAGACATAGGGGCGGAACCCGCTGATCAGCTCCTGCACACTGGCACCCGGTACCCTGAAAGTGCGGGATCACGTATATATATATATATATATATATATATATATATATATATATGTGTGATATTGTACAGTGTGGTCTCCCTGCAGCACTAAAACTGCTATAGGGCGGTCGGCAACTGGTTAAAGTGGTTGTAAACTGCTGGCCTTTTTTTTTCGGTAACCTACAAGGTAAAGGCATAATGTGCTAGTGCAACTTACCTTAAAGAGGAACTGCAGTCTGCTCACATAATTTGTAATAAAAACATGTTTGCCATTCTGAAGCTTCCCTCCAACCACTTTGCATATTTTTTTATGTATACTGTGATTCTGCTAAATATGCTGCAGAAATCTCCCTCCACTAAGGCTACTTTCACACTTAGCAGTAAAGCAATGCTAATTTTAGCAGCGCTTTACCGCTGTAATAGTGGCGCTTTTTGGCTGCTAGCGGGGCGCTTTTAACCCCCGCTAGCGGCCAAATAAAGGGTTAATAGCGCTCGCAAAGCGCCGCTGCGGAAACGCTTTGCAGGTGCTTCGGCAGCGGTGCCCATTGATTCCAATGTCAGGGGGCGCTGTATTCACCGCTCCCGCACCGCCCAAAAGATGCTGCTTGCAGGACTTTTTCTAGCATCCTGCCAGTGCACCGCTCCAGTGTGAAAGCCCTCGGGCTCTCACACTGGGGCTGCAGGGGAGGCGTTTTTCAGGCGCTATTTTTAGCCCTTTAGCACCTGAAAAAACGCCCCAGTGTGAAAGTAGCGTAAGTCTGGCTGCATACATTTTAACTGTGGGCAGCTGAAGCTGCTGCCGGTTCACTTCCTGGATTTACACAGAGGCACACCTCCAGCTCTGCAGCTCTCATTGGCCCTCTTATGACTCCCCCCCCCCCCCCGGCAAACTCTCACAAGAATGTACATGATGTCATAAGCCTAGGCTAATGACCAGACAAGAAACAGGAAGTGGGCTGTATAAGGTATTTACTATCAGAAAAAAAATATTTTACTATCCAAAGTTAAAACAACAACAAGGGCAGAAGATTTATTAGATGGAAAGATGAAAAAATGACTGAAGTTCCACTTTAAAACGAAGCCCTCCTGCGCCGAGAACTTAGCGCTGCAGGGACTCCATTCTTCGCCCATCTTGCTGCAATGACGTCACTCCCATGCATGCGCGTGGGAGCTTCTGTTCACGGCACAGGGCTGCCTGTTCCTTCAGAGGGCATGCGCCGGTGATGTCACAGGCTGCATGTAATAAAAATATCTCCTACACGGCGCATGTTTAGGAGATATTTACACCGCCTATAGGTAAGCCTTATTATAAACTTACCTATAGGTAAAAGATGCAAGTTTGCTTCCTCTTTAATTTTATGGATCTTGAAGTTTGTAAAGTCGCTTTGTGAAGATCCTCACACATTGTGTGTCTTGTAGTCACCATGCACTGTGGGTAGGCACTGCTGTGTCACAAATTTCACAGAGCCTGCCTTCTGGTCTACAGAGGGGATGAGAGGAGGAGCTTCAGGAGGTGGAGTCAGTACAGGAAACACTGCTTCCAGGCAGCAAGGTGCCATGGGATATGTAGACTTTAGAAATTGAAGAGAAGCTGCAAAGTATACAGAGAATCCAGGAGGTTGTGGAAAGAGACGGCCAGCAGACGGGCAACATTCACAACTTGCAAGAAGATTTTCAAGTAAGCTTATATTGGATTGTCAGATATAAATATTGTTTGTATTATTATTACATTTCTGGTGTTATAAAATGATTGTGTATGCTGTGACCAGAGATCCTCCTTTATCTCACCACCAGCATGTGTGCTGGCATGGCCTATCTTGGTGTATGCATGTGTCACTCGCACATAGGAAAATACATGTGTCCACACTGCACAAAAATAAAAACAAACAACTGGGCTTTACCAAAAACTATAAACTAAAAGCAAAAGCTAGTGTGTGGGTTGCAGCAGCTCAAAGGGATTGTAAAGATTTGCGTTTTATATTTTTTTTTTAAATTCTTTATTTTGACACTGAGCAAATGCAGACAATTACGTAATCTGTTATAGTACAATGTAATAGACAGGTAAATGTGATACAGGTAAGTGGTTGCAAACAATTATGACAAAAAGAACAACTGATTCGACATTTCAGGTTATTAAAACAAACGTTACAGTCAAAATTTGTGGGGAGGGTTCCCCGAGATATCAATACTGTCCATAAAAGAGGCCTGAAAGGCACTCTAGGTTCTGAGTTGTTTGGTTGCTAACTAACTTCCTTGTCTGTGAGTAGTTGTCACTCAGTGAGATATAATGTTTTCTATGTATTTGGTAAGGTGGGGACTAAAGAACTGTAGAACCCATACATGGGACACAATGAGCAGGTAATGGTTGACAAGATTTTCTTTATATCTGTGCTAGTAAGGAACCCAGGCATGAGAATGCATTATACAGGAACGGGGGTCCCCCGGGGTAAGAGGAAAAATGTAAAGGGAAAAAAGGAATTAGGGACGGTTCAGGAGGGGGGGAGGGGGGGGAACAGGGGAAGAAGTAGAAAGGATATAGGGTGATTAGCTACAGAGAGAGGGTAGAGACAGAATGAGTAGGTGCAGTATGACAGGGCAAGGGGTGGAGCCCTCTGCCTGTGACAGGCGCCAATCCGCTGAAATTAGATTGACTGAGCCATTTCTTGAAGATAGACTTCTGTGTATACAAAATGCTGCCAGGGTCTCCAGGTCTCTCGAAAGGTCTCCTCTCTATTGTGCAGGGTGGCAGTGAGATCCTCCATGTCCCTTAATTCGTTTACTTTAGCAAACCACAGGGATAGTGTCGGTGGTCTCTCCGATCTCCAGCAGAGAGGAATACAGGCCTTTGCGGCATTCAGCAGCTGAATGGTGAGGGAGGTCTTATATTTCTTTATGGGTCGTTTTGACAGGTGGAGCAGGCAAGCCGCAGGATCACCCTCCAGGGAAACACCAGTGAGATGTCCGACCGTGCGTGCCACCCCGAGCCAGAATGGGGCTAGCTTGGAGCAGGACCAGAAGATGTGTAGCATCGTCCCCTCCTCGGAGCCGCAGCGCCAGCAAAGGCTGGACACCTGGGGAAAGAAACGATGCAGGATGGTGGGGACTCTGTACCAACGTGTCATAATTTTATAACAGGTTTCCTGTACTCTAGTGGCAATTGAGGACTTCTGAGCGAAGTAAAGAATTTTCTTGCTCTGTACCCCAGTGAATTGGATTCCAAGCTCTTCCTCCCACCTGGAGATGAACTGAGGGATGTACCCCTCTTCTGGTTGGGTTAAGGATGAGTACATTAGTGAGAGACAGTGTCGGATCGGTTCCCCACGGTGGCAAATGAGTTCCAGTTCAGTGAGTTTACGGGTGATGCCTGATTTCCGTAGACAGCTTCGAAGGAAGTTCCGAAGCTGCAATCCACTCCAAAAGTCTAAGGGGGGGTCTGTCACCAATACTCCAGCTTCCAAAGAGAGCTGACCATTGGGTCCCAGAAAGTCGTACAGGCGCCATTTCGTGCCCATTGCCAGTCGTTTAAGTTGTGGATTCTGTGTACCAGGGGGGAACTCCGGGTTGCCCAGAATCGGAACCATGGGAGATGGCTGTGGGGATACCGAGGAGCGCCGGAAAACTTCTCTAACCACCACTAGGGTGCTGCCCAAGGTGGGATGTTCCACCAGGTCTTTAGGGAGTGGTGAGGTGATCCAGGGCCAACTCTTGGCTGACCCCCCGGAGTCCTCCTCCTCCATGGCGATCCAGTGCTTTGCCTCTGTGTGGCAGTGCCAGTCCACCAGCCTAGTTAAGTGAGCTGCTCTGTAGTAGGCCTTTATGTCCGGTAGGCCGACCCCACCCCTGTTCTTTGCCAGGTAGAGGAGTTGGAGTCTCACACGGGGTTTTCGGTGAGACCAGACGAAAGCCCGGAACATGGAATCGATTTGTTTAAAAAACGTTGAGGGAAGTCGGATGGGGAGCGCCTGCAGCAGGTATAGCACCCTTGGAAGCAGGGTCATTTTGAGGGCGCTGCATCTGCCGAACCAGGTCAGCGTCAGAGAGTGCCAGTGCAAGAGGTCAGTTTTAAGGCGCAGGAGTAATGGGGCAAAATTGGCCGAATACAGTTCAGCCGGGTCTGTGGTGATGTCTACTCCCAGATACCGAATATGTTTGGTTGCCCATTTCAATGGAAAAATTGAGCGAAGGCGTTGAACATTCCCTTTATCTACCGTTATGTTAAGAACGGAGGATTTTGTCAGGTTGATCTGAAATGATGAGAGCTTGCCATATTCTTGGAGGGATTCCAGAAGGTTGGGGAGAGAAGTAAGGGGTTCTGTTAGGAAAAAGATAAGGTCATCTGCGAAGGCAGCTACCTTGTGAGATCCCGATGGCTTCGGGTAGCCCGATATGGCTGGGTTTGCCCTTATTGTGCATAGAAAGGGTTCTAGGGATAAGATAAAGATCAGGGGGGAGAGGGGGCATCCCTGACGCGTGCCATTTCGAATATCGAAGAAGTCCGATCTTGTCTCATTTACCCTAACCGATGCGGTGGGGTGCGTGTAGAGGGAGAGGATCCACTGAAGCATAGAGGAACGGAGGCCAATGTGCTCTAGGGTTGCCCGGATGAAAGACCAATCAACGCGATCAAAGGCCTTCTCCGCGTCAGTTGACAGCAGGAGAAGGGCTCGTTTGGTGGTCCTTGCCGAGTGAATCAGGTTAACGACTCTTATGGTGTTGTCCCTTGGTTCTCGTAGCGGTACAAAACCAGCCTGATCTCTATGAATCAGGTTTGGTATATGGGGGAGCAGTCTATTAGCTATGATTTTTGCGAAGAGCTTGAGATCCGAATTCAGAAGGGCAATCGGGCGATAACTCCCACAAAGTTGTGGGTCCTTACCTTCCTTCGGGATGAGGGAGATATAGGCCCTAAGGGTGTCTACAGGGAATGTGTTCCCTTCGGTGAGGGTGTTAAGGGCAGAGACTAGGGGTTCCGCAAGTATGTCAAAGAAGGTTTTATAGTACACTGGGGTCAGGCCATCCGGGCCAGGGGCCTTTTTCGGCTTCGAAGAGGCCAACGCAGCTCCTAGTTCTTCTACAGTCAGGGGTTCTTCTAGTTCTTCCCTTATCTCATCCGGCAAAGATGGCATGCCTGAGGCAGCCACATAGGATTGTGGGGTATGTCCGCCCACCCTAGGTGAGCCTGTGTCCAGGTTGTAGAGGCCTGTGTAGAAAGCGCGGAACTCCTCCGCCATATCTGGGGAGGTATTCAGCCTCTGTCCTGTCGATGATTGTATGTGTGGGATGTGTGTTTTCGTACGAGGGCCCTGAAGAGCTCTGGCAAGGAGTGACCCCGGTTTATTTGAATACTCAAACATAGTACGCCGTGCCCATGCTAGCTTCTGTTTGGTTTTCTGGAAAAGAAGTGTGCAAAGCTCCTCCCGTGCCCTCTGTAAATCCCGGAAGGTTGAACGAGCAAGGCTAGCCTTATGTACACTTTCTAACTTACGGATCTGTGCAAGAAGTTCCTCTGTGCGTTTCAGTCTGTCCCGTTTAAGTCGAGCCCCTATTTTGATCAATATCCCTCTCACAACCGTCTTGTGAGCCTCCCATGTCACAAGGGGGTTGGGAACTGATCCCTCGTTGATGGAGAAATACTCCCGGAGCGCTCTCAGTAGCTCCGCACGTGTTTCCTCCGATTGGAGTAGTGCCTCATTCAGTCGCCACGAGGGAGGAGACCGAGTCACCGGCCCCAGCCGGAGGGTCAAGTGAATTGGGGCATGGTCGGAGAAAGAAATGACATCAATAGACGTCGAGACTACCTTGGCAAGATCTTTATGTGACAGCAGTATGTAGTCTAACCGCGAGTAAGTGTGGTGCACTTGGGAGTAAAATGAGTAGTCTCTATCTTGGTTGTGGAGTAGTCGCCAAGGGTCAACAAGATGTAGGGTATGTAGATCTGCCTTGAGACGCCTCAGGCAGGAGTAGGACAGATGTGAGGCACCCCGCGATACGTCCATGGTTGGATCCATGGCAAAGTTTAGGTCTCCGCCAAAAACAAGCATCCCCTCCGAGAACTCCAGGAGCTCTGAGAGAAGTTTACGGAGGAATTGGGAGTGGCCCACGTTGGGGAAATATACATTTGCGAAAGTGACCTGCAGGCCGGACACCCTTCCCTTTAGGAGTAGAAAGCGACCCTGCTCGTCCGCTCGCTGTGCCTCGAACACCCAGGGAACTGACCTTGCCAATATAATGCTAACCCCCTTTGATTTGGAGACCGGAGAGACACTATGGTATGCCAACGGAAAGGTCCCGTTGGCTAGCCTGGGTATGGAGTCTGCACGAAAGTGCGTTTCCTGTAGAAAAGCGACATGTGTTTTGCCCCTGCGCAGGTCAGCCAATAGCTGCGAGCGCTTCTCTGGTACATTAAGGCCACGCACGTTCAGAGAGGTAATCTTTAAGTGACCCATCATGACTTCTGGCGTGAAAGTGGAAATCAGTATACGTGTGTATAAGACACAAAGGCAGGCACCCTCACAGGCAGAGGGCAGAGTTTAGAGAGAAAGGTATACCAAAAGGGGAAGAATGGAGAGAGAGGGAGGGAGGGAGGAGGGGAGGAAGGGTGGGGTAGGGGAGGTGAACGGTTTCTGTCTTAGACTAACTATGGGCCCCTGGTACACACTAAAAGTGTCCACACAGGAGTCCGCCCTAATGTGGGGGTGGTAGGAGCGTTGTAATCTACTCTACGAATAAGTAGAGTTTAGGCAGTAATTCAAATTGGTCAAAATTTATGGAGATGTGTGGGGAGTAGTGCCACTGAGAATTATATAATGTCTAAACATGAGAACCATATCAAACAACAATACCCATTAGTAATTGGTATCTGCATCGTAGCTGGTAGACACCTTCTGTTAGGTGCAGGTGACCCCATAAGAAACTCATGGATGTCAGACCGATCCCCCCTGCCAACACAGGCAATAGACATTACCAGCGGGGACCGCTCCGACGCCACGAGGCAAGGCTCGCCTCCTCAGTATCAAGAGTCCCGTGCCCCCCCATCCGGGGGTGACCAGGGGGACCACGCAGGAAGAGGTCGCCACCAAAAGCGTAGATAGAACCCAATATAATAATACAATAATAATGTAGTAAAGGCTGTAAGAATTTAAACACCAAAACATAACAAATGATAAAGAGAGTATATCGCCAACTATTGACATGACCCCGGGAGTATTATCCACTAAGGCCCAGTGTCACCTTCCCCCTCCCATTGCATGACCATCTGCTCATCCTTCATAGTGAGGTTGGGGAGGGCAAGGGGTCCCAGGGGTGTCCTGTATGGCTACTGTGCCAGTTAAGGTAAGGGGGGGGAAGCATAACTGAAACATAAGGGGGCAGATGGAGGGGGGACAACCATATAGATCAGATCCTCAGGACACTTATCTGGGAATGGAGGACCAGTTCTCCCGGTGGTGTCAGAGTTCTGGAGAGCCATCTTTAAGTGTCAAAGCTGATGTCCCAGTCGTTGATCTCTCCATTTGCAACAATCCCCCCATCCGCCTCCGATGGAAAACCCCTGTAAAGGGGGTGTCATACCAGACAAGGTTTAGCACACGACCATGGCAGTTCAGTCCTTCAATGGTAAGGCTTGTGGGTGATGGCTGATGTCCCATAGGTCCAAAGCGGGAGATGCAAGTATGGCCAGGAGTCGTATTTCCCGGGGATTGCACAGAGTAGGGCAGTTCAAGCAAGCCCAAGAGAGGCATCCTGCAACCCAGTTTAGTGGGACCCCTGTGAGGTAGGTCCAAAGTCTTCGAGGGCCCAGTGGCGTTTTGTAGCAAAGGCGGTCGTCTGGTCATTCCAGGACCTTGGAGAAAGTATGGTGTCACGCTTCAGCGGACCTCGGGTGAGGTCTAGCAGTCTCTCGGCTGGTGGCCCGTGAGCGCGGCCTACGGGAGCGTTGAGGCCTGGGCAGAGGTGGGCCCAAGGCCTCCGGTGACAGCAGGTATTCAAACCAGTTGGGGACACTCACAGGGGGTTTGGCTAGGAAGCAGAATAGATCTGGAAGTTGGTCTGGGGAGCGTAGATAAAATTCTGCCCCCTGTTTCCGTACAATAAGGTGGAAGGGATGACCCCAGCGGTACGTCGCCTCTGCTGCCCGGACAACCTCCAGCAGTGGTCTCATGAGACCTCGCATTGCTCTCGTTTGCCTGGAGACATCCGGGTAGATCCGGATCAGTGCGCCATCAAAGTCTATGGGACCGCGCTCCCAGGCCATCCGCATGATTTCTTCCTTTATGGTGAAAAAATGTACCCGGCATAAAACATCCCGTGGGAGGTCCGTGGCATCAGGATCTTGAGATGTTGCGGGTGGAATCCTGGGGCCCGGGATACGGTGAACCCTGTCCAGCTCTAGTTCTGCCGCTGGTGGTTTTCCAAGAACTTGGTTCAGGATAGCCGCCACCGTTGCACGGAGATCTGTTCCCATGGTGGCTTCAGGAATGCCGCGGAGGCGTAGGTTATTACGTCTGCTTCTGTTTTCGCCGTCGTCCAGCTTTAATTGTATGTCCACAAGATGGCGGCGGAAGCCACGTTGTTCCTGTTCCATGGCGGTAATCCGGGTGTCCGCTGTGGATGCAGAGGTTTCCAGTACCGTGACCCTTTCATCTACTGTATTCACCTGCTGGCGCAGGTCATGTAATTCCCTTGAGAGTGCATTAACAATGGATGCAGCCATTTCCTGTAGATCTTGTCTGGAGGGTAAGCCAGACACTATGTCTCTGAGGGATTCCTCCATGTTACCCCTTGTCTCCCTTGTGTGGCTGGAGCTAAGTTGAGTGTCAGTGATGGGGATCACGGGGGATAAAATAGGAGATGCTGACCTGTCATCTTGGGCCGAGCGGTCTCCTCCTGCATTCGTTCCCGGCTGAGTGCTTTTCTTAGCTGTGGCGGCAGCGTTCGACGGAGGTACTCGAGGCGGCGCCATCTTGGCCGAGGTGGCCGGGGAAGAGGCAGCGTGTTGCCTAAGGAAATAGTGAGTTATTTCGGGTCCCTTCCGCACCCCTGAGTCCAGCGGGTGTTTGCGGTCCCCTGGCATGAATTCAGGCTCTCTCAGGGCAGGATTACTGTCCGTTCTCAGGGCTTCCCCGCTCAGAGCTCCGAGGTGTGCGTCCTCACTCTGCCATCGCTTGGCCACGCCCCGCGTTTTATATTTTAAAAATAACAAACATATCATACCTCCACTGTGCAGCTCGTTTTGCACAGAGTGGCCCTGAACACCGTCTTCTGGGGTCCCCCCGGCGGCTCTCACAGCTCCTCCTCTTATCAGATAACAAATACTGCAGCTGCTGACTTTTAATAATCGGACACTTACCTGTCCCACGGTCCAGCGATGCGGGGGACAGACGCTCCGCTTGTCTCCCTCTCCGTTCGGCGGCGCCGGCATTGCAACTGTGGGCACACAGCCGGGCACCCACTGCGCATGCGCGAGCGGCGCTGCGCGCCGTGATTGGCCGCTCAGTTATCTGGGACCTGTAATGAGGGAGGGGGCAGAGCTGAGCAGGGGAAGTGATGTCACCAGCCCAGGCACTGAAGGAGGCAGACTACGAGGGACACCCTAGCAACAGGCATTTAGAGGTGAGTAAAAAAAAAAAAATGTTTCCAAATTTTTTTTTTATCTAGGCACATTCATGCTTTTTTTTTTTTTTTTTTTGGATGGAACACCACTTGTGTTCCAGGTGAAAAAACACAAGGGTTTACAACCCCTTTAATGGCATATGGTAACCAGACATGAATTTTGGAAAAATATTGCTGCTCAACCCTATAAAAATGTCATATGTGAATCCAACGTTAAAGTGCAATAGAGCCTACAATAGCTCAATAATAGATATTCTAAAGGAAAAATAATAATAAATGTCTAAATGCACAATTCATGCTCTATAATACAAATGATTCCCCGTGAAATTGAGTAATAAAGTGCAATTGTGCTCTAAGGATAAATCTCAATCTTTGGATGCATATACACACCGATCAGCCATAACATTATGACCACCAAGCTAAATATGGCCCCCTTTTGCTAAAACAGCCCTGACCCATTGAGGCATGGACACCAAAGTAACATCCACATAAATGGCAGGACCCAAGGTTTCCCAGCAGAACAGGGTGGATATAAATCAGTGATTTAAATTTTTTTTAAAAAAATCAGATATTTTTTTTTTTATTTAAATCTGTTTTTTTTTATTTGAATCGATTTTTTTGATTTTTATCAAATTTATTTTAAAGTAGAACTATAGGCAAACATTTTTTTTCATCATTTTGGATAGAGCAGGGGAGGGTTATAACCACAGTCAGATTTTTTTTCTTCATCTGTGTCCCATTTTGGAGATTTCCTTTCACTTCCTGTCCCAAGAGGAAATCCCAAGAGGAATTAAAGGAATTCCTTGGGAATCCCCAGGTCACCAGAACTAGTGTCCCCATTGGAAGATTTCCCCTCTTGCTTTTCTGGGGACAACCTGAAATTTGGGATTTTCTTTTACTTTCACTTTCAAAGATAATAGTAAACAGGACAAATAGAGAGGGTGATTCTGTCTAATGGGGACAGACAACAATAAAAACCTGACAGGTGTTCTAATCCCTCTCCACTCTATCCAAAGCTAAAAAAAAAGGTTTTGCCTGTAGTTATACTTTAACCACTTGCCGACCGCTGCACGCTGATATACGTTGGCACAATGGCAGCGGTGGGCAAATGGGCATACCTATACGTCCCCTTTAATTTGCGGGGCTAGCAGGCGCACGTATAGCGTGACCGTGCCTGCGATCGTGTCACGGAGCCGCAGAACGGGGAGATGCCTATGTAAACAAGTCATTTTCCCATTCTGCCTAGTGACATGACACGGATCTACTGCTCCCTGTCATGTCAGTTGTAGCCCATCCCCCCCCCCCCACAGTTAGATTCACTCCCTAGGACACACTTAACCCCTTGATCACCCCTAGTGTTTAACCCCTTCCCTGCCAGTGTCATTTATAACTTCAAATAAAGTTCTCTGTGTGCACTACACAAGGCCACAACGTGGAGGATTCTCCCACCAGGGTGCTCACTCACCAACAGGTATGGACCCCCTGGGCTCATACAAAGGTGGGTCTATTAGGGTTGAGTATACTGATGGTTCTCTGGTAATCCCCCTCAGTGTGTCCAATTCATAGAGAAAATGGAATGACAGGAATCGACATAGCATGATACCATTTATTAAAATCACGATGAAAATCCGCGATCCTCTGGGGCCAGCGTGCGTTCCACTGTGCGGAAGTACTGGGGTATGTGACCTTGTAAGGGGGTTGATTTTCGTAACAAAACTGGAGTTTTCCTTTAAGTCTTGTAACTTTTTTGAACTCAGAGATACAAGGATGACAGCGCTCCCCCGGGTGCTGTGCACAGCATGTCTTGGCAGTAATCCGTCTGATAAATCTGCCAGGCATGACGGGTGGCAGCACTACTATCTGATCCTGCGGTCACAGGGGAGTTATGGAATACAACTTGCAGCATGCCAGTGCTGAAGAATGCACAGAGATGGATGATCAGGGGCCCTGCGCTGCAAGATGAGGGGAACAGAATCATTACTATCACACGGACGTCCCTCTGGTAATGAAACATTAAAATGTTTTCTACTAAGTCCGTCTTACTGCAACAGACCAGACAGTTTGTAGAAACTATGGTCACATAAAGGACCTCTGCCAAAGGCGTAACTAGAACCTTCAGGGCCCCAGTGCAAGAACCCATGAAGGGCCCCTCTGCCCCCCCCCCCTTCCATCTGAGCCCTAGGCTTATAGTTCTAGGAGGGCCTCCATGGACATCCTCCCAGAACCCTGCCTCCCGCATGCCCCCCACAGCTGATCACAGATCAAGGGCCAATCACAGCGGCCCAACTAATTACTTGTAAACAGACTTGCCAGTTATCGGCAGTCCTTTCCTCCCACTCTGCGTCTGTGTGAGGAAAGGAGAGGTGTTAACCAGCAAGACTTTCAGTACATTATTTACACTGATAATCAGGGCACTGATCATCGCTGCCCTGATAATCAGTGCCGCCTATCAGTGCCCATCAATGCCGCCTATCAGTGCTTATCAGTGCCCATTAGTGCCACATATCAGTGCCCATTAGTGCCACCTATCAGTGCTCATCAATGCTGCCCATCAATGCCACCTATTAGTGCCCATCAGTGCAGCCTATCAGTGCTTATCAATGCCGCCCATCAGTGCTGCCTATCAGTGCTCATCAACGCCGCCTATCAGTTCTGCCTATCAGTCCCACCTATCAGTGCTCATCAATGCCGCCCATCAGTGCTGCCTATCAGTGCCACCTATCAGTGCTCATCAATGCTGCCTATCAGTGCCCATCAGTGCAGCCCATCAGTGCCTACTCCTCAGCGCCTCCTTAACATCAGTGCCTTCTCAGCAGGACTCTGAGCTGAGAGCGTCTCTCATACAGCCCAGAGCCTGCACTGACAGATTGATCAAATTCAGCTGCTGAGCTTTACAACTCTTGCGGTGCAAACAGGAGGAGAGGGGTGGGAGGAGAACGAGCAAATCGGCTCTCTCCTCTCCAATCCATGCGAAGGAGGGGGAACTGTCATTGCAGGCTTTGGGCTGTATGAGAGAGACACCTTCAGCTCAGAACGCCGTGGCCAGCAACCCCACTGGAGCCCCCCGACAGGGCCCGGTCGCAAGTTACTAAGATAACTAAGTTACTCGCTGTCTTCTAATATCTCTGAGAAAATCAAGTAATTCCCCACCGCCTTGGTTTCTCGCTCTGTATTTGTCCACCTTTAGGTTTTGGGAGTTACTGACCACTTTGGGACGTTTCTGCACTTTTTTCCCCCATATATTTCAAGACGGGGTGGCAGGTAGTTTAGAGGCTCATGTAGCATGGCATGTTAATTGCCATCATCCCTGTATATATGAAAAAATGTAAATACCTCTAAATGGGATTTTTAAGGCAATTTGAAAAGAAAAAATTATATATTCATTAAAAAAGTTTATTTCTACAAAATTTCAACATGATTAAAAGATTCCCACATGGGAAACAATACAAAAATACATATGAATGTATTATAATATTGCACAAATAATCATCCTAAAGTGGTATTTCCCCACTACTTTCGAGTATACAATAATATAGCAGGATATGCAAGTTTGACACTTTATATTTTTCTAAAATGTTATGTATGATATTCATTTATCTGGATTCTAAATTGTATTTATATTCTATACTTTCAGAAGTGGTAGTAGTCCCTGAAGAAGAATATAGTTTATACACATTCCGAAACGCGTTGGTTGTTCCCAATACCCATCACCATCTGTAACCTGTATGGATGGTATACTCGCAATTAGTGGGGAAATACCACTTTAGCATGATTATTTGTGCAATATTATAATACGTTCATATGTTTTTTTTGTATTGTTTCCCATGTGGGAATCTTTTAATCATGTTGAAATTTTGTATAAATAAAACTTTTTTAATGAATATATAGTTTTTTCTTTTCAAATTACTCTAAAAATCCCATTTAGAGGTATTTACATTTTTTCAGCGGGGTGGTATTAGAAAACATGAAATCAGGCCAAGACAGAAGTACAGTTAAATCACACTTGTTTATTAATACAAGTAAAAAGAACAAACGTAGTCAAAACATAGCCAAAGTTCAGTAACCGGAACGGATAGTCAGAAAAGCCAAACGTCAGGGATCAATGTAGTGGAACAGCAAGCAGGATCTGGAGCCAGAAGGGATGTCAGCAAAGCACGTCTTGAACAGGATCACAGGCGATAGTTTCTGTGATGTTGACCAAGGCGAAGGCAGAGATCCTTAAGTAGGCAGGACTACCGAGCAGGATATCATCAACAGCTGAGTAACAGTGAAGAGATAGGAGCTGGCAATTAGCCGACAGCTGAGGGAAGGGCTGAGCCCAGCCCTGACAGGTGGCAGGTGGGATAAAGAACATTAGGGGTGGAGCTTCTTTTAGGTCTCATTTACACTTGTCTTGGTCTCTGAAGAGCAATCTATGCTCAGATCGCTTTCAGAGAGCATTTGACAGGTGGTGAGAAGGAGTTGTATCACCTCCTCCCTGCCTGCTTTGACCCCTTGATACCCGCACTGAATGCGGTTGGGGGGCTCTTGCAGAGCAACTCAATTCACAGCTACAGGGAGTATAATTGCTGCCATGGCTGCAAAGCATCAAGGTCGCAGCATGTGTAAACTGCCAGCCGCTATCTCTGCAGGTAAAAGGGGAACAGTTATGGGGGGGATATAAATGTGGCTCAACCACAGGGTTTTACTGCCCCATAACCACTATGGTCAACAAGCTTTTAGGCAGAGCTTCGTGAAGCACCCTTTGTATATATAACATAATTCCACCCCCATTTTAGAAAATCAACATCCCTTTTTATGAAAACAAACTGGATTGCTGTCCTCTTCACATCTGCAGGGATTCCAATCTTAACTCCTGGGTGTGGTCGTTCCATCTCATGATAAAAAAGTTGAGCAAACCTGAACTTGGAATATAGCTCTCCACTTCCGTGATGTAATAGGAGCTCCCTTTGTTCTTTGGAAATTGTACTGTCAATCATTAGAACATAGTGGAAAAGCTGTGGGCAAAGCCCCATTAAAGTTTGTGAGGGTGTCTGGCACTTACATATTACATATATTTTTTTTTTTACATGTATGCAATGTAAGTACCTAAATTTGACCTGGCGTCAGCAACTTTCAATCCACTGTACTGCAGAGCTCATAGAGAGTGGGAGAAGCAGCACAAGGAGCCAACCGGTTGTGCTGCAGCGCTTATGTGCTAACAACGAACATGCTGCTTGGAGGAGAGAACAGAGTGACAAAGATGGACTCATTAGTTTATTGCTTCTGCTTTCACTGTCCAATCACAGGCTGGGGGAGGGACAAGACCTGTAGGTGTTTCTTAACTGCAGTAGAGAAAATTCTGGTCTCCTGGGCCAGCAGACAAGTATAAATCTCAGGACTGGATGGACATAAATGCAAATCCTTTTGGCAGGTAAAACTGAGTATTTAGCCATTTGCCTGGAATTCAGTGTTATCTATGCGGAGGTTCAGCAATTACACTATATTGCCAAAAGTATTGGGACGCCTGCCTGTACACGCACATGAACTTTAATGACATCCCAGTCTTATGCCCCGTACACACGATCGGACATTCCGACAACAAAATCCATGGATTTTTTTTTCCGGCGGATGTTGGCTCAAACTTGTCTTGCATACACACGGTCGCACAAATCTTGTCGGAAATTCCGAACGTCAAGAACGCCGCGACGTACAACACGTACGACGAGCCGAGAAAAATGAAGTTCAATAGCCAGTGCGGCTCTTCTGCTTGATTCCGAGCATGGGTGGAACTTTGTGCGTCGGAATTGTGTACACACGATCGGAATTTCCGACAACGGATTTTGTTGTCGGGAAATTTGAGAACCAGATCTCAAATTTTGTGTGATGGAAATTCCGATGGGAAATGTCTGATGAAGCCTTCACATGGTCGGAATTTCCAACAAGCTCCCATCGAATATTTTCCGTCAGAAAATCAGACCGTGTGCATTAGTCCGTAGGGTTCAATATTGAGTTGGCCCACCCTTTGCAGCTATAACTGCTTCAACTCTTCTGGGAAGGATGTCTACAAGGTTTAGGAGGGTGTCTATGGGAATGTTTGATTATTCTTCCAGAAGAGCATTCGTGATGTTGGGAGAGAAGGCCCAGCTTGTAGTCTCCGCTTTAATTCATCCCAAAGGTGTTCTATCAGGTTGAGGTCAGGACTCTGAGCAGGCCAGTCAAGTTCCTCCACCCCAAACTCGCTCATCCATGTCTTTATGGACCTTGCTTTGTACACTGGTCCAAATCATTTGGTGGAGGGGGATTATGGTGTGGGGTTGTTTCTCAGGGGTTGGGCTTGGCCCCTTAGTTCCAGTGAGAGGAACTCTTAAAGTGTCAGCATACCAAGACATTTTGAACAATTTCATGCTCCCAAATTTGTGGGAACAGTTTGGGCATGGCCCCTTCCTGTTCCAACATGACCAGTGCACAAAGCAAGATCCATAAAGACATGGAGTGAGTTTGGGGTGGAGGAACTTGACTGGTCTGCACAGAGTCCTGACCTCAACCCAATAGAACACCTTTGGGATGAATTAGAGTGGAGACTGCGAGCCAGGCCTTCTCGTCCAACATCAGTGCCTGACCTCACAAATGTGCTTCTGGAAGAATGGTCAAACATTCCCATAGACACACTCGTAAACCTTGTCTTTCCAGAAGAGTTGAAGCTGTTATACCTGGAAAGGGTGGAGCCAACTCAATATTGAACCCTACTGACTAAGACTGGGATGCCATTAAAGTTCATGTGCGTGTAAAGCCAGGCGTCCCAATACTTTTGACAATATAGTGTATGTGGATTGCACTGATATACAAAGGGCTGCTAGACAAAGTCCATAAAATTGCAAACCGGCAATATTAGGAACACTAAGGATGTAGCAATCTAAAGTTAAAGTGTACCTGTCATTCTGAAAAGACTGACACAAGTTGGTAAATTGGCATTTGCAGAAGATGTCTCAGTAGCTGCACACTGTCCATTATATCATCGGGGATGGATGATCTCAGACTCCGCTGACCCTCGACATGTCAGATTCATGCAGGACGGCTCACAGGGGTCCTTTAAATCCAGCTGCGGACATTCATGCTTGCTTCCCATCTGCATAAACACAACGTTGATGAGTGCAGAAAATATTTCTCCCCAGGAATTTGCTTAGAATGTCACCCGGGCCGCATACCATTATATTATATACACAACTTGTAAATACACGTTATTATTAACCAGAACGTTATGGGGGCAGTGCTTTAACCTCTTCAGTGCCGGAGGCTTTCCCACCTTCACTGCGAGACATTGATGTACTGATGGTGGTGGATGACCAATGGCGTTCCTGGATAAAACCCATAACAACATGAAGAGAATGAGAACAAAACATGACCTCAGACATGAAATATGAATAAAGCACATCCCTCTATAAGGTGTACTTGTCTCTATCCAGAGCACTAAGTGCCATTTCTGTCTGCTGCCTCCGTCCTCTGCTATCAGCATGAATCACTTCTGACAAATTTTCCTGACACCAAGAGAAAATTGGTGACAGGGGAGGGATCTCCAGCTGATTGACAGTCTCCGCTCTGTTCCTGTGTGGAGGGGGTGTGTCCCTTCCCTCCAATCAGCTATCAGGGCTCTCCTCACTGAGCTCTGCAGAGTGTAACTTCGGCTCTCCGCCCCCTTTTTTCTGAACTCTCAGGCAAGCTTTAAAATTTGTCACTTTAAATGGATGTAGAGAAGAAAATACTGCAGATAAACAGGTACAAGGTATGTAGGAGGATTTGTTTCATCTCTGTGCACTGGGTATATGTGAAGGTTTACAACCACTTTAAAATATTTCTTTAGGCTGGGTTCTAAATATCCATGGTAGACCTGTGTCCGGGGTCTGTGTTTGGGGGTGTCGGGGGTCTGTGTTTGGGGGTGTCGGGGGTCTGTGTTTGGGGGTGTCGGGGGTCTGTGTTTGGGAGTGTCGGGGGTCTGTGTCCGGGGGTGTCGGGGGTCTGTGTTTGGGGGTGTCGGGGGGTCTGTGTTTGGGGGTGTCGGAGGTCTGTGTCCGGGGGTGTCGGGGGTCTGTGTTTGGGGGTGTCGGGGGTCTGTGTCCGGGGGTGTCGGGGGTCTGTGTTTGGGGGTGTTGGGGGTCTGTGTTTGGGGGTGTCGGGGGTCTGTGTCCGGGGGTGTCGGGGGTCTGTGTCCGGGGGTGTCGGGGGTCTGTGTTTGGGGGTGTCGGGGGTCTGTGTTTGGGGGTGTCGGGGGTCTGTGTCCAGGGGTGTCGGGGGTCTGTGTTTGGGGGTGTCGGGGGTCTGTGTTTGGGGGTGTTGGGGGTCTGTGTCCGGGGGTGTCGGGGGTCTGTGTTTGGGGGTGTCGGGGGTCTGTGTTTGGGGGTGTCGGGGGCCTGTGTTTGGGGGTGTCAGGGGTCTGTGTTTGGGTGCGACGAAAACCAAAAATGACCTCTATGTGTCTTTTTCCGGGGACTAGGAGTAAAGGAAGAAGCCTTGTTTAAACTCTGCACCAATTTTGTCGGAGTTTATACACAACTCATCCCACCTCTATGGAAAGTGCTGGAGGGGAAGGAGTTACAATACCCCATCTTTGTTCTTAAAGAGGAACTGCAGTCTGCTCACATAATTTGTAATAAAAACATCTTTGCCATTCTGAAGCTTCCCTCCAACCACTTTGCATATTATTTTATATATACTGTGATTCTGTACTTGCCAAATATGCTGCAGAAATCTCCCTCCACTGAGTCTGGCTGCAGCCATTTTAACTGTGGGCAGCTGAAGCTGCTGCCTGTTCACTTCCTGGATTTACACAGACACACACAGAGGCACACCTCCAGCTCTCTTAGGCCCTCTTATGGCTCATCCCCCCTCCATTCCTTGCAAACGCTCATGAGAGCTGTGCATGATGTCATAAGTCTAGGCTAATGACCAGACAAGTAACAGGAAGTGGGCTGTATAAGGTATTTACTGGCAGAAAAAAAATGTTTTACTATCCAAAGTTAACACAACAACAAGGGCAGAAGATTTAATAGATGGAAAAATGGCTGAAGCTCCGATTAAAATTACATTTAAAGGGGAACCAAACTTCCTCTCTAACAGTATGGGTCTCTCACTGTTGCCAGCATTTTCACCCCCAGTGCCGGTCTTTGGGTTGCTCCATCGGCCAGTGCGGGATGACGTAATGCCTGTGAATAAGTAGGAGTCAGTCATCCCGGCACACAGGAACCTTGCCTGCGATGTAAGCTGACCTGTGCATGCGCAGCTCAGTTTGCAAGCCTCCGAGGATTGTGATCAGGCAGGTAGGTGTATTTTATCACAGAAAAGACATTGCATGCCTCCTCTGCGAGAATAGCCTGCCTGTTCACAGTTTGTTATGTATAAAAAATATATATACACTATATTGCCAAAAGTATTGGGACGCCTGCCTTTACACGCACATGAACTTTATTGACATCCCAATCTTCTCTGTAGGGTTCAATATTGAGTTGGTCCACCCTTTGCCACTATAATACCTTCAACTCTTCTGGGAAGGCTGTCCACAAAGTTTAGGAGTGTGTCTATGGGAATGTTTGACCAGAAGTGCATTTGTGAGGTCAGGCACTGATGTTGGAGGAGAAGGCCTGGCTCGCAGTCTCTGCTCTAATTCATCCCAATTGGGTTGAGGTCAGGACTCTGTGCAGGCCAATCAAGTTCCTCCACCCCAAACTCACTCATCCATGTCTTTATGGACCTTGGTTTGTGCACTGGTCCAAATCATTTAGTGGAGGAGGGATTATGGTGTGGGGTTGTATTTCAGGGATTGGACTTGGCCCCTTAGCTCCAGTGAAGGGACCTCTTAAGGCGTCAGCATACCAAGACATTTTGGACAGTTTCATGCTCCCAACTAAGGATGAGCTCCGGCGTGTTCGCATGCTGCACGTGCCGAGCCCACCACGGCTGCAGATATCGGAAAATGTCTCACTGCCTGTGATTAGCGCAGCACATTGCCGACTTCCTGCTGGGCTCGGCACGTGCAGCATGCGAACACGCAGGAGCTCATCCTTACTCCCAACTTTGTGGGAACAGTTTGGGGATGGCCCCTCCCTGTTCCAACATAACTGTGCGCCAGTGCAGAAACAAGGTCCATAAAGACATGGATGAGCGAGTTTGGGGGTGGAGGAACTTGACTGGCCTGCGCAGAGTCCTGACCTCAACCCGATAGAACACCTTTGGGATGAATTAGAGCGGAGACTGTGAGCCAGGCCTTCTCGTCCAACATCAGTGCCTGACCTCACCAATGCTCTTCTGGAAGAATTATCAAACATTCCCATAGACACAATCCTAAACCTTGTGGACGGCCTTCCCAGAAGAGGTGAAGCTGTTATAGCTGCAAAGGGTGGGCCAACTCAATATTGAACCCTATGGACTAAGGCCTGATTCACACCTATGCATTTTTTGGTGCATTTTCAGTTTTGCAGAAACGCACTACATTCCATTTAAGATGGTTTCCTATGGGGTCACGTTGACATCTATGCATTTTATGGAAAGCACCAGGGACTTTTTTTCTGGTTTTTGGTTCCATAGACTTCAGTTGATTAAAAACGTGTATTGAAAAACTCAGAATGCATCTGGAGTATGCAAACTGCAACCTGCCTATGTGTGAACCAGGCCGAAGACTGGGAAGCCATTAAAGTTCATGTGCTTGTAAAGGCAGGCGTCCCAATACTTTTGGCAATACAGAGTGTGTGTGTGTGTGTGTGTGTATGTGTGTATATATGTATATATATATATATATATATATATATAATTATTTTTATTTTTTTTACTGTGTGTGTGTATGTTTAAAAACAAAGTGCACATAGCACTAACCTGTTTCTTTCACTTCATAATATTTACAAATGTATTGTTACTTATATTATTATTAATATAGTAGAATAGAATTATATAAGAAAACACCTTAGTGTTATTACCCATAATGCACTTAGTATGTCATAGGTAGTCTCCTGTTTTCTCCTGCTTTGGTCTACAACAAAATGTCTGACATTAGTTTACACTGTGAATCCTTTGCACTACAAGAAAATGGCCACCACCCTCTACCTGCCACAGGTACACCTGAGAGCACCTATGGCAACAGGTAGATGGAGAGCACACAGGGACTGTATGGTGAAGGTGGGTGAAGGACACATGTCGGGTCAGTGAAATCCTGGCAAATTATTCTTATTAATGGGGTGACCAGGTGAGGGGGGTACAGATCATAGGTGACATGTCTGATGATGGAAGAGGGGAACAGTAGAGGGAGCACCCCCTCCCCCCCACTACTGTATATCTTGAGGTGTAACATGCAGATAAATAAACGTACTGTTGAACATTCAAGCCTTTATTATTTCAAACACTGTATGTAATTGTTTTCCGTATGTACACACACAATTCAATGGAAATATGATTCACCTATAGTGACTACTTTGTAATCTCCACATACACAATTGGACTGCTCGCTCTGGGCTATAGGAAATAATAGAATGTGTGGGAGCAGCACTTGGGAAGTATATGGTATTGTTGTAAATGGTGGATACAGCGGACTGATTTTAGGGAGACTGGGAAGGAAGGTGCTGGTAGTTATTGAGGAGTACAGTGGTCAAGCCTAGGGGTACACTGGGAAAATTGTGGAGTCACACTGAGATAAGGCAGGTTTATTGGGGTGGCAGTCAGGGTGGGATAGAGGGTTGTACTGTGGGGTGAGTAGGGAAGAGATGTTGGGGTAACAGGGGTGTGAAATCTGAGTATGTTCAAGATGTTGCCAGGGTACAGGTGATTGGTGGGGAATAGTTAGGAGGAATTAGGAATATATGTAATTAAAAAAGGCAGGTGAGACAGGGGTATAGGTAGGGGTGTATAGAGAGGAGAGGGTACAGATAGGACAAACTTGGGGTTCTATAGATAGGTGGGGGTACAGGTAGGGCAGGCTAGGGGTGTATAGATGGGTGGGAGTACAGGTAGGGCAGGCTAGGGGTGTATAGATAGGTGGGTGTACAAGTAGGACAGACTGGGGGTGTATCTATAGGTGGGGGTATAGATAGGTAGGAGCACAGGTAGGACAGACTGGGGGTGTATAGATAGGTGGGGGTACAGGTAGGACAGGCTAGGGGTGTATAGATGGGTGGGGGTACAGGTAGGACAGGCTAGGTGTGTATAGATAGGTGGGGTTACAGGTAAGACAGACTGGGGGTGTATAGACAGGTGGGAGCAAAGGTAGGACAGGCTAGGGGTGTATAGATAGGTGGGGTTACAGGTAGGACAGACTGGGGGTGTATAGATAGGTGGGGGTACAGTGGTGGGAGTACAGGAAGGATAGACTTGGGGTGTACGGGTAGGTGGGGGTACAGGTAGGACAGGCTAGGGGTGTATAGATAGGTGGGGGTACAGGTAGGACAGACTGGGGGTGTATAGACAGGTGGGAGCAAAGGTAGGACAGGCTAGGGGTATATAGATAGGTGGGGGTACAGGTAGGACAGACTGGGGGTGTATAGACAGGTGGGGGTACAGGTAGGACAGACTGGGGGTGTATAGACAGGTGGGAGCAAAGGTAGGACAGGCCAGGGGTGTATAGATAGGTGGGGGTACAGGTAGGGCAGGTTAGGGGTGTATAGATAGGTGGGGGTACAGGTAAGACAGGCTAGGGGTGTATAGATAGGTGGGGGTACAGGTAGGACAGGCTAGGGGTGTATAGATAAGTGGGGGTACAGGTAGGGCAGGCTAGGGGTGTATAGATAGGTCAGGGTACAGTGGTGGGAGTACAGGAAGGATAGACTTGGGGTGTATAGATGGGTGGGGGTGCAGGTAGGACAGGCTTGGTGTGTATAGATAGGTGGGGGTACAGGTAGGACAGACTGGGGTGTATAGATAGGTGGGGGTACAGGTAGGACAGGCTAGGGCTGTATAGATAGGTGGGGGTACAGGTAGGACAGACTGGGGGTGTATAGACAGGTGGGAGCAAAGGTAGGACAGGCTAGGGGTGTATAGATAGGTGGGGGTACAGGTAGGGCAGGTTAGGGGTGTATAGATAGGTGGGGGTACAGGTAGGACAGGCTAGGGGTGTATAGATAGGTGGGGGTACAGGTAGGGCAGGTTAGGGGTGTATAGATAGGTGGGGGTACAGGTAGGACAGGCTAGGGGTGTATAGATAAGTGGGGGTACAGGTAGGGCAGGCTAGGGGTGTATAGATAAGTGGGGGTACAGGTAGGGCAGGCTAGGGGTGTATAGATAAGTGGGGGTACAGGTAGGGCAGGCTAGGGGTGTATAGATAGGTCAGGGTACAGTGGTGGGAGTACAGGAAGGATAGACTTGGGGTGTATAGATGGGTGGGGGTGCAGGTAGGACAGACTGGGGTGTATAGATAGGTGGGGGAACAGGTAGGACAGGCTAGGGCTGTATAGATAGGTGGGGGTACAGGTAGGACAGGCTTGGTGTGTATAGATAGGTGGGGGTACAGGTAGGACAGACTGGGGGTGTATAGACAGGTGGGAGCAAAGGTAGGACAGGCTAGGGGTGTATAGATAGGTGGGGGTACAGGTAGGACAGGCTAGGGGTGTATAGATAGGTGGGGGTACAGGTAGGACAGGCTAGGGGTGTATAGATAGGTGGGAGTACAGTAGTGGAAGTACAGGAAGGATAGACTTGGGGTGTACAGGTAGGTGGTGATGGGAGTACAGATAGGTGTTGGTGTGTGGGATGAACAGACTAGGGGTATACAGATAGGTGGTAGTATAGGTAGGACGGGTAGGGGGTATACAGATAGGTGGTGGTGTGTGGGAAGAACAGACTAGGGGTATACAGATAGGTGGTGGTATAGGTAGGACGGGTAGGGGGTATACAGATAGGTGGTGGTATAGGTAGGACGGGTAGGGGGTATACAGATAGGTGGTGGTATAGGTAGGACAGGTAGGGGGTATACAGATAGGTGGTGGTATAGGTAGGACAGATAGGGGGTGGTGTGTGGGAAGAACAGACTAGGGGTAAACAGATAGGTGGTGGTATAGGTAGGACAGGTAGGGGGTATACAGATAGGTGGTGGTGTGTGGGAAGAACAGACTAGGGGTATACAGATAGGTGGTGGTATAGGTAGGACAGGTAGGGGGTATACAGATAGGTGGGGGTATAGGTAGGACAGGTAGGGGGTATACAGATAGGTGGTGGTATAGGTAGGACAGGTAGGGGGTATACAGATAGGTGGTGGTATAGGTAGGACAGGTAGGGGGTATACAGATAGGTGGTGGTATAGGTAGGACAGGTAGGGGGTATACAGATAGGTGGTGGTATAGGTAGGATGGGTAGGGGGTATACAGATAGGTGGTGGTATAGGTAGGACGGGTAGGGGGTATACAGATAGGTGGTGGTATAGGTAGGACGGGTAGGGGGTATACAGATAGGTGGTGGTATAGGTAGGACAGGTAGGGGGTATACAGATAGGTGGTGGTATAGGTAGGACAGGTAGGGGGTATACAGATAGGTGGTGGTATAGGTAGGACAGGTAGGGGGTATACAGATAGGTGGTGGTATAGGTAGGACAGGTAGGGGGTATACAGATAGGTGGTGGTATAGGTAGGACGGGTAGGGGGTATACAGATAGGTGGTGGTATAGGTAGGACAGGTAGGGGGTATACAGATAGGTGGTGGTATAGGTAGGACAGGTAGGGGGTATACAGATAGGTGGTGGTATAGGTAGGACAGGTAGGGGGTATACAGATAGGTGGTGGTGTGTGGGAAGAACAGACTAGGGGTATACAGATAGGTGGTGGTATAGGTAGGACAGGTAGGGGGTATACAGATAGGTGGTGGTATAGGTAGGACAGGTAGGGGGTATACAGATAGGTGGTGGTATAGGTAGGACAGGTAGGGGGTATACAGATAGGTGGTGGTATAGGTAGGACAGGTAGGGGGTATACAGATAGGTGGTGGTATAGGTAGGACAGGTAGGGGGTATACAGATAGGTGGTGGTATAGGTAGGACGGGTAGGGGGTATACAGATAGGTGGTGGTATAGGTAGGACGGGTAGGGGGTATACAGATAGGTGGTGGTATAGGTAGGACGGGTAGGGGGTATACAGATAGGTGGTGGTATAGGTAGGACAGGTAGGGGGTATACAGATAGGTGGTGGTATAGGTAGGACAGGTAGGGGGTATACAGATAGGTGGTGGTATAGGTAGGACAGGTAGGGGGTATACAGATAGGTGGTGGTATAGGTAGGACAGGTAGGGGGTGTACAGATAGGTGTTGGTGTGTGGGAAGAACAGACTAGGGTAAACAGATAGGTGGTGGTATAGGTAGGACAGGTCGGGGGTGTACAGATAAGTGGTGGTATAGGTAGGACAGGTAGGGGGTATACAGATAGGTGGTGGTATAGGTAGGACAGGTAGGGGGTGTACAGATAGGTGGTGGTATAGGTAGGACAGGTAGGGGGTGTACAGATAGGTGGTGGTATAGGTAGGGGGTGTACAGATAGGTGGTGGTATAGGTAGGACAGGTAGGGGGTATACAGATAGGTGGTGGTATAGGTAGGATGGGTAGGGGGTGTACAGATAGGTGGTGGTATAGGTAGGGGGTGTACAGATAGGTGGTGGTATAGGTAGGACAGGTAGGGGGTATACAGATAGGTGGTGGTATAGGTAGGACAGGTCGGGGGTGTACAGATAGGTGGTGGTATAGGTAGGACAGGTCGGGGGTGTACAGATAGGTGGTGGTATAGGTAGGACGGGTAGGGAGTGTACAGATAGGTGGTGGTATAGGTAGGACAGGTAGGGGGTGTACAGATAGGTGGTGGTATAGGTAGGACAGGTAGGGGGTGTACAGATAGGTGGTGGTATAGGTAGGACGGGTAGGGAGTGTACAGATAGGTGGTGGTATAGGTAGGACAGGTAGGGGGTGTACAGATAGGTGGTGGTATAGGTAGGACAGGTAGGGGGTGTACAGATAGGTGGTGGTATAGGTAGGACGGGTAGGGAGTGTACAGATAGGTGGTGGTATAGGTAGGACAGGTAGGGGGTGTACAGATAGGTGGTGGTATAGGTAGGACAGGTAGGGGGTGTACAGATAGGTGGTGGTATAGGTAGGACGGGTAGGGGGTATACAGATAGGTGGTGGTATAGGTAGGACAGGTAGGGGGTGTACAGATAGGTGGTGGTATAGGTAGGACGGGTAGGGAGTGTACAGATAGGTGGTGGTATAGGTAGGACAGGTAGGGGGTGTACAGATAGGTGGTGGTATAGGTAGGACAGGTCGGGGGTGTACAGATAGGTGGTGGTGGGAGGAAGGAGATCAGTGGTTTGAAGCTGGACAGATAGTGATTTAGGGATATGATGGATTTTACACAGAGGAGGTAAATATAAAATACAGATCACCTTTTATACATACTAGTAACTTCACTTTACTGTGTCAGCAGCCAGCTGGCTGTTATTTCCTTAGAAGTGCAGGAAGAGACATAAGAAAGAAATGACAGTCCATTCCTCCTCTTGTGTGGTCATCAGGTGATCCTCTAGGGGGAGCTCTTTAACTCATTTTTTTTATTTGAACCAGTCACATTTGGGCTTATAAAGCAAACTGCACATTCTTCTTCTTCTTTTTGTTTGTTTATACAATTTGGTTACCCTACTCCTCTGTTTCTTATTTCTCCTGATATTTTATCTTTATTCTTTCATTATTTTTATATTGGATGTTGGGCTGAAAATAGTGTCAAGAGGCTTTTACCTGGCAGTCCAGGAAGCATGCATGTTAACAGCACATGTGTGACAATTGTGTACATTAAGCACATTGCACTGACTATTCCATCTGTGAGTCCTAAATAACCTGCTAGATATCACCTGTGCCCAGAGGGGAGAAATTATCCATACAGATGTTACATTGTGCCAATCTTATGTCCACCATGTGCCCATAGATGCCAGGCCAGGTGGAGTATATAGAGGTAAACGGCACAGAACAAACGATCGCCTTTTTATTTCCAGCGTGGCATATTCCGTTCACTATTACTCTCCCGTATCCAGTGCTGTGGTATTCAGGCCAATGACAAGATTTACAATTAAATACAGTATATTCAGAATCGATTATCAAACCGGTAGTGCAAATTGTTTCCTATACCCCAGTCAGTCGCTGACAACTGGCACGTTGACCAATCATAGAAAAGTGATTCTGGTGATTATTGAATATATATATAGAGGTGCGATTGAGCTGCTAACAACCTCCAATGTTAGTATTGAAGACTTGAGTGTTAATGAGCAACCAGATATCACTGGGCAGATGCCAAAAGTGCCGTTGCTATCATCAGGATGTAGGATGGCACCTCCTGCTTCATGTATGGCTGCTCTGTTGTGAAACTTCTGTAACATCATTATAAAGAGTGGTGGGCTTAATAATAGGGTGCAGGGCTGGGCTGTGCCACAGGGTGGGCAGAAGGGTCGGCCACCTTGGGCACTTCGGCAGAAATGGGTGCAAAAAGGACAGAAACTGCAATCTGTGCTGCTGAAGTTGTTCACGGGGAGGGAACATTTCTCGCCTTGGGTGCTTTAGGACCCTGTTCCAGCACTGGTAGGGGGACAATTTGGGCCACTTGACATCTAAAATATACAGTAGCCTCTGGTGCCAGCTGTGCAACCCTTCTGAAAACTAATCAGAACATTTGTGTTCTCAGATATTTTTTTTTTAATGTTTTTCTTTTTCAGACATGTCCCGCTGCTCAGTCAGAGTGAGAAGAAGATTTTCTTTCCGCGGAGATGTGCGGAACACATCGTTAAACCTTCAAGGCCAAAGCAAGGTAAACCAGGACCTTCTTTTCTTCTTCTACTGTGCCGGATTTACAAAAACAAGGAAAGCATCAGTGCCACTCATGGCAATCTGATGGGCGCTTAGCGTTCATTAACCTGGCCTGAAGAAGTGATTAGTAGAATCTTACTGGTTCCTTCATAAGAAAGACTCTTTTTTTCTAACACCTTGGCTCCGGAAATTTTTATCCCCTTCATGACCAGGCCATTTTTTTGCTATTCAGCACTGCGCTACTTTAACTGGTAATTGCACAGTTATGCAACACTGTACACAAACAAAATTTATATCATTTTTTTTTACACAAATAGAGCTTTATTTTGGCGGTATTTGATTGTCACTGGGCTTTTTTATTCTTTGGTGATATAAATTTAAAAAAAAAAAAAAAAATTTTGGAAAAAAATATTTTTTTTTACTTTCGGTTGTCAAACATATCCAATAAAAAAATGTAAAAAATCAAATTTCTTCATAAATTTGGACAAAAATGTATTCTACTACATATTTTTGCTAAAAAAAAATACCAATAGGTGTATATTGATTGGTTTGCGTGAAAGTTTTAGCGTCTACAAACTATAGTATATATATTGGAATTTTTATTTATTTATTTTTTATACTGATAATGGCGGTGATCAGCGACCTATAATGGGACTGGAATGGTGCGGTGGGCAATCTGACACTAACTGACGCTGGGGGGTGGGGGGAGGGGATTGACTAGCTGCCACTGACATCACCAATGACACTAATAGAGTGATTAGTGAGGAAAAAAAAAGTTAACATCACTGTTGTCATTAGAGAGCCCTGTGTTGTTTACCTATACAAGGCCCTCTTCTGTCATTTGCTCAGCTGATTGGTGAGTTCTGACCATAAATTATTGTCCGGGACCCACTGATTAGCCTGTGCTCCATCGAATGACAGCACAGCCGTGGCGGCGGGCACAGGAGTGCGCGTCCCCTACCCGGAAGTGCTGGATCACGTACATGATCTAGCGCAGCAGGGTCACTCTGCCGCAGTAAATCTGCATTAGGAGGTCAGCAAGTGGTTAGGCCCTTTCACACCTATGAACTTTTTTTTTTTTTTTTGTGGCAACAAGTGGCAGATTAGGGTAACCTATACACTTTCAATTTATCCTTAAGATGGTTGCAAACTCTGTTACACCACTTTTCACTACAGGTAAGCCTATAATAAGGCTTACCTGTAGGTACAGTGAATATCTCCTAAACTTGCACTGTTTGGGAGATATTCACTGTGATGTCATCGGCACATGCGCACTGAAGAAATGGCCTGCTCCTCCCATTCCTTCAGTAGCCATGTCGTGACCGGCAGGTCCCGCGTGCATGCGTGGGAGTGACTTCATCGCTGCTCCAGTAGATAAGTAAGATGAGAATGAAAACGGCGCTGCCCTCTATATTGTTATTAAGTAACGGGTAAAAATGTCACAAGATCCAACCTGAATCCAGATGACTCCGATGCATAAAACCTCCACCAATATCAAAACATAATACGGTCTAAACCAGAGTGGACCATATATTTGGAGATAACCAAAATTTCAAAAACATCAGTACTTTAGAAGCTGCTGAATAAAATGCGTCCCCCCAGCGGGATAAAAGTGTCATCCAAAGTGGAATATATAATAAATGAGTGAAAAAATTATGGTGAACAATGCGAACAAAGGACAGTGCAAAAAAGAAAAAAAATTAAGAATTTAACCCCAGGGTTCAAAAATATTGGGACAAAATGGCGCCAAGAAAAAAATGATTAGATAGTGAAAGAGTATGTGTGCATATTATTATCAGTGTGATGTCCGTGTTCCATATATATATGCAAAGAATTAAGTAGGGTAGTGTTTGACCCCAATATTCAAAAATATTGGGACAGTATGGCGCTTGTGAAACGTAAGGTGTCCTTCTGTGTGAAACGTGAGATGTCCTTCTGAGTGACAAACTAAATTATAATTCAATTAAACCACTCCCTGTGCATAAATTACAATAAATAAAAAGATATATACAATTGATTCCAATTTCTTTTGTTTGTAACAAGTGATATAGTTAAATTCTAAAAAGTTTTTATATATAATCCATGCAGAAACGAGTGTTGTTAACCAGGTGGGGAGAACAGAGTTCAACTGTAAATGCTGTTTATTTCACCCTAGAGGGTACACCACAGTGACTTCTGTGCGATTTTTCATAAGGTGACTTGAAGTGCTCGCCCCCCAGTGCTACCCCACTCACCAGAGATAATCACCCCTGCAGGGGTACCAAGCGACAAAAGTGGGTGCCTCAGGGCGGATGATGTTCACTCCAAAAATGCTTCCATTCCTCTGCTCTGTGCGATCCTTATGGCTGTTCCAGGGAAAATATGTGCTCTGATATGACCTTGCTACTCCAGCAGTGTACCACCTTAATCTGTTAAACTCTCCAAAGATCCAGAGAAAAGAGAAACACAAGGGGCTGCCTTCGTGAAGTATGTCAAGTTGTTTATTCCATATAAGCAAAGAAAGTCCAAAAGATACAAGCCACAGTGTAAGTAATAATGAAACAGACAGCGCTGTGTGCAAGGAAGGGACCAGCAGCGATCTGCGAGCGTGCGTCCCAGCGTCCACTTCCGGGTATGACGTGTGAGCGTGACTCCGCCTTACGCGTTTCGTCATAGGACGTTTTTCAAAGACGGTGTCGACGCCTAAATTAGCGTGGCTAATTTATTCATGGACCATCAAGTAATCTGGCCTCTTTTCAGGGCAGGGCAATCTGACACTAACTGACGCTGGGGGGTGGGGGGGGATTGACTAGCTGCCACTGACATCACCAATGACACTAATAGAGTGATTAGTGAGGAAAAAAAAAAGTTAACATCACTGTTGTCATTAGAGAGCCCTGTGTTGTTTACCTACACAAGGCCCTCTTCTGTCATTTGCTCAGCTGATTGGTGAGTTCTGACCATAAATTATTGTCCGGGACCCACTGATCAGCCTGTGCTCCATCGAATGACAGCACAGCCGTGGCGGCGGGCACAGGAGTGCGTGTCCCCTACCCGGAAGTGCTGGATCACGTACATGATCCAGCGCAGCAGGGTTGCTCTGCCGCAGTAAATCTGCATTAGGAGGTCAGCAAGTGGTTAGGCCCTTTCACACCTATGAACTGGCAGATTAGGGTAACCTATACACTTTCAATTTATCCTTAAGATGGTTGCAAACTCTGTTACACCACTTTTCACTACAGGTAAGCCTATAATAAGGCTTACCTGTAGGTACAGTGAATATCTCCTAAACTTGCACTGTTTGGGAGATATTCACTGTGATGTCATCGGCACATGCGCACTGAAGAAATGGCCTGCTCCTCCCATTCCTTCAGTAGCCATGTCGTGACCGGCAGGTCCCGCGTGCATGCGTGGGAGTGACTTCATCGCTGCTCCAGCCAATCACAGCGCCGGAGCCCGCGAACCCGGATATAGCTCCGGGAGACATGTTGCCGGTCACGGCGGTGTGCGGGGACCGCTGCAACAGCTGCGATCTAAGGTAAGTATTTCATAATGAGCTAGTATGTGATGCAGAGGGAATAGTGGGATTGGTTAGAGTTAAAAGTGCATCATCAGCAAAAAAGGCTTAACTTATATTCGTGGCCCGCATATGGGACTCCAGGTATGTTCTGGTCCTGACGAAGTGCGAGGACTTTTCCTTTTTTAATCTACAGCTTTGTAATTTTCTGTAAAATGCAATATGGCAGCCCGGAGGTGTTGAGTACACAGATGATATAGAGAATGCTCACAGAAATGTAATTTCCTGCTTGTGCGATTGGCTCGCTGATTTTTGGTGAGACACTCCCAAAGGGAAATCGTGTCTAAAGGGATGCAGACCCTGTCACTTTCTTTATTAGAACCCTGCAAGTGGAGCAGCTAAAAGATAATTTTAAATTCACATTCACTCTGCACATGGACACAGAGGAATAAAACAGCTATTACTTCTGAATAACAAAAGCTATGGATCTGCAACAAAGTATCCTATAATCCCTGCAATGTTCATCACCCAGAGGAGAATGTTTTTTTCTCCAAAAAAGTGCAAAAGGCCTTTAGATGCACATGTGTTTCTTGTATGTGCGTGCTGGTAGTCCCATTTATGTCTACTAGGACACACACGGTTGTTAACATCAGCACCACAGTTTGCGCGGCTGTGTGTTCCCAGGGTCACCAATAGAGGGGTACCACCTGGCCTCCTGTGTGGGGTCCGGGCACACAGGGGGGCCTGGACAGCAGGGAGATCGGTGTGGTGGGATGGAAGAACAATTACAGAACAATGCACTGTGTCTGTGTCTCTCCCTCCAGCAGCTGAAATCCGGTTTCTCCCTCTCTCCCTCCGGCCGTCTTTCAGTTGCTGGAAGGGAGAGACACAGACACAGTGCATTGTTCTGTAATTGTCTTTCCACCGCACTGATCCCCCTTCCTGGACTGCCCACATCTGATGCCCCCCCTTATCCCCCAGCAACGCCACCTGCTTCCCTCTCCCGCTGGCTGCTGTGTTTGCACAGGTGGATGTAGAGTGGGGGAAGGGGCCTGTAAATATGTTATTAACCAGTCCCTTCTTTTTCTGAATTGAACACAGTGAATGATCGGTACCGATCGCTCATGTGTCCATTCATAACTGAGCATAGTAAACTGTGTTGACTATGCCTTAGTTTATGAATGAACAGGAATCTCTTTCTTCTGTCAATTCATCTTCAGTGCACCTGAGGCTACAGAGAAAGGACTTTGAAAATCTGTCTCCTCCATTCCTTTCTCTGTCTCAAAGGTGAGATGTCTGCCCTGATATTTCATCCAACCCTCCACCCCCCCAACAGTAAAAAAAAAAAAAAAGTAAAATAAATAATAAATAAAAATCATTTTTAAAATTGTAAAAAAAAAAAAAAAAAAAAAACTTTTTTAAAAAGTGAAAAAAAAAATTGTAACTTTTGTAATTCGTGGGAAGGGGTTGTGCTGTCAGGTAGACATGTGCAGAATGGAAAAATTAATTTTGTTTGGTTTTGGATAGATTTGTTATGTTACTAATCGTTTCGTTACGGAATTTGTTTAGTTTGGTTTCAGAATTTTAGTTTTGTTTTTGGTAAATTTTTGTTTAGCTTTCGCTAAAATTTGTTTCATTCATTAATTTTCTAATGAATTCCAACTAATCAGAAAGATTAAAATTCGGATTGGTCAAAAAACGATCGACTGATCCGAATTCTGTGTGAAGAAATAACTGGTTGTTAAGCAGCAGGCCAGGAAGCTGGCCGCCCGCGTCCATGAGTCATCATCTGTCAGCATGGTGCTTCCCCACTGACAGATGAATGTAAAGAAAAGAATGTGGGCAATGCCCGGCAACAGAAAAAAAAAAAAAAAACGGCGTGCCCCCCCAGTCCACATAAGGCCCTTCAGGTCTGGTCTAGATTTTAAGGGAAACCCCACGCCAAAATTAAGAAAAAAAACAGTGTAGGGTCCCTCCAAAATTCATACCAGATCCTTATCTGAGCATGTATTTTTTCCTTATCTGAGCATGCAGCCCTGCAGGTCAGGAAAAAGGAGGAGACAAGCGAGCGCCCTCCCCCCCTTTTGAATCATACCAGGCCACATGCCCTGGGCTATGGTTGTCGGGGTCTGCGGGCGGGGGGCTTATCGGAATCTGGAAGCCCCCTTTAACAAGGAGGCCCCAGATCCCCCCCATGTGAATGGGTATCGGGTACATCGTACCCCTACCCATTCACCAGAAAAGTGTCAAAAAATAATAAAAACACAGAGACAATTTTTGACAAATCCCGTTATTAAAAAAAAAAAAACAAAAAAACCCAGTGTCCCCCAAATGTAGTTTCGTCGTCATTCACGCCGCCCGCCGTCCCGAAACATAAAAAACGGGAGAAAAAAATGCTCTCGACAGCACGGAGGCCCTATGCCTACTGCCTGCCTCCTCCGTTTGACAGTTCTTTTATAGGGAATGGGCGGGGCCACCTGCCTACGTCACCTGGTGGTACCTCCCCCCTTCTGACGTCACGGACCAGTGCGTGCCGGGTCCGTGACGTCAGAAGGGACGGTACCACCAGATGAGCCCGCTGATAGATGATGAGTTATGGTTGTTCAGGACGCGGGCGGTCGGCTTCCCGGCCCACTGCTTAACAACCAGCTATTTCTTAACACAGAATTTGGATCGGTCTATCGTTTTTCGACCGATTGGAATTCTAATTGTTCTGAAAAGTTGGAACTTGTTAGAAAACGAACAAACAAAACAAATTTTAATGGATTTGAATGAAATTTGTTACTATTCGTTACTATCTCATTCGGAGATTCGAATACATCCGAATAAACTAAAATTTGTTCGAATTTGCATTTGGACCGAAACATATTGCACATATCTACTGTTAGGTAGGCTGTTTGAGGCCCCGTGATTTCTAACGGCAACCCTATAGTATCCCCAAAGGCAGACAGTATGAGTTTGGGCACACTCACCCAAACAGATATTAGTCAGGGAGCAGTGGCTGTATCCGTGCAGCCGCTGAGTCCCAAAAGACATGAATGGGACTGCCTGTGTGCGGATGCATAGAGGACCTGTGCATCCTGTGCAGGCAACCAGAGCCATTGTGAATGAAGCCTTAATATGCATTGGGTTGCCATTTAGAATAGGCGTTGTGGTGTGTATGCATTATCATGCACAATAAGGACCTATTCACACCAACGCACAGTACCTGCATTGGTATGATCCCATTTATGCTGAATCGTACCTTCCCGACGCATGTGTGTTGCAGCATAGCGTGCCGTGTGCTCATTGGTGCGCGCAGCCTATTGCACCCCAGAGCACAAACACATGCGTGTATATCAGCAGAGCAGTGGAAGGTGTCAGAAGAGCAGAAATTGGTGTCAGTAGCTTTTATTTGTAATATTTTTAACAATTTTATTTTTTGTAATTATTTTTTACAATATTATTTGTTGTTATTTTTTTTACTATATTTTTTAGGAGCCCCGTTGGGGGGGTTTTGGTGAAATATTAAGGGTCTAAACCAGGGGTCTCAAACTGGTGGCCCTCCAGATGTTGCGAAACTACAAGTCCCATGAGGCATTGCAAGGCTGACAGTTACAAGCATGACTCCCACAGGCAGGGGCATGATGGGACTTGTAGTTTCGCAACAGCTGGAGAGCCGCCAGTTTGAGACCCCTGGACAGACCTCTGATGTCTCACTTTTGAGACAGAGAAGGGGATTGAGGACAGAGCTTCCCCAGTCTTTCTCTGCAGCCTCAGCTGCACTAGCGAGTGAACTAATGGGAAGTGCTCTGTACTGAGAGGCTTCCTGTTCATTCACAAACTGAAGCACAGTAAACATAGTTTTCTATGCTTCAGTTAAAGAGGAAGTAAATTCTCCCACTCTGATGCTTCTTTTCATTTAGTCCATTATAATTATCAAACTATAGCCACTGTAATCCAGCCCAAATCGCATATTACTTACTGTTTAAAGAAACTTTAAAAAACTTGTTTCCAGGGGTAAGGCAGCGCCATCTTAAGTATTGTTTTCTGAGTCCACAGTAGAGTGTATTTCTGCCCTTACATTGAGCACTTCCGGTACTGTTAACCAAGCTTCCTTCTCAATTCAACGTTTCTACGGCAACCCTGCTTCCCTGCTCATAGCTGACTTGTTTTATTTCATAGTATTTACTTGTGCCGATTATCTAGTATTTGCCTATGTCAATCTTATCAGCTTCAGCTGATAAGACTGCAGTAATGCAGTTCGATGCCCAGGTTTACACTCCATGTGATGTCACATGGTCACATGGGGTGTAGTAGGAAGCTCTGAGTGATTATGCAGTCTCGTGGGATTTCAGTGTTGTGCCATAGGAAATCCTGATAATAGACAGACAAGCACACAGAGTGTGCCGTAATTCAGGGGAGATATGGGCATGCTCCAGTGACGTCATTCTAAAGAATGAAACAAAAGAAACAAAAAGGATTACAACAATACTAAGCAAGTAAGGAGATATCCACAAGCAGTGTTCATTAGGGTTTTTATGTTGATTCACATGGGACAAAGTTGTGGAGGAGAGTTTACAACCACTTTAAGAATGAACACAGGAGCAACTGGTACAGATCACTCACTGTGTTCATTCAGAAAAGGAAGGGGCCGGTAAATGAAATATTTATCGGCCCCTTCCCCCACTCTCCATCCTGAAACAATCTCCGCAGCAGCCGGCAAGAGAGGAGGGAAGCTGGCAGCCCAGGGGGGGGGGGGTGCACCAGGAAGCAGGGAAGTCGGCACTGCACAGAATGATTAGGGTGTGCTCAGGCACACCCGGCACACCCTGTGTGCATGCCTATGCGTGTGCTACTGACAATGCTTCATGCACTATTTTTGGCACATCGTGGTGCATTGGGCAGCCCATTCAAATGAATAGGCTGTCCTAACCCGACGCACATTACCGCGCTACACAACGCGCATGTGTTTAACGCACCTCAGCAGAACAGGCTTATGTGAATCGTCTTATATGATTTATGCTCATTTTTTTTTTTTATAGCAAGAAAGATAATTCTGTGATGATAGAGTACTTAATATTCAGGACACATCTCTGCTCGCTGCTTATAAATAACATTTAATTGTTTATGAAATCAGAAATTTATTCTTATTATCTTACATTTTTGTGTGAAAGATTTGTCAATTTTAATCAGTTTTTTTTTTTTTTTTCCGAGTTGAATGAAGATGGGAATCCCCCCCCCCTCCTCCTCCTCCTCCTGCCAGGGAAACCCCTAATATAATTGTCCACCATCCCCTAACAAAGAGTATTTCCCACTGATTGACAAAGGCAGGCGTGTGCGTCCGGCCTTCCCACGTCGTGTCGGCACCGACATTAAACTTGGAAGTGGCAGCCTCCCTGATCCTTGTCCTTTGTCCCCTGGCAAGTAATTGGCCTTGTGTCACCAGCCCCCCCATAGCCAAGAATGGGTTTACCAGCGCAGAATGAATTCCTTTAAGGGGATTGGGGGGGAGGTGTTTATTCTCCCCGAGAAATCTGTTTGTGATTAACATGGACAAAGCATTGTGCAAAATCCTAGTAAACAGGCAAAAAAAAATAAAAAATAAACCCCTCCATCTAGACCCCCTTTTTTTTTTTTTTTTTTTTGTCCTTGCAACAGCACCATTGATGAAGCAAAGGCAGGATCAGATAGTTCCTGATTAATAGCAGAGGCTTTCTGACACAACCACAAGTTCTGCATGTCCTTTCAATTAGCAGTTCTTTCCCATTCCCTATGCCAGATCCAGGGGGGGTAGTAGAGGGTTGGGACTGCCGAGCAGAAAGGGTAAGGAAAGGAAGGGAGGAGGGGGGGGGGGGGGGGAAGGTACCCTGGGCTGGAGTGACAGAGGTGCTCCACACTTTGGAAAGTTTTCGTAGTGGATCCCACCCCTCCTTCCCCTCTCTCTTCCCCTCGCTGTACAATTCATAGAAAGGAGCTGCTGCTGAGCTGGCTTTCCCGATAAGCCTGTTATCTGCACCCTGCATGTATGACAGCTGCAAACAAACGCCAGTTGCAGCCCAAGCTGGACGCACATACGGTCTGAGCCTGCCAGCGGGGAGACTTCACGGTAAGACTCGCGTCTGAAACCTATTAATATTTACCTTCGTCGTGCTTCTATGCAGCATCCTTATTAGATTGTAAGCTCTTAATGAGCAGAGCCCTCTTAACCCTCTTGTGTTTTATTGTATTGTAACTGTACTGTCTCCCGTTTTTATTTGTAAAGCGCTGCGTAACCTGTTGGCGCTATATAAATCCTGTATAATAAATAATTTCGCACTGGCTATCTGGCCAAATGAACTACAAGTCCCAGAGTGCCCTTAAAGCAGTATGCTGAGACTTGTAGTTGCTGCTTGTCTTTGGTATATCAGTAGTCGGGGGTTTCATCTGTAACACACAATGGCAGATCATAAAGTAGACCTATTTTTAACTCTAGTTGGAAAAGTCCCGGAAAATTTCTTGAACTTTACTTGGGAATGAGCTGTTCATGTTTTTCGACGCCAAACTTTAAAACAATCAAAGTAAAAGCTTAATTAATTCTCGCAAGGAAACGTTCTCGGAAATGACAGGAATCCCTCCACCCCAATGCTTGACAGTCATAGATATTCTGGATATTTTCCTGCCTAGGTCACATTGTGTGCTTGTTTAGTGGCTTTTCCTCTACAAGAGGTGAAATGGACGAGAATCCTCCGGTGAGTTCATGGATAACTCCAATTATTTTTGTATGGCAGGTTTTGGTTTGGGCAGTTGATATGTTGTGATCAATGTAATGCTGAGTGCTTATTGGTGGGGGGTGGATGATTAAATGATATAGGTGGAATTTAGAGATGGAGAATCTCTATAGGTGCAGGATAGCAGGTTCACAACTGGTTATAACAGAAATACCCCTCTGGTATAAACAGTATGATATTTAGAAGGGGGGGGGGGGGGGGATAGAGTGGCCCGAGTCTGCATTTATTTATCTACTTTTTACAATTTGGGATATATATATATTTATATATTTATATATATATATATATATATATATATATATATATATATATATATATGTATGTATGTTTTTTTAACAGTTTCGTGTTAATACAGACCTTTGTTTATCCCAAGCGAGTTCAACACAGACCTTCAATAACATCCTCTCAGCTGCCGCCTTCCTCTCTCGCCCTCTTACACAATTGCAGTCAACATTTTTTTTTTAACTTAAATACTTTCTTTTCATGTTCACTTCCGCAATCCTAGCTTAGGTAAAAATGAAAATTCCAGCCACCACTGCATCCTGGGATGACTACACCACACATCCCAGTGGGCAGGGTGTGGGATTTTGCACATGCACAGAGATGCTGCGGGTCTATGCCAGCTGTCCGGCAGGTCCCCATGACGTGCCTTCATGTGCACAGACATGGTGTGGGTCTCAATGCCAGCTCTCTGGCAGGTCCCCACAACGTGCCTTCATGTGCGCAGACATGCTGTGGGTCTATGCCAGGTCCCCATGACGTGCCATCATGTGCGTAGACATGCTTTGGGTCTATGCCAGGTCCCCACGACGTGCCTTCATGTGCGCAGACATGCTGTGGGTTTATGCCAGGTCCCCACAATGTGACTTCATGTGCGCAAACATGCTGTGGGTCTCTGCTAATCTATTGAACCTGCTGGAGACCTGTGGTGTGTCTGTGCATGTGTTTGATACTGTTTGAAGATGGTGGCACGGGGAGCAGAGCAAGGGAAACTTGTCCTAGCAAAAGTAGACAACACTGGACTCCATTAACCAGCATGTGTGTTTTTTTTTTATTTTTTATTTCCATACGGGATTAAGCATTAGGGATTTAAATTCTTGTTTGGGAATACATAAGATGAAGTTCCCCAATAAATTCACTTGCAGTTGACCAACTCCTGACAAGTGCTGGAATTCTGTTCCAAGCATCCACTACCCTCTCTGAGACATTATATTCTGACAGTGGGACTTCTTCGCACTGATCAGCGGCTCTTAAAGATCAAATGGGTATGGCCATACATGGATTGAAATTTATCCAGTCCATTGCTAAACCGAACGGCTTCCGGTCCATCTATAACCAGCTTAAAGTGAAACTAAACTCTCGTATCCCTTTCAGCCAAGGAAGCTGCCATCTTAGCCTCTCTTTGATCTGCAACTGTCATGGAGCTGCACATGTGATCAGTTATGACTCGAACCATTTGATGGTTTGACAGTTTGGTTGAAAGCATGCCAGGCATGTAACTGTTTTTTATAAAAATAATAAGGAGACTGAGACCATCTGTCCAGCTGCTATCCATGAAAAAGAACCTAAGCTGAACTTCATGGGTGGGAGGAAGGAAGGTACCCCAGAACATGATCAGCCCACATAGTTTACAAATTATAGTACAATGCGTCAATGGGACATTATAATGTTAGCTCCTCTGGTTTACAGTCTGATATGACAAACTCAAACCATTCCCAAAAACCGATCCAGTGACTCTGGATGCAAAAAATAACAAATTATTTTCATAGGAACCAGCTGGATTGATAAGAGCATAGATATCCTCCGCCTTAAATCCCATGGCTAGGATCTTATCCACAACCACCCTCCTGATAGGTGGAATATCTCCTCTTTCCCACCTGAGCTGTACCACATTCCTGCATTTAATGGAGGAAGGTGTGTTAGGTGAAAGTCTCACAACTGGCTCCCTTCTACCAGCAGCATGACTTTGTCCCGACACAGCCTTAGCATAACTCTTAACTGGGACAGATGACACATTAACTGGCTGCATAGGAATATTAGCTGGCTGCAAAGGGACCTCTGAAATCCGGTTTGATAAATTACCCACCACCTGATCCTCCCTTCTCCCCTCCAGCACAACAGTCCCGCTCACCATAGTCCCAGAAGTACCACAGTTACCAGCAGTCCCGTCATCAAGTAAAGTCTTCTGTTTAAAAAAAACACTAGCTGTTTCAGCATTCATACGGTCCTCCTGCTCTGCAGTTTCAATGTTCATGTGACATTCCTGCTCTGCAGTCTTAGTGTCCATGTGGGACTCCTCACAGCCAGCAGAAACTTCTCTGTCGGGATACATGCCATCTCCTCCTGCATTCCCTGCCGATTGCAAGGATCTTTTGGCAGGTGCAATCTCTTTCTTTGAAGTAGCAATCTCAGGAAAGTCCTCCACACACAGAGAGATTTTCAGCAAGCACTCCTTTACCACGATCTTCATCTGATGAGTCGGTGCCACTCAAGGTAGATTCCATTTCTGTTATGGCCTGCAGCAATCCACCATTTTCCTCAACCTCCTCCTGAGATGACCCAGGCTGCTGGGGAGGGAGGGGGGCAGATACTGAATCAGGTGCAACAGATCCTGACACAGGGGTAGTACTGGGGCCACCATGTGAAGCCACTTCCTTACCCCCTATCCATACTGTCGCCGTTGCTGTGGTATCCACCCTCTGGCTGGCACAGGCACTTTCCATCTGTTGGAATCTCTACTCATACTTCTTGAACACACTGCTGCTTTGCTTCAAAGAGGAGACCAACTTCTCCGGCTTTTTCAATGCCTCCTCCAGAGACTTCAGCTTGGAGACTTCCCTCTTACTGCTTCCAGACTTACTGTGCAGGGATTTATTTTTCCTGAAATCTTCTTTCAAGACAGCAAGCTTCTGTTCCTCCTTAGTAATGTGGCGAAATCTGTTCAGCAATCTATCCTGAAATACTGGTAAGGACTCCCCTTGCATAGGGACTGGCCCAGGATCCACTGCAGCTTGAGTACATGGTGTAGGCCTTCAGTGCCTCTGGAGAGACTCCACCTTCGTCTCCCCCCCCCCCCCCCCACTGCATGGTGGTTGGGGGAGAAGCCTGGACAGGCCCAGGCTTGATGTTTCCTCCAGCTGACTGGCTCAGTGCAGTACTGTACAGTGTTCTCTGTACAGTACTGCGATATATATCAGAGCTATATAAATGTATAATAATAGTGTGTGACTGTAGGGGGACATTAGAGCTTAAGCTCTTCTGGAGCAGAGACTGATGTGACTGGCTCAGTGTTCTCTGTACAGTACTGTGGTATATGTCAGAGCTATATAAATGTATAATAATAGTGTGTGACTGTGGGGGGACATTAGAGTGTAAGCTCCTCTGGTGCAGAGACTGACAGTCTGCACACTCGGTTAGTATTTTTAAAATTTTAAAGATCTGAATGACGAGTTACCAACCTATCCAGATAACTCTAATGCCCCGTACACATGGTCGGATTTTCCGATGGAAAATGTCCGATCGGAGCGTGTTGTCAGAAATTCCGACCGTGTGTGGGCTCCATCGGACATTTTCCATCGGATTTTCCGACACACAAAGTTGGAGAGCAGGAGATAAAATTTTCCGACAACAAAATCCGTTGTCGGAAATTCCGATCGTGTGTACACAAATCCGACGGACAAAGTGCCACGCATGCTCAGAATAAATAAAGAGATAAAAGCTATTGGCCACTGCCCCGTTTATAGTCCCGACGTACGTGTTTTACGTCACCGCGTTTAGAATGATCGGATTTTCCGACAACTTTGTGCGACCGTGTGTAGACAAAACAAGTTTGAGCCAACATCCGTCAGAAAAAATCCTAGGATTTTGTTGTCGGAATGTCCGAACAAAGTCCGACCGTGTGTACGCCCTATAACAGAAAACAACGCTAAGCCCAGTACACACATACTGAAATTTGGCGTTTGTACCGCTGCCTGTTCAACAGACGCCAGTACACCGCCCTGTTTCTTTCAAATGGTCTTGCTGGAAAACCAGCATTCAGTCAGTGCTTGAAGTCAATGGCTGCAGTGCTGATCTGTGTATTCTCTCAGTATACAATAGAACAGCAGAGGGGATCCCTTCATCAACGTCGCTGGTTGAATTAAAAGTACAAACTGCCGGTGTATAGCCAGCTTTACTCTACAATACATCAAGACATCCACAGGGGGATCAGCAGTGGAGGCTTCCATATTTCTCCCATTGCAGGTCTGTCTAATGAGAAATAAATTTATGGCCATCGGTCTACAGGTGATGGTGCCAGAAAGGTAGCTGGAAGGAGACCGGAGTTCAGCCATATCAGCTCATGTGTACAGCACATGTTCCTATTCACTCCTCTGGGGAACGATAATTCCTGTACAATACTAACACTGGCTCCAGTCACTGGACATCCTGCACTTGTCAGAAGGCGTACAATAGAGGGCCGACTCCTGAAATGCGGTCATCTCCTTTTTGTCATGTTTGCCTCCTTCACCTTCCTGTTTTTAGGTTGCCGTTATTACAGTGGGGAAAAATAATGATTTTTCCCCTGAAGATTTTGTAAGTTTGCCCACTTACAAAGAAATGAAGGGTCTATCCTTTTTTCTTTTTTTTTATCATAGATGTATTTTAATGATAGAGACAGAATATCAACCAAAAATCCAGAAGAAACACATGATACAAATGTTATAAATTGAGTTGCAGTTCAGAGAGTACAATATTAGTATTTAATAAGTATTTAATCCCTTACCAGCCAACAATAATTCTGGCTCCTACAGACTGGCTACATTATGTGCTCATGTGGTACACAGATCAGTCCTGCCAATTTAAGAAGGTTCTCCTAACAACAACTCGTTATGTGTATAAAAGACACCTGTCCACAGAATCTCTTTCTTCTATTCAAACCTCACCGTCATGGGGAAGACCAAAGAGCTGTCAAAGGACGTCAGGGACAAGATTGTAGACCTGCACAAGGCTGGAATGGGCTACAAGACCATCATCAAGAAGTTTGGTTAGAAGGAGACAACTGTTGGAGCGATTATTCGCAAATGGAAGAAATACAAAATAACCATCAATCGCCCTCGGTCTGGAGCTCCATGCAAGATTTCACCTCATGGGGAAGGGATGATCATGAGAAAGGTGAGGGACCAGCCCAGAACTACACAGGAGGAGCTTGTGAATGATCTCAAGGCAGTTGGGGCCACAGTCACCAAACAAACCACTGATAACACAATACGCCACCATGGGTTGAAATCCTGCAGCGCCTGCAAGGTCACCCTTCTCAGGAAGGCACATATCCAAGCTCGCACTATAAAAGCAGTTCCAGCAAACCGTGTTTCCCTAAGCACCCCTGTCAGTGGTCAGTTTAGTTTATCGCTGTAACTGCCACATCTGCAAGAGAGTTTGTTCTTCTAAAAAAAAAAAAACCTACTGGCTGGATGACAAGGTAAAAATAAGGGAAAGAATGTTTAAAAAATAGAAAACGAAGGCAGTCATCACATTTAAGAAGTGGTAATCTGCAATATAATAAATGTTGACTTTTGGGTTTAATACTGCTTTAACCAATTTCCGCCCCCCTCCTGCAGATATACTGCAGCGGGGCAGCACAGGTAGGTTCAGTCACGTGTATATACATAATCTGGCATCTTCTGGGTGAGGAATGTGCAGTGCTCCCGCTTGGGCTCGCATCGCGTTCCTCCTGTGACCGCTGTGTCCATTAATCAGTAATTGGGTTATCATGTGAGCGATATGATTGGTCATATGAATGTCTTTCCATTAATCAAAGAGAGAATTGCCGAATGTCTGGGAATCATCAGCATCACATTCCTTAAAACATTACATAACAAAGAACCAAGATAAGGGATGTTTAAGGTGCCAAAACACAAAAAAACTAAATATATTAAAAAATATATCAAAATTTTATTAGAAACATTTGAAAATCAACATTTTGTTGAAAAATAACCATACAATACATAGAACAGATGCAACTGATTGAATCTCTACATGTTTCGCCATAACGATGGCTTCCTCAGGAGAACTTTTATCAGGCACTGCATGTACGATCACTATAAATTGAAAATAACAAAATTTTGACAAAATAATACAAAAATATATTTTAATAATGACAAACATTATATCACAATATTAGACCTATTTCTCAGGTGCGCAAAGGCCTGTGCATTATTTCATAGGTCTTTATTACCTGGTACCTGGTTTCACACAAACTAATCAATATATACTTTATTGGGATTTTTTTTTTTTTTTTTACCAAAGACATGTTGCAGAATCCATTTGGCCAAAATGTATGAAGAATTGTGATTTCATTGGATATATTGTATAACAAAAAGCAAAAAAAAAATTTTTTTTTCAAAATGTTCGTTCTTTTATTCGTTTATACAATAAAAAAAAACACAGAGGTGATCAAATACCACCAAAAGAAAGCTCTATTTGTGTGAAGGCCCGCACAATTGTCAGTTAAAGTAACGCGGTGCCGTATCGCAAAAAATGGCCTGGTCATGAAGGGGGTAAAACCTTCTGGAGCTCAAGTGGTTGTAAAAAAAATGAACAAAGCATATCCTTCTATAGTGTGTACTTGCCTCAATGCACTTCATGTGATTTCTGGCTGCTGTCTCCTTTCTCTGATACAGTATATGCATGGGTCACTTCTGATACTTTACGATGACACTGAAGCTCCGTTCACACCCGAGCTTAGCGATTTACTGGCTTTTTTCAGGCGTGTTTTTAAGCGGTTTTGCAGTTTTTTACTAGCATTTTAAAGATTTTTTTTAGGAGCGTATTACAAGCATTTTACAGCTTCAGCCGTTTTTGTTTAGCCAATAGAAAGGGGGAGGAGAGGGAGAGGATATTAGGAGTGGAGAGCTGCTGTTTGAGCAGAAAACGAGTGACAAAACACTCGTAAAATGCTCAAGTCAGGCGTTTCTATTGAAGTCTATGGGGCCAAAAACACTTGTAATCTGCCAAAAAGAAGCTCACGTGCTTTGTTGAGCAACAGGCGTCTTGCTTCAGGTGACAGAACGCTCAGATGAACAGGGGCCATTGAAATGAATGGGATTTGGCTTGTTGATCGTTTTTAGAGCTTCAAGCAGGAAATCGCTCAGGTGTGAACGAAGCCTAAAGGAACCCCCGGGGATGGCCCCAACCCCCTCTGGCACACAGCAGGTGAATGACAGCCTTAGCTATGCATGTTTCCCTATGAGACTGCGATTAGAAGGTGGGGGGGTGTCCATTCCCTCCACTCAGGTCTCAGATCACACTCAGCTCCCTGCTCTATGTGGTGCAGTGTGACATCAGATCCCCAATCCCCTGCCTTCTGGAGCTGAGAGATACTACCTAAATTCTGTACATTGAATGGATGTAGAGGAGAGAGGGCTGCAGATAAACAGCTACAACTTATTTAGGAGGATTTGTGTATCACCTGAGGCCAGTCACTGCACTGGGTATATGGAAGGGTTTACAACCACTGTAAACTCGGCCGTACTTATTTGAATGCCGCTGCCTGAGGTCGATATGACAATGCAGCATTTAAAAAAGAAAAGTCTGCGTTTAACCTTCTTTGCCCGCAGTTTAAATGAAGCTCAATAGGAACCGCGTCCAAAGAGATGCACCCCTCCCCCCTCCAAGAAATACGAATGTGCAGCCAATGAGCACCTTCTGTTTCTGTGTGTTCGGATAAGTGCAGGCAGACTTTTTTAGCCTCAATGACCGTGTCCTGGTAAAATAAATACAATGAATAATACTTTCTAATATCCTTTTTATTGATCTTTTCCTGTGTGGGTACCTGGCGGGGGCCCCCGGGTGTACATAAACACAGAAAGCCTTCATTCACGTTGTCATGCCCACTCCTCCGGGCACCGGACCAATACAGCCACCAATCTGTAACCTCATTCATCTACTCCCGCAATACCTGGCAAGAGACGGGGTTGTTCAGTATGTTTAATGGAGCGCCGGCCAGCACTCTCCGCAGATTGTCACCACTAAATAAAGGCTGCCAGGAGAAGTGCCGGAGATCGGCCGAGCCCCACCGACGGTCACATGTCTGTACAACGCGTCTCCGAGTCTTCCAGATACTCCCAGTCTGGTGCACTAGGGGGAGCCGGAAACTGAGGAGGTCCCAAGGCAGCGTGATGAGTTGTTGTAAGAAGAAACATTTGTTGCAATTTCTCATTTCATCATAATTACTGGAAATTTTGGTGTAAAATCTCACATAATTTACATGCTTAGTGGTTGTAAAGGCATTCTCTGCATTAAAGCAGTCATTTTTTCCTCTTTCCATCCATTAAATCTTCTGCCTTTCTTGTTGTTTTAACTTTGGATAGTAAAACATTTTTTTTTTCTGCCAGTAAATCCCTTATACAGCCCACTTTCTTTTTCTTGTCTGGTCATTAGCCTAGGCTTATGACATCATGCACAGCTCTCTCTCTCACTCAGAGTTTGCCAGGAAGGGAGGGGGGTGAGTCATAAGAGGGCCAACGAGAGCTGCAGAGCTGGAGGTGTGCCTCTGTGCGTCTGTGTAAATCCAGGAAGTGAACAGGCAGCAGCTTCAGCTGCCCACAGTTAAAATGGATGCAGCCAGACTTAGTGGAGGGAGATTTCTGCAGCATATTTGGCAAGTACAGAATCACAGTATATATAAAATAATATGCAAAGTGGTTGAAGGGAAGCTTCAGAATGGCAAAGATGTCTTTATTACAAATTATGTGAGCAGACTCTTTAAATGATGTATTTGAGTTATGTTTAGATTCACTACTATGGTTTTCTTTTTTTTTTTCTTCTTTTTTTTTTCTAATTACTACCACTATACTATCATTCTTACATACAGATTAGCAGCACTGTTGCCATAATGATTATTATTATTTAATATTGCTAGTGAGCAGACTACAGTTCCTCTTTAACCACTTAAGCTCCGGAAGGTTTTACCCCCCCCCTTCACGACCAGGCTATTTTGCTATTCAGCATTGCGCTACTTTAACTGGCAATTGCGCGGTCATGCAACGCTGTACCCAAAAGAAATTTTTTAGCATTTTTTTCCCCACACAAATCGAGCCTTCTTCTGGTGGTATTTGATCCCCACTTGTTATAGAAACGAAAAAAGACTGGAAATTTGGAAAAACAAGCAATATTTTCTAATTTCTGTTTTAAAACATATCCAATTAAAAAAAAAATCTAATTTCTTAATAAATTTAGACCAAAATGTATTCTGCTACATGTCTTTGGTAAAAAAAAAAAAAAAAAAATCCCAATAAGTGTTTATTAATTGGTTTGTTTGTGTGAAAGTTATAGTGCCTGTTCATTAACAAATGGAAGCATAGTAAACACAATTTACTTTGATTCAGGGATGAATGGACACAGTGAGTGATTGGTGCAATCGCTCACTGTGTTCATTCAGGAAAGGAAGGGGCCGGTAAATAGGACATATGTATCGCACGCCCCCGCTCTCCATCCTGAAACATTCCCCTGTGTGCCCTCAGCAGCTGCTGGTGGGAGAGGAGAATAGGGAAGCTGGCAATGCTGCAGGGGAGAGGGGGCACACAGGGAGGCCCAGACAGCAGGGTGGTGGAAACGCAGATACCTATTCCCCTGCAGTGCAGCCGGAAGAAGAAAAAAAAGGAGAAGCCAGCAGGGGGAGCCACAAGAGATGGCAATAAGGCAGCACAGCCGTTGCCCTTGCTCATGCTCAGCAGGTGCCCGGGCCCCTCTTTTGAACTGATGGGGCCTCGGCCCAGTACAGGAGGGCTGGCTGTTCTGCCTTATCAGCGACCCTGCCTTATGTCACTTGTACAGTGATCAATGATAATACTGTACACTGACACTATACTAATGACAATGGCTCGAAAGAGGTTAACATCTAGGACAATCAAGGGGTTAACTGTGTGCCTAACAGTGTGTAATGTGTGCTGCTTTTACTTTACTATCTGACTGTTTTTTCTCCCTGCTTTGCAGGGAGAAGAAACAGCCAGATTGCTGATCACAGTCGCCCCGATCTCTTTGTAGACTTTTGGAAAAGCAATGAGACTATATAGAATGTTGCTATTAATACAGCATAGCATTTCTTATTATGTCTGTCCTTATTTATTTGTACAAATAGTGTATGTAATAATTATAGGCTGCAATCTATTTCTGAATGGCAGCCTCTTAAAGCCCAGGTCTGGGCAGGGGTCAATTACCCCGCATGGGAGCTGCCATGCAGTCTTTATAAAAACAATTCCCACACCTGTGGCACGCTCCATAAACAGAAGGTGATCCCACTTTTCAGAACCTGCCCACACTTGTGCCATGCTCCATAAACAGAAGGTGACTCCATGTTTCAGAGCCTGCCCACACCTGTGCCACTCTCCATAAATAGAAGGTGACCCCACTTTTCAGAACCTACCGGTGCCACCCACCATAAACAAAAGGTGACCTCACTTTTCCGAACCTGTCCACACCCGTGGCACCCTCCATAAATAGAAGGTGACCCCACTTTTCAGAACCTACTGGTGCCACCCACCATAAACAAAAGGTGACCTCACTTTTCAGAACCTGTTCACACCCGTGCCACCCTCCATAAACAGAGGGTGACCCCACTTTTCAGAACCTGCCCACACCTGTGCCACCCTCATTAAACAGAAGGTGGCCCCACTTTTCAGAACCTGCCCACACCTGTGCCACCCTCCATAAACAGTAGGTGACCCCACTTTTCAGAACCTGCCCACACCTGTGCCACCCACCATAAAAAGAAGGTGACACCATTTTTCAGAACCTGCCCACACCTGTGCCACGCTTCATAAATAGAAGGTGACCCCACTTTTCAGAACCTGCCCACACCTCTGCCATGCTTCATAAAGAGAAGGTGACCCCACCTTTCAGAACCTGCCTACACCCATGCCACCCTCCATAAACAGAACGTGGTCCTACTTTTCAGAACCTGCCTACACCCATGCCACCCTCATTAAACAGAAGGTGGCCCTACTTTTCAGAACCTGCCCACACCTGTGCCACCCAACATAAACAGAAGATGACCCCACTTTTCAGAACCTGCCCACACCTGTGCCACCCACCATAAAAAGAAGGTGACCCCACTTTTCAGAACCTGCCCACACCTGTGCCACGCTTCATAAACAGAAGGTGACCCCACTTTTCAGAACCTGCCCACACCTGTGCCACGCTTCATAAAGAGAAGGTGACCCTACTTTTCAGAACCTGCCTACACCCGTGCCACCCTCCATAAACAGAACGTGGTGCTACTTTTCAGAACCTGCCTACACCCGTACCACCCTCATTAAACAGAAGGTGGCCCTACTTTTTTAGAACTTGCACACACCTGTGCCACCCTCCGTAAATAGAAGGTGGTCCTACTTTTCAGAACCTACAGCTCTGCCTGTCCCCTCCCTGCCTCCAGCTTTTTGATTGGACTATGGATAAATATCACATTATCTGTAAGGTCCTCCCTGTATGTTGCTCCCCCTGTTTCTGATTCTTCCAGTGGCTGAAACATCTTAGGATGGCAGTGCAGTGCGATAGCATCGGGACGCCTCCTGTCTTTTGTCATCCTGGGTAATCTCAGGTTCAGGTCACCTCGGGGCTTGGTCCACCCCCCACTACATCTGCTGTCTTTTCATAGCCAGATTTATTATTATGTATATGACGAGTTGCAATGTGTTTACCCAGAAGTCTTTTGTGGATCTGCAGTCTTCTGAAAAGTAAACCGAGTTTGTTTGGAAGGCTGAGCCAAGTTTGTGAGTGTCTGCTCATCTAATCATAGCTGGGGGCAGAGAGCACTGTATACCGTCCTGTCCACACACATGTGTCCCCGCCATGGTGGATTTCCTTGTGTTTAGTTGTTTGGAGCACAGATAGGCGTAAATAAAACATCAGAAATATCCGCAGACTTCTTTCATTTACTACTGAGAGGCATCAGTAATTTCTTAAAGCTGAACCTCGGGATAAGCAAATATTATCTAAATCCATTCCTCGTGTGTCTTCTTCTGGAATCTTGGGGTGCTTTGTGTATTTCTTCCAGATCTGTGCAGTAATCCAGTGTGATACTTCCTGTAAAAAAGACCGCTCACTGCTGCTCTCTCTCCTTGTGCAGGGGGACTGGTCTTGTCTCCGCCCCCTCCTGTAGTTTACTGCAGGCAGCCTGTAGTGGGTGGAGATAGCTGGGCCCCTCCCACAGCTCTGCTCTCTGCACAGGCTATGTACAGCACAGTGACGATATCTTTACCTACGTTGTCTGAATGAGAATCTTTGGCTTGAACATCTCTTGAAGTCTTCCGGTTCCTTCCAGACCTAGCTCAGCTTCTGTGTGTTCATAACAAACTGAGCGCTAGATTTTACCTATCATGGACTTGGGGCTGCAGGAGCACTATTGCCCAGAGAACTCTGTGCTTTACTGTGTTTTCGAGTTATCTAGAAGGAACTGGTTACTAGTTGACTTTTATGCCCATCCAGACTTCCATCTAGCCTGGGCACTCCATCAGCGCTTCATCAGGTCCTAGCTCTATTCGCATGGAACTGTATAGCGGCTAGGGCCTGTAGGAATACCCACTAACTTTACTAGGAGTCATTTTGAAGGCCCATTGTCCTGTCGTGTCGCTCTTTTGGGACTATGTAGTCCTTTTGGTGGGACCTGGGTACATTGGGTTTACTGAGAGGGAGCTTGCTTGGAAACCTCGGAATTTGGGAGTTACATCTCACTGGGGTTTGGTAACCACGGCTATGGAACTGTTACCCGGTTATTCTATTAACGGCACCTGGGTACCTTTTAACCAGCTGTCACTCCGGCCCCATCCACCAAACATGTCACTTTTTGGATCATATCATCTGGGGGTCCGGGGCTATTAAATGATATTCCTGGATTGCCGCCGCTCCCTTGGGATCAACCCAAAAGAACTATCATTGTAAAATATGGCTTCCTATCTATAATGTATTCCTATGTCACGTGGGTGCCGGACTGCCTAAGGTGGGCATTGTCTGTGATAATGTGATGAGCTTTTATCTGATGGTTTTCCATTTTCTTCTTGTTTACCCTAAAAGTTGGGGGTGTGTAGTTCTTTGGGGTAAGCTACAGCTATAGTCACTTGCCTCGTGTTCCAGAGCTTGGGAAGCAGCTTCTTGGTGGAGATACCCAGTCGGGGTGTCGGAGTCTGTCACATTACCATTTTGTTAAAGTGAATCATTTAGTAGTATTACAAGCCTGACATGTCACAATTTACATGAAGTAGTAGATTAATGGCACTGGAACCTTAGGTAGATATAATTAGGCACTAATTAATATTATGACAAAAATTAACTGGTGGTATCCCAGTAGGGAATCTAGATCCCTGGTGCCCAACCTGTGTATATGATGTGCGACCCTCAGACCTCAGCATTCTGTAGGGGGAACATTGATTAGGGTAATAGCATTGATCTCTTCTAGCTTCATGTAACATGTTTTGTATTGTCTTCTGCAGGATATCCCTAGCCAGAAATGTATCCTGTCCTCACTCTCTGAGTCTCATTTCCTCTATTAGCCTCTGACAGTCTTCTCAAGCTCTACATATATTGAACATTATGTGTGGCCCTTTAGTGATGTCAGGGGCTTCATTTGAGGCCCCCTTTAGCTGAGGAGTTGCCACTGATCGAGATGATGGGCTGCTCTTGTGAACCAAGGAACTGGAGCAGTGGCCTCGGACTGTGGAAGTGATGTTTGAATGTGAAAGTGGAAGTGTTACACCAAGGGTTAGCGTTCAGAATGAGGTTTAATTCCACAAATATAGCAGGTGCTACAGGCAACGCGTTTCGGGGACCACTCAGTATCCATTTCATCAGAACAGGCAAATACTGATACACAGTATCTGCTGTTAATGACTAAAATTCAAAATTTATACTCTGTTCAGCAACTGATGAGAAAACATGGTTCTCGTGCGGTCACCGAAACTCGTTTGACTTCCTCACTCAAATGTCACAATATACAACCACGCTATTATTTTTCAATAAAGTCCCCCCCCCCCCCCCCCCCCTTTAAGGTACATTTTTTTTCTTAAGCTCCAGTTAGTGACTTTGCCTATGCTAAGATAATATCATTAGTCAGCTGCAGCCAGGAGGGAGCTTTTTCTCCTTTTCACCTCTGCCCCCAGTGATCAGACCAGTTTACAGCAAGTTACAAGGTGAGAGGCTGCAGCAGGGGCTAATCAGTCTCAGGCATTTGTGAACGCAGTCAAAGACTGCACGGGCATCTGCCAGCATCTCAGCCCAGGAAGTAGATAGTGACCCTGGATAATGCCTGAACAAAGATTGCACCATCATGACAGCGCGGTCAGCCAGTTCTGGGAGGGCATCATATAAAGTGCTCTGATGATCATGCCCACCACGCGCCCGTGGCGGCGCGTGGGCGGCTCGCTCTGTGATTTCTTTGTCCTTCGGACACAGCTGTTTCCAGATCGGAGTAAAGAGCCAATCACAGTGGCTCTTTGCCACGTGATCAGCTATGTCCAATCACGGCGGATCATGATGTAAACACACTTGCTGGTTATCGGCATTCCTTTCCTCACGCTGTCACAGCGTGAGGAGAGAGCTGGTAATAGGTTAGTGTGAAAGGGGAGATCTGCACTGATAATCAGAGCACTGATCATCAGTGTCCTGGATATCAGTGCAGCCCCAACAATGTCCATCAGTACTGCAAATCAGTGCCAATCAGTGCCCATCAGTGATGACAATCAGTGCCTCCTCATCAGTGCCCATCAGTGCAGCCTATCAATTTTGTCTCATTAGTGCCCACCCATGCAACCCTTAAGTGCAGCCTCATCAGTGCACATTAGTGAAGGAGAAAAATTACTTTTTTACTAAATTTTATAACAGAAGCTAAGAAAAATTAGTTTTTTACAAAATGTTTGGTCTTTTTTAGTTTGCTTAGCAAAAAATAAAAAATCAGTGGTGATTAAAGTGGAGTTCCTCCCAAAAAACAAAACTTTCATTAATGTGCATGAAATAATACAAAGAAAAACATTTTTTATGCCTGTTGCTATGTGGTCCCTTGAAATCTTCCTTCTTCATCACTCGGCTTCTTCTCGGCTCCTTACGTCACTTCCCTCGGCGCCTCCGCTCTCTTCTGCTCCTGGGAGATGTGTGTCATCATTTCCCAGGTATCAGTGCGCAGTGCCGAGGGCTAGGTTGCCATAACAATGGGGCGGGCACTTCCGTTGTTATGGCAACCTGTATACTTTACAGCATTGCTATGGTGAATTACTACGCATGCGCAAGAATGGGGCAGTGCATGCTGGTCGCTCAGCTGCACCGTATCCTGGAAATAAATGCTTGTGGGCTTCACGTGCCCACAAGCAAAATGACAATGGCCAGCAATGAATAATATAAGTTTCTTTTGGGTATTAAACGCGACATCGGGGGACGAATTGCGGCAAAAACGTGAGTATTACATGGCAATGTATTAACTTCAGAAATGCTTTTTTTTGTTAAATGTCGTTGGAACTCCGCTTTAAATACCACCAAAATAAAGCTCTATTTGTAGGGAAAAAAATTATACAAATTTTATATGGGTACAGTGTTGCATGACGGCGCAATTGTCATTCAAAGTGTGAAAGCTGAAAAATTGGCCTGGGCAGGAAGGGGGTAAAAGTGCCCAGTAAGAAAGTGGTTAAATAGTTAGACCTTGTCCCTAATGTAAAAGGATCAGCAGAAAGCAGAGTCTACATTTGGATAGAGAGATTATTCCTGCTCCATGTAACTATGCAATTATGTACTAGATCTAGAAACAATTTTTTTAAAGGCTCTAAAGGCATTGATAAGATTTTCTATTAGGCGTGAACCAATGCCAGTTTTTCTCAAATACTTGACGATACCAATAACCGATACCTATTTTGCCCTTGGATGCATTTATTTTTACGGTTCACACCAGTGCGGTTTGTTCAAAATCGCATAACAAATGCGCACCCCATTTGCGATTTCATTGCGACTTGCATTGACTTCTTTTAAATAAAGTCGCAAGCCGCAATGAGGTCCAAATCAAACTGTGTGGCTTTGAAATCGTGCTACTTCAGTGTGATTTGGAAGCATCAGATCAGTGCGATTTGGACCTCCAATTTCATTGCAGTTTGCGACTTCATTTAACAGAAGTCAGTGCAAGCTGCAATGAAATTGCAAAAAAGTATCGGTTTTAGTTAGGCTTGCACCGATACCACTTTTTTAGAGTACAAGTACCGATACTTTTTTCAAGTACTCGCCGATACCGATTACTGATACTTTTTTGTCATGTGACAGTGGCACTAATATGCAGCACTGGTGGGCACTGATAGGTGGCACTGATGAGGCGTGAACTGTCAGTAGTTTTTAATTTTTTACAGTTTATTTATTTTATTATCTTTTACAATTGATTTATTTACTTAATTTTTACAATGCCTTCTTTTTTTTGTGGGGGGGGGGGGGGCAGTGGACAGTGTCAGTGTTTTTTTATTTTATTTTTTATTTTTACAATTGAACAATATTTTTTTATTACAATTCTTTATTTATTTATTTTTTATCAGCCCTGTCGAGGGGCTTTGGTGAGATACAGAGGAGGACACGGAGGGAGAGCACAGAGGGGGACCGGAGGAGGACACGGAGGGGGACCGGAGGAGGACACGGAGGAGGACATGGAGGGGGAGCACAGAGGGGGAACACAGAGGGGGAGCACGGAAGGGGAGCACGGAGGAGGACACTGAGAGGGAGCACAGAGGGGGACCGGAGGAGCACGGAGGCAAAGCACAGAGGGGGATCGAAGGAGCATGGAGGGGGACCGGAGTAGCGTGGAGGGGGAGCACAGAGGGGAACCAGAGGAGAATGGAGGAGGACACGAAGGGGAGCAAGAGGGGGACCGAAGGAGGACACAGAGGGGGACCGGAGGAGCACGGAAGCAAAGCACAGAGGGCGGCCGAAGGAGCACAGAGGTGGACACAGGGGGGGCACAGAGGGGGACCGGAGTAGCATGGAGGGGGAGCACAGAGGGTGACCAGAGGAGAACGGAGGAGGACACAAACGGGAGCACAGAGTGGGACGGGAGGAGCACAGAGGGGGGCTCAGAGGGGGTCCAGAGGAACACAGAGGAGGACTGTAGGAGCACGGAGGAAGACACGGAGGGGGACGGGGACCGGAGGAGCACGGAGGGGGAGCACCGAGGAGGACACGGAGGGGGAGCACAGAGGGGGACTGGAGGAGGACAAGGAAGGGCGCACAGAGGGGGACTGAAGGAGCATTGAGGACATGGAGGGGGAGCACAGAGGGGGACCGGAGGAGCATGGAGGAGGACACAGAAGGGAGTACAGAGGGGACTGAAGGAGCATTGAGGACACGGAGGGGGAGCACAGAGGGGGACCAGAGGAGCACGAAGGGGGAGCACAGAGGTGGACTGGAGGAACGCTGAGGGGATCACAGAGGGGGGCTGGAGGAGCATGGAGGAGAAGCACAGAGGGTGACTGGAGGAGCATGGAGGACACAGAGGGGGAGCACAGAGGGTGAACGGGAGAAGCACGGAAGAGAACACAGAGGGGGAGCACAGAGGAGGACCGGAGGAACACGGAGGGGAGCACAGAGGAGGACCGAAGGAACACGGAGGGGAGTACAGAGGAGGACTGGAGGAACACGGAGGGGAGCACGGAGGAGGACACGGAGGGGAGCACAGAGGGGGACCAGGGGAGCACAGAGGGGGACCAGAGGAGCACGGAGGGGGAGCACATAGGGGGACCGGAGGAGCACGGAGGGGGAGCACATAGGGGGACCGGAGGAGCACGGAGGGGGAGCACATAGGGGGACCGGAGGAGCACGGAGCAGAACCAGAGCAGACTCCGGGAGCCGGCAGAGGACCCGGGGAAACCGCAGGAGGACACAGGGGACAGTTGGGACGATTGGTGTGGGCAGTTGCAATCACCAATCTCCCTGTATACCTGTTAATAAAGCAGCTGAAAGCCGCGGGAGGGAGAGGAGGAGAAGTGTCTGTCAGCTGCTTTATTAAAAGGTATACAGGGAGATCGATGATTGTAACTGCCCCCACTGACCATCTGTGAGGCTGTCCGGCCCCACCTGCTACGCTGAGGACGCAGGTATCGGGTCAAGTATCGGAACATCTGCACAAGTACAAGTACTCATGAAAATGCTTGGTATCGGTACCAATACTAGTATCGGTATTGGTGCAACCCTAGTTTTCGCATCGGTGCAAGTACAGGTACTCGTGCAAATGCTTAGTATCGGCACCGATACCGGTATGCCGATAGCAACGCTATTTTTTTATATTAAGGGAATTTATTTTCATTATTATTTCATACATTAAAAGAATAAAGGTCTCCTTTATCATCCGCCTAACGTTGAACTAACAAGGTGGACAGACTTTTTTTCAGGGCGGGGTTGGAAGTGTCACGGGGCTCCATCCTATATCATTATTATTATTTAGGTCATTGGATGCTTCTATGTCCAGACCCTGGTAAAGATTGTGGTGTCTCTGTGCCGTCTAAGGCTGGAATGTTGCAGTGATTGGTGACATGGCACTTTGTCTATTCATTACCCTGAGAGCTGCGGTACCCCCGGGAGAGGCGGCCTCCATCCATCTGTGAGACTGGAGCCCAGCACTGTCATCCCTCCTTCACCAATCTGACTTACTGTTTGCTTATTGATGTCATCTGAGCTCCCCGGGCCCAGCCATTGTTTTCTCCGGGGACAATGACCTTGTTACTTGTGGCACTCACATCCATTAATAACACTGATGGAGTCTGCATTCAGGAATTTTGCAGACGTCTTGTTTTTGGAGAAATGGCGATGCTTAAGTAATTAAAGGCCAGACAAAATATTGTTTTTTACTTTTGGATCAAGTGAGGAAGGATTAGGACCTCTGTTTAGCTTTTATTGTTTTCTGGGGCACTGCTGGCGAGATTTCTCACAATCCCACGGTGGAGTCACCAGACAGGAAGTGAGGGGACTGCAGACATGTGGCAGGAAATGGTCAGAGACTGCAGACATGTGGCAGGAGATGGTCAGAGACTGCAGACATGTGGCAGGAGATGTTCAGAGACTGCCGACATGTGGCAGGAGATGGTCAGAGACTGCAGACATGTGGCAGGAGATGGTCAGAGACTGCAGACATGTGGCAGAAGATGTTCAGAGACTGCAGACATGTGGCAGGAGATGGCCAGAGACTGCAGACATGTGGCAGGAGATGGCCAGAGACTGCAGACATGTGGCAGGAGATGGCCAGAGACTGCAGACATGTGGCAGGAGATGGCCAGAGACTGCAGACATGTGGGAGGAGATGGCCAGAGACTGCAGACATGTGGCAGGAGATGGCCAGAGACTGCAGACATGTGGCAGGAGATGGCCAGAGACTGCAGACATGTGGCAGGAGATGGCCAGAGACTGCAGACATGTGGCAGGAGATGGCCAGAGACTGCAGACATGTGGCAGAAGATGTTCAGAAACTGCAGACATGTGGCAGGAGATGGTCAGAAACTGCAGACATGGTACAGGAGATGGTCAGAAACTGCAAACATGCTACAAGAGATGGTCAGAGACTGCAGACATGTGGCAGGAGATGGTCAGAGACTGCAGACATACTACAAGAGGTGGTCAGAGACTGCAGACATGTGGCAGGAGATGGTCAGAGACTGCAAACATGCTACAAGAGATGGTCAGAGTATGCAGACATAGTGAAGTGAAGGAAAGGGACATAAAACAAGTTGCCTTGTCTGTGTGTTGGGACTGTGTTGGGTATAACCCTATGGTTTGGCTGGTGTGTATGAGCCCCATTAGCGGTGATGGGTTCTTGCTGCAGATGACTTTGTTACTTTGTGTTGGCTGTGTTGTATGCTGTGTCATTGAAGGGAAGCAGAACAGGATACATTGTACATTGTGACTTTGTGTTTATGTCCCATCTAGATCACGCTGCACTTCATTGTCAGGGCTGACATGTCACAGCCTCCGCTCCGCTCCCATTATTGTCATCTTCTCTGTATAAAACCCGCATAAATGTTCCCGTGCTGCTCCTCAGTGCTATGTGTATAGGGTTTAAAGGCTTGTATAGGGAAAACGGAAGCTGCTTCATATAAAGTAGATATAAGACAGACATGTCAGATGTGGCTGATGGTCCGTTATAGAGATTAGTAAGGATGCTCATACTAGCCATATAAGTACCAATTTTCAGGAAAATCCAACCACCACCAATCAGCTTTTACAATCTAAATTGAAAGAAGTCAGACTTCCATTAATGGATTAGATAGACCATCAAACTGATTAATTACAGTGCCTTGAAAATGTATTCATATTCCTTGAAATTTTCCACATTTTATCATGGTACAACCAAAACCGTAAATGTAATTTATTGGGATTTTTTGTAAAAGACCAACGCAAAGTGACACATAATTGTAAAGTGGAAGGAAAATGATAAATGGTTTTCAAAATGTTTTACAAATAAATATGTGAAAAGTGTGGTGTGCATTTTTATTGAGCCCCCTTTACTCTGATACCCCTAACTAAAATCTAATGGAACTAATTTCCTTCAGAAGTCACCTAATTATTAAAAAGAGTAACCCTGTGTGTAATGTAATCTCAGTATATATACAGCTGTTCTGTGAAGCCCTCATAGGTTTGTTAGAGAACCTTAGTGAACAAACAGCATCATGAAGGCCAAGGAACACACCAGACAGGTCAGGGATAAAGTTGTGGAGAAGTTTAAAGCAGAGGTAATAAACAAATATCCCAAGCTTTGAACATCTCACGAGTATGGCTCAACTGCAAACCTACCAAGACATGGCCGTCCACCTAAACTGACAGGCCGGGCAAGGAGAGCATTCATCAGAGAAGCAGCCAGTTGACCCTTGGTAACTCTGCAGAGATCCACAGCTCAGGTGGGAGAATCTGTCCACAGGACAACTATTAGTCATGCTCTCCACAAATCTGGTCTTTATGAAAGAGTGACAAGAAGAAAGACATTGTTGAAAGAAAGCCATAAGAAGTCCCATTTGCAGTTTTCAAGAAGCCATGTGGGGGACACAGCAAACATGTGGAAGAAGGTGCTCTGGTCAGGTGAGACCAAAATTGAACTTTTTGGCCTAAAAGCAAAATCCTATGTGTGGCAGAAAACCAACACTGCACATCACCCTGAACACACCATCCCCACTGTGAAACATGGTGGTGGCAGCATCATGTTGTGGGGATGCTTTTCCTCAGCAGGGACAGGGAAGCTGGTCAGAGTTGATGGGAAGATGGATGGAGCCAAATACAGGGCAATCTTAGAAGAAAACCTGTTGGAGTCTGCAAAAGACTTGAGACTGGGGCGGAGGTTCACCTTCCAGCAGGACAACGACCCTAAACATACAGCCGGAGCTACAATGGAATGGCTTTAGATCAAAGCATATTCATGTGTTAGAATGGCCGAGTCAAAGGCCAGACCTAAATCCAAATGAGAATCTGTGGCAAAACGTGAAAACTGCTCTTCACAGACACTCTCCATCCAATCTGACAGAGCTTGAGCTATTTTGCAAAGAAGAATGGACAAAAATGTCACTCTCTAGATGTGCAAAGCTGGTAGAGACATCCCCAAAAAGACTTACAAGCTGTAATTGCAGTGAAAGGCGGTTCTACAAAGTATTGACTCAGGGGGGCGCCATACAAATGTACCCCCCACACTTTTCACATGTTTATTTGTAAAGAAATTTGAAAACCATTTATCATTTTCCTTTCACTTCACAATTATGTGCCACTCTGTTGGTCTATCACATAAAATCCCAATAAAATACATTTATGTTTTTGTTTGTAACATGACAAAATGTGGGAAATTTCAAGGGCTATGAATACTTTTTCAAGACGCTGTATATGGATTGAAAGAGACTTAATACAATGAAAGAATTATTGATTATTATTATTATTGCAATTGAATAGAAAAAAAGGAACCTCGTCAAGCAATTGAATAGAATCTCAATCGTTTTATTGATTGTTTTGATTGTTCGATCGGTGTTTCTACAAATTGATTGCCCCAAAGCTGATCAGAAATAGTGGGATATTCCTATTCTTTTTTAGATGGAAAAGTGAATGACTGGGATTCCATGTATATGGCCTTTTAAAGGGGGGACCTGTCACTAAATTTACATGTCTGCATCTTCTAGATTGTAAGCTCTAACGAGCAGGGCTCTCTGATCCCTCCTGTATGGGTTTGTATTGTAAGTGTACTGTCTGCCCTCTTGTTGTAAAGCGCTGCGCAAACTGTTGGCGCTATATAAATCCTGTATTATAATAATAATAATAATAATAATAATAATAATGAATGCATTCCTGACCTCACTTTATACAACTACAGTATAATTTTTCTGAAAAGTTGTCCTTGAGCTCCAGTCAGTAACTTTGCCTAGGCTCAGGTGGTGTCATCAATCTGCTGCAGGCAGGTGGAAGCATTTCCTCAGTCTCCTCCTCAACCAGTGATCAGACTGCAACATTGTAACTTTAGAGCAATTCACAAGATGAGAGGCTGCAGCAGGGGCTGATTTGCGTTGAAGATCCAGAGCTGTGAGGTACCTCTATTCCTCGCCTTTCATTGGTAACATGCTGAAGCTCTTCTGTGTCCCGGAGGGTTCCCCTCTGAAGTCACACACCTAAATCCTATTCCTCGCCTTTCATTGGTAACATGTTGAAGCTCTTCTGTGTCCCGGAGGGTTCCCCTCTGAAGTCACACACCTAAATCACACAGGCACCAACTGTGCAAGCAGCAAAAGGCTATTAACGTTTAGCTCAGCTACTTGCCTGACCAAGCCCCCTATACGTACCTTTTTCCTTGAAGTCATCTCTAATGATGTCACCCTAGCTTCTTCGCCTTCCTCCAAAAGGGCAGAATTGCCATTCTTCATTATGTAGTTCTGGAGTTTTGTGTTCCCAGTCTCCATGATGAAGCACCCCGGGGGGGGGGCTTTGTAAATAGCAGGATGGGCTCACAGGAAATGGACAGAATGATGCCAATGTCATTGTGCCTGAAGAGGACCTCCAGAGCTGGACCAAGAAGGCAGCTGAGGACATCGCTGGGGCTGGGAGAGGGTAGGTAGTATTTGGGAATGATTTTTTTAAAAAAAGGGGTCAGTTTATAAGAAAGGTTCTCGCTTTCATCCATAGCTCATTAATAAAGTGAGAATTTTTATTATTAAGTTCAGCTTGGTTATAAATAACTTGTAAATAACTTGGATTATTGGCTGAAGAGCCTGGTGTGCAGAAAATAAATCACATCGAGAAGAGGCCCGTCCAATACAAAGAGCAGATGAGCCACATTCCCAGCCAGCTTTCTCCTCTAATAAACATACAAACACTCCAGGCCATTGTTTAGATGGTAAATCCATGTTATGATGAGTGGTTTTTATTATAATTCCCCATAACCCTTTCACATGTGTTTCTGTACAGAGAGCTTGTTAAGGAATAGCTTTTTTTATGAGCTGGGGTTATGTTTTGTTGAACGCACAGATGAGTATGGTTAACATAACTGTGTCTTGGTAAGGTGATGGTTGAAGCCATCTCTTTTTTTTTATTATATTATTTTTATTATACAGTATTTATATTGTGCAGCACTTTACAGGAAGATTGTAAAGTTACAATACCATTCAAAATAAGAGGAGTCCAGAGGGCCCTGCTCCTAAGAGCTTACAATCTAGAAGGGAGGGGCAAGTGATGTAAAATGGTACTGACTGTGCGAGGATGAGTTGATGTAGAGCGTAACTGTGCGGGGATGAGTTGAGGAAGAAGGTAAGAACTGTGCGGGGATGAGCAGATGAAGAGAGTAATAACTGTGTGGTGATGAGTTGAGGAAGAAGATAAGAATTGCGCATTGAAGAGTTGATGAAGAAAGTAATAATTGCATGGGGATGAGTTGATGAAGAAGGTAATAATTGTGTGGGGATGAGTTGATGAAGAAGGTAATAATTGTGTGGGGATGAGTTGATGAAGAAGGTAATTATTTGCGTAGGGATGAGTTGATGAAGAAGGTAATAATTGCGTGAGGATGAGTTCATGAAGAAGGTAATAATTGCGTGGGGATGAGTTCATGAAGAAGGTAATAATTGTGTGGTGATGAGTTGATGAAGAAGGTAATAATTGCATAGGTATGAGTTCATGAATAAGGTAATAATTGTGTTGGGATGAGTTCATGAAGAAGCTAATAATTGTGTGGGGATGAGTTGATGAAGAAGGTATAGCGCTACTCCCAAAGGAGCCGCTTGGTAATTTGGGTTCTCCGCCCTGCACCTGGACCCCAAGAACAACCTCAGCCTCTCTGACACACCTGGTTGAGTGAAAGGTACTGCAAGCACTTATAAGAAGAACACAAGTGTGGATACCTTTAACTCGGCTGTGAATTAGTATCAGGAAATAGACACAATATCATTTAGGCCCCTTTCGCACGAGGCGGACTCCGTTTCCACGGAGCCCGCCTCTGTCCGCCGGCTCAGCGGGGGATCAGTCCGTTGATCTCCGCTGAGCCGGCGGATAACAGGTCCCTCTCTGCTCACTGAGCAGGGAGGGGCTTGTCAGGCGCCGCTGCCGCCTACGGAACCAAAAAAAAGATTAGCCCATGGGACTTTATATGAGGTGTCCATGTTGATCACAAGTAAATAAATAAAATAAAGTAACAAATATATATCAAATTTATTAGAATCATTATCATACAATAGAGCTCATGCATATAGATGGCAATTCATAAGAACAGCAACATAACATAATGGTCCTTAAAACATAGCCAAAATGACATTGGTCAAAGTAAAATAAATACAGATATACATGATACATCTCTAACCCGACGCGTTTCGCGAGCTCTCCTCGCATCATCAGGGGCTGATGTATATATCTGATGTCTGTAACAACAGGTAAAAAAATATATATTCAAGTATGGGTTATGATTGGACAAAAATGCGAAGCCAGAGCTCATGATCCCATACTCACTTGTCAGGCAGTTGGCTACGGAGGGATCGGATGAAAAACAGACAGCATGTCCGTTTTCGTCAGATCTCACTCGATCCGATCCGCCAGCGACAGACCTGGACGTAGAGCCATCCATCTGCTTTTAGTGGATCGGATGGGGTCGGATGTCAGCGGACATGTCTCCGCTGACATCCGACGCTCCATAGGCTAACATGGATCGCCCGTTCAGGTCCGCCGTCAAAACTGACAGGCGGATCTGAACGGTCCGATCGTGTGAAAGGGACCTTAGTGTTAGAAATAAATGGTGGTTTGAGCATAAATAAGCATACGAAGGTAGGTTCAGACACAGTCTGCTGAACAGTATAATCGCTATGCCAAAGTGACTTAGAGTAGCATTCTATACCACTAGACTGGAATTAACTCATAAATCAGCAATAAACAGTGCAAGCGTTAACTGCAATGTGTATGGTGATTCTATAACTAGAAGAGGTCAAGGATAGGGTGCAAAGTCCCCTGAGACAAACCTCTTAGCATAAGCAATAAAGGTCTCTGTGTAGCAGCTGTAAAGAGGCAGTCTTTAGTCCTATCTCTTCAGTGGACTAGCGTTGGGGCCCAATTGTACCAGTGCTGCACCTGAGAACAGGCCTAGTCAAACCTGCAGGCAGAAGTAAAGCTACTAGATCCCTAGTTCCTAAAGGGCTCAGTCTCTCTAGCAGCAGATAGTGAATCTTTGCAGATGCAGCTCACAAGTCCCAACGATTTTGCAGCTCACTATCTGGTCACACATATTGATTAGTCTGCTTTCCGCTGTGCACCCAGGTGACTGTCTGTCGACACCCCTGATTTCAGCCTTCGGATCCCACTCAGGTCACAGATATGAAGCAGTGATGTGCACACTATTCCCTGGTCTCCCTCAAGGCAACAAGAAGTTATGTCCTGTACAGCATGAGAAAATGTAGTTCTTTCCCCTCCTCCCAGCAATCTCTCTCTGGGGAATGTAGTTCCAAAACTCTTGATTACACAATAGAGTCTCTCCTCAGGACTACAGTTCCCACAGTGCAGTGCTGCCTGACTCGGCCTTTTACCTCTTCCTGCTTAGCAACTCCCTCCTCTCACTGATACAGAGAACAGCTGCAGCCAGTGTTTGTGCCACTCTTCATTCTTAGCCAATCACCTGGCTACAAAGGTAACAACTGTGCAGAGATGAGTTGATTAAGAAGGTTATAACTAGAGGTGCACCGAAATTTCGGCCACTGAAAATTATGGGCTGTGTTGTTTAATTCGGCCGAAAGAAAAACACAGCCGACACCGAAAGGGGGCTGGGTCTGCCCCTGGTGCTGCCCATTGCGGAAGTGTCACCCTGGCACGCCCAGTCCTCCACTTCCTCCTCCTCCCCTCCCTCCTCCTCTCCTCGCCGCGATCTCTGTGTGTCACGGAACTGAATTGTCCGGGCCGTAGTTACTGTGTCCTGCAGGACATTGTTACTGCGGCCCGGGCAATTCAAATCTAGCTCTGTGACACATAGAGATCGCCACTCTGATCCGGGCACAGGTAGGCTGCATATGACGGGCACTGGTCAGGCTGCTGGACACTGGTAGGCTGCATATGACGGGATTGGTGTGGCTGCTGGGCACTGGTGAGGCTGCATATGACGGGCACTGGTGAGGCTGTTGGGCACAGGCAATCTGCATATGACAGGCACTGGTGAGGCTGCTGGGCTCAGGCAGGTTGCATATGATGGGCACTGGTGAGGCTGCTGGGCACAGGTAGGCTACATATGATGGGCACTGGTGAGGCTGTATTTGATGGACACTGGTGAGGCTGCATTGATCTCTTGTATCATGTCTGCAGTCTCTGACCATCTCCTGTATCATATCTGCTAGAGGTGCACTGAATAGAAATTTTGCTAATACTATTAGCAATGTGTTTAAGTTTAAGTAAGAGATTGTAGACATGATACAAGAGATGGTTGGAGACTGCAGACTGCATTTTTCTTGACCTTTCTTGCGCTAAAGGTGCCAATAATGGGCAACAATAAATTCATATTAGTTTAAATTGATGATATTAATTAAAAAGTTGAATATAATACAATTATACATAAAAATATAAATATTTTTTAAAAACTGTAAATTTCAGTATCAGTTTTCGGCCTAGTGCATCCTTCATTTTTGATTTCGGCACCAAAATGTCCATTCGGTGCACCCCTAGTTATAGTTGTGGGGGTATGAGTTGATAGCAAAGGTAATAACTGTGTAGGGATGAGTTGATGATGAAGGTAAATAAGTATGCGGTGATGAGTTTATGCAAAAGGTAATAGCTCTGCTGGCATGAGTTGATGAAGATTGTAACAACTGTGCCGGGATTTGTTGCTGAAGGTAATAACTGCGTGGGGACGAGTTGATGAAGTGTGTAACTGTGCTGGGATGAGTTGAGGAAGAAGGTAAGAACTGTGCGGGGATGAGTAGATGAAGAGAGTAATAACTGTGTGGGGATGAGTTGATGAAGAAGGTAATAACTGTGCATAGATGAGTTGAGGAAGATGATATGAACTGTGTGGGGATGAGTTAAGGAAGAAGGTAAGAACTGTGCGGGGATGAGTTGAGGAAGAAGAACTGTGAGAACTGTGCTAGGATGAGTTGAGAAAGAAGGTAGGAATTGTGCGGGGATGAGTTGAGGAAGAAGGTAGGAACTGTGCGGGGATGAGTTGAGGAAGATGGTATGAACTGTGCTAGGATGAGTTGAGGAAGAAGGTAGGAACTGGGCGGGGATGAGTTGAGGAAGAAGGTAAGAACTGTGCTAGGATGAGTTAAGGAAGAAGGTAAGAACTGTGCGGGGATGAGTTGAGGAAGAAGGTAAGAACTGTGCTAGGATGAGTTGAGGAAGAAGGTAGGAACTGTGCGGGGATGAGTTGAGGAAGAAGGTAAGAACTGTGCAGAGATTAGTTGAGGAAGAAGGTAAGAACTGTGCGGGTATGAATTGAGGAAGAAGGTAAGAGCTGTGCTAGGAGGAGTTGAGGAAGAAGGTAAGAGCTGTGCTAGGATGAGTTGAGGAAGAAGGTAAGAGCTGTGCTAGGATGAGTTGAGGAAGAAGGTAAAAGCTGTGCGGGGATGAGTTGAGGAAGAAGGTAAGAACTGTGCGGGGTTGAGTTGAGGAAGAAGGTAAGAACTGTGCGGGGTTGAGTTGAGGAAGAAGGTAAGAACTGTGCGGGGTTGAGTTGAGGAAGAAGGTAAGAACTGTGCGGGGTTGAGTTGATGGAGACATCATCACAGCCTTAGCAAAGTCACTGGACTGGAGCTTTTGAACAGCTGTTTAATGATAAAGAGTTAAAAATGATACTATTGCTGCATATTATGACTATTTAGGAATATATTCTAGCAGACTATATAGCTGTTACAGTTGGGGTTTAAGGAAGTTAAGATAAGGTTAAATGGAAGGAGGAGGTTAAAGTTGAACTCTACTTTTGTACTCAATTTTCTTGACATCACTTGATTGATCTTGATCAGGGATCCTCAAACTACGGCCCTCCAGCTGTTGCAGAACTACACATCCCATGAGGCATTGTAAAACTCTGACATTCACAGACATGACTAGGCATGATGGGAATTGTAGTTCCTGAACACCTGGAGGGCCGCAGTTTGAAGACCCCTGATCTTGATGTACATTTAGACCTTTTCATACCACAAAAGCAGCCAATCGGATTCCAGCTTTCATTAGTTTATGGAGTCAGTACAGTGATATTGGGGCCCTGCTCTTTGCACATTGTTTGTGCTCTATAAAGGTAATCATGTTATCGCTCACTTTGCAAGTTCCCATTAAAGTTATTCTCCCAGCATAGCCATGGCCCCAGCATATATATAACACATGGAGACCTCCAATCTTCTCACGTCAATCTGTGATGTTTGGCATCTCCTCAAGTCTTCTGGTCAGCGACCCCGATACAACTGAACTAACATGAAGACTGCATGAACCATCTGTCTGGAGCCTCTTGGCTGTCCTCCGTACAAACCCTCTTCACACCGACACTTGCATGGAGAGCCCTTCCCATCCCTCCGTGTTGTTAAAGTAACAAGACTCTTTCTGGTGGTTACACGGACTCCACATGCAGGGGCTTACTGTCAAAACCCAGCGGATTAATCCCCTTACCAGGCGTCGGTCATTGAGCGTTGATGCTACCGTCCGTTACATCGCAGGCTGTGAGAATTTCAGGATCCTGGGAATTTTCCTCCTATCCACTTAGTGTTCCATTTTACTGAAATGTTCCACTTTATGTACATGCTGATGTGTTAAATTCCTCATACCCCTTTCTTTAGTCATGCAAACATTCAATACTTTTCATTTCCTTGCATTCAGTTAGTGTCTTAGTTTGTGCTCCATCACTGCTGGATGTAGGAGCAGCAGTTAGAAAAAGTCTTCCAATCCCTTGTGGTTTTCCGCTGCCTGTGCAGAGATTGGTGACAGTGGTGACTACTCTCTACACGCTATAAGACTGCACAGAAGAAAGCATTTTAGCTTGGTATCAGCTTGAAAATGCAGTTAAGTTTTTTGCTCCTTTTGCACGAATAGGACCTAGCAGAGCCACAGAAAGGGCTTAAGTGCACTAAAAGTTAAAAAAAGGATATTTACGGTCTATAGAGATGACTACTTCATATAGAACTCTGGGATCAGGCTGTGGGGCAGTGCCTACTTATCCTAGATGTGGGGGTATCTCTTCTCAAGTACACACTCACCAATGCCTGGGACCAGGTGGCACCGAATTCATGTGAAGATCAACATTAAGGTGGAGCCTCGGCTTAGAGGTGAGCCGATCACTGTGTGCAGCTGTGTAGCAACATACAGTTTCATTCAGTGAAAACCCTCTGTCCCATGCCCCTGCACACCCTGTCTTCTGAATGTAGCATTTAGAAGGGGGCACCGCTGAGCCCGTGTCCTGCTCCACCAGTCCAGCTTTCCACTGCCACCTCACTCCCAATGACAGAATGGGGTCCCGCCGTGCACTAAACGTGGACCTCATGCGTGCACTTGATTACCTCCTTCAGCTCCCCTGTACCTGCGGCTAGCTTCATGGGGTTTCCATACCGCAGGTTTGGTCCCGATTGCTTTTGGTCCATACAGGCTGCTCTCTCGGCCGGAGCCTTCCGCCTATTTATTTACAGCACAACTTGGAGGGCACAGCCCAGAAAAGTCCTGGAAGACACAAAGGTAGCTTAACCCCTTTCTGCCCGGGTAGCATGCATAACGTAAACTGCTCTGATCCCGACACTTGTAAGCACCTGCTTACAAGCAATAGGGATGAGTTCTGGCGTGTTTGGAAACGATTACAAATTCTCCTGAGGTATTCCACCCGAAATCTGCTGCTGCTGACAGCAAGTCACAAGCAGAGGAGGCATCCCCTGCCTGTCAGCCACACTGAATGCCTTTAACCACTTGCCGACCAGTTAAATGTAAATGTACGGCATTACTTTGACGTTAAATACCGGTATCTTTTTTTTTGTTAGGTGGCCAGCTTTTCCGATAAAAAGGATCCCAGCAGCGCATTCGCAACAGGATCACTTTTATAGGCGGCGGGAGATGTGCCCCACCCCCTTCCGCCGCTTCCTGGTTGTTTCCGGGTTTACCAGAGCCGTCGGTAAACCCGGAAGTGATCTGGTCCGGCTGATGGCTGGGCAGGAAGCCATCTCGTCCTAACTTGGCTCTATGCCCTTGGAGGACTGGAGCAACCTCTGATGTCACTTCCAGTTCTCGGCCATCAACATTTTTTCTTTCTTCTTAAAGTCAAAATGTCAAAACATTTTTTTAAATTTTGCTTTCAAAGGTAAATGAGAGATCTTTTTGACCCCAGATCTCTCAATAAAGAGGACCTGTCATGCTTTTTTCTATTACAGGGGATGTTTACATTACTTGTAATAGCAATAAAAATGATTAAAAAAAATAAAATAAAGGGACTGTTAAAAAAAAAAAGTAAAATAAATAATAATATTTTTTTCTTTTCTTTTTTCCCCATCCCTCTGTGCTCTTGCGCAGAAGCGAACGCATACGTAAGTCGCTTCCACATATGTAAACGGTGTTCAAACCACACATGTGAGGTATCACCACGATCGTTGGAGTGAGAGCAATAATTCCAGCACTAGACCTCCTCTGTAACTTTAAACAGGTAACCTGTACAAAAATTTAATGCGGTGCCTATTGAGATTTTTAAGTACCGTAGTTTCTCTCCATTCCACAAGTGTACGCAATTTTAAAGCATGACATGTTAGGTATCTATTTACATGTCATAACATCATCTTTTACATTATACAAAAAATGTCTTGGTATGCTGACTTAAGAGTTCCCTTCACTGGAACTAAGGGGCCATGCCCAACTCCTAAAAAACAACCCCCAACATATAACCCCCCTCCACCAAATGATTTGGACCAACCAAGACATTTTGGACAATTTCATGCTCCCAACTTTGTGGGAACAGTTTGGGGATGGCCCCTTTCTGTTCCAACATGACTGCGCACCAGTGCCCAAAGCAAGGTCCATAAAGACATGGATGACTGAGTTTGGGGGTGGAGGAACTTGATTAGCCTGCACAGAATCCTGACCTCAACCCAATAGAACACTTTTGGGTTGAATTAGAGTGGAGACTGCGAGCCAGGCCTTCTTGTCCGCATCAGTGCCTGACCTCACAAATGGGCTTCTGGAAGAACGGTCAAACATTCCCATAGACACACTCCTAAACCTTGTGGACAGCCTTCCCAGAAGAGTTGAAGCTGTTATAGCTGCAAAGGGTGGGCCAACTCAATATTGAACCCTACGGACTAAGACTGGGATGCCAATAAAGTTCATGTGCGTGTAAAGGCAGGCGTCTTAATACTTTTGGTAATATAGTGTATGTCTGAGATTGAACAGATTGGGCAGTGATCACATCTTTAATGATTTCAATACATTAAAAAGGTTTTCAGTCCATGCTCCACCCAAGCAGAAGCCTTTCACCTCTTTGGTTTTGGATCTGGACATTATTCATATCCACGTTTCAGTAACGACTTCCATTGTATTCAAATGAGAGCAGTCTGGAAGGTGTATTCCACTCCAGAGTTACAAGGGCAGCATTTTCTGACTCCAAAAAAACAGACGTTTCCACAAGGACGCAGTTTATGTGGTTTTTTTTTCCAGTACTCAAGCCAAAATAATTAAAGAGCCTTAACTAACTCTGCAGTGCCAAAAGTTTCCATCAGCTCCAAGGAGCATTTGTCTTCCCCAGCACCTTTCATAAGACGGCCTCGCCGCTCGTTATTGGCAGCTAATCATTAGGAATTTTTTTTTCGGGGGGCTCTTTTAAAGGTATCCACACCTTAATGGATGGTTTTGGCAGCCTCTTCTACCCATACCAGACAGGGCCATGTGAAGTGTGAGAAAAATGCGGACGGATCTCCATCCCCTTGAAGATGTTTTTGATATGTTTTCAAACTGGCAGCGGCCGGCGTTCGAAAAGCCTCAACAAAGCCGTTTTCACGCAGGAACGCTTGAATCCCATCCAGTAAGGACGCTTGATTTGTGAAGTCGTCCGCAAGTGCTTAACGTATAGCTAGATAGTGTTTCAAATTGAGGGTGATTCTACATGAGGAATTCTTGATTTGGGAGTGGCGAGACATTTTTCTGTGTTTTGATAAAATAGCGTTGTTTTTTTTTCCATGACCTTACAATAAATTTTTTTTTGAGTCTGCATTTGAAAAAAAAAAATTAGTAAAATAAAGTTTTGCAACTACACGTGCCCTGATGTCTGCAGGCATTGTACCGCTTTGAGTATTCCTTGCGATGTCTGTGTAGCTTGTTGACCTTTCAGGAAGTCTGCTTGAAAAAATCCTGACATGTCACAGTATGCAGCTTTCTTCAGAAAAAGCTGTCCTCGAGTTCCTTTTCCTAGGTTGAGATGATGTCTTCTCAGTCCAGGAAGTCGATGGTGACCCTAGATGAAGCCTGAACAAGGATTGCACTGTCCTTCTGGAGAGAAAAGCACAGTACTGTGGTAATAGTGAGAGTACCTGGAAGTATATTTAGCTTGTATGTATATGACTTTTCAGTCATATCCTACTCTGGGTGATTCTATGGGCCAGCCCTCTGGGCACCTTGTCTGATACACAGAATTTTCATGGCAAATTTTTGGACAAGGTAGGTCGCCTGGTCCTACCTCAACCTCTCCAATTGCTCAGATTGGGACTGGCATGGAGAATGTGCTAACAGTTTGTACACCAATACGCATTTCAGCAGGTGCCAATTAACCCACTGTCACGTATTTGGAGTGCAAGGCAGAGGTACTATCCACCCTGTGCTGCCCACATATGCATGCATTGATTTAACATGAGTTGAAACCTTTGGCGGTCCTTTGGTGCATATTATGCAGCCAGTGTTGGGAGTGGGACCATTGATACTGTATATAAAGCGCTTGAAATGGCAGTGATCTCTAGCAGTCTCCTGTAATATATCCCCATTCCTAAATCATTTCCTGCAGCATGTCCTCCATTTCCAAACACACCTGCAGCATGTTCCCAGCCTACAAACACACCAGTAGCATGTTCCCAGTCTCCAAGCTAACCTGTAGAATTTCCTCAGTTTCCAAGCTCACCTGTAGTATGCCTCCAGTCCCCGAACGCACCTGCAGCATGTTCCCAGTCTGCAAACACACCTGTAGCATGTCCCCAGTCTCCAAACACACTTGTAGCTTGTCCCAGTCTCCAATTACACCTGTAGCATGTCCCAGTCTCCAAACACACTTGTAGCTTGTCCCAGTCTCCAACTACACCTGTAGCATGTCCCAGTGTCCAAACACACCTGTGGCATGTCCCAATCTTCAATCATACCTGTAGCATGTCCCAGTCTCCAAACACATTTGTAGCATGTCCCCAGTCCCCAAAACACACCTATATCATGCCCCCAGTCTCCAAACACACCTGCAGCATGTTGCCAGTCTTCAAACACACTTGTAGCATGTTCCCAGTCTCCAAACACACCTGTAGCATGCCCCCCCAGTCTCCAAACACACCTGTAGCATGTCCCTGTCTCCATGCACACCTGTAGCATGTCCCAGTCTCCAAACACATCTGTAGGGTGTCCCCAGTCCCCAAAACACAACTGTATCATGCCCCCAGTCTCCAAACGCACCTGCAGCATGTTCCCAGTCTTCAAACACACTTGTAGCATGTTCCCAGTCTCCAAACACACCAGTAGCATGTCCCTGTCTCCAAACGCACCTGTAGCATGTCCCCAGTCTCCAAACACACCTGCAGCATGCCCCCAATCTCCAAACACACCTGTAGCATGTCCCTGTCTCCACGCACACCTGTAGCATGTCCCCACTCTCCAAACACACCTGCAGCATGCCCCCAGTCTCCAAACACACCTGTAGTATGTCCTCAGTCTCCAGACACACCTGTAGTATGTCCTCAGTCTCCAAACACAACTGTAGTATGTCCTCAGTCTCCAAACACACCTGTAGTATGTCCTCAGTCTCCAGACACACCTGTAGTATGTCCTCAGTCTCCAAACACAACTGTAGTATGTCCTCAGTCTCCAAACACACCTGTAGTATGTCCTCAGTCTCCAAGCACACCTGTACTATGTCCTCAGTCTCCAAACACACCTGTAGTATGTCCTCAGTCTCCAAACACACCTGTAGTATGTCGTCGGTCTCTGACCATGTCTTGTAGAGCATCCACAGTCTCTGGTCATATGAAGCAGTACATATACAGTATACGGGATGTTATGTGTGCCCCTCTGGAGGTGTCAGAGGCTGCAGCAGAGGCCCCCTGTCTCTAGTAAGTTGTCCCCAACTGCTTTATGGGTGGAAAAATCAATTTTGCATTGCTACAAACAGTTGAGCCAGCAGATGGGATTTCTGGATTGGAAATGTGCTCATTAGATTCTTGTGTCTCTCAGAGATTCCACAGAGTTATTCCTGCTTTAACTGGGCTGGTTATAAAAGATGATAGTGCTTACTGAGCTCTGCCTAGCTGTAGTGCCTACAGTAACCGCTGTAATAAGAGTGCCAGACCAGTAGTAAGAGTCTATATATTTATCCCTAATGCGGGGACATTAAACATCCAACACGTTTCAGGAGCTTTGGCAAAATCTGCAAGGACTTGAAATGAAGGGTATCAGGTGGAAGGGATAGGCAAGCTGACGCTTGATAGGTGCACCTATTCATTACCTGGATTCGCTGTAATGTGTGCCTGTGGGGAGGACAATAGAGTGTAAGCTCCTATGTGCCAGAGGCTGAGGGGAAGAATTTTGTGTACTCTGTAAAGCACTGCCGATTATATCAGTTCTATAAATACCTGAAATGAAAAAAAAAAATGGGAAAAAAAATGATTACAGAACCCATCCCATAGCTTTTTACTGTACATTTCCAGCTGTTGAAATTGGCAGTTGATAGTGGGCGTGCACATCTGAGAACCGCGGTTTAATGGCGTGCGCACTTCTCGTTCTGCGAAACACACCTAAAAGTAACGTAAAAGTGAACAGCGTTGGATTGCTGTAACATGAGAATTCTCATTGGACAGTATCTGTTTTGTTATCTTAATTCCTGGGATTTTCCATTGCCTTTCCTCCCGTCGCTCTCGTGATTCGCTCCCTTTCTGCCATCACGGTTTGCTTCTATAGCCCGTATTCTTTAATAGCTCCCCAGGAATGCACAGACAGAACAATACATCTGCTTTGGATAAAACATTAATTTGCTGCAAAATCTTCAAGATGCCATCGCTGTGCGCTCCATCGTGGCTGCCCAGAGACTACAGTCAGAGCCAATAGGGCTTTGCGGCCCCGCCTGGTGCCAAATATACAGCCGTTCCGGGTAATCGACTGGCGTTTTATAGTCGCCCCGTGGCTCCTCTATTACCGTTATCCCAGCACTTGGAGAGGTGATGGTGGCTTATTAAACATTGCTGTAAAAACACAAGGTGGAGTGTGGAGCGGTCGTGTTGGACTTTTGCCTTTATGCTTCCTTAAAGTCATTATTAAAACTGCCAATGCTATGTATTTCTTCTTATTATATGGAGGTTTCATCAGGTATGAGGCATGCTCAGTAATGTGTCCATGTAACTGCTCCAAGTTTTTTATATACACGGTATGCCTTTGTCTGCTTTTTTTTTTCCAAAGCACAGCACCATGTTTGTTCAGGTATCATCCAGGGTCCCCAAGAACTTCCTAGACTGAGATGACAGCTGAGAGATGACACACTCATGAGCCCCTGATGCAGCCTTTCACCTTGTGACTTGCTGCAAAGTTACAGTGTGATCACTGCTGGAGGAGACTGCGGAAATGCTGCCTCCTGCCTCTCGCCTTGTGACTTGCTGCCAAGTTACAATGTTACAGTGTGATTTCACTGTGGGAGGAGACTGTAGAAATGCTGCCTCCTGCCTTTCACCTTGTGACTTGCTGCAAAGTTACAGTGTTAGTCTGATCACTGTGGGAAGAGACTGCGGAAATGCTACCTCCTGCCTCTCGCCTTGTGATTTGCTGCAAAGTTACAATGTTACAGTCTGATCACTGCGGGAGGAGACTGTGGAAATGCTGCCTCATGTTGGAGCCTCTGACCTGGTGGTTTGCCTCAAATTCTCAATGTTAAAATCTGATCAATGAGGCGAGGAGACTGAGGAAATGCTTCTCATGCTGCAGCCTCTTTTATATGTTTTTTTGCTGTAATATTACAATGTTACAGTCTGATCACTGAGGAAAGGAAACTGAGGAAATGCTCCTCATGCTCACCTGGTGATTTTCCTCAAATTCTCAATGTTAAAATCTGATCACTGAGGGGAGGAGACTGAGGGAATGCCCCTCAGGCTGCAGCCTCTCACCTGTTTTTTTGCTTCAATATTACAATGTTATAGTCTGATCACCGGGCAAAGGAGACTTAGGAAATGCTTCCTTATGCCGCGGCCTCTCGCCTGGTTATTTGCTGCAATACTACAATGTTACAGTCTGATCACTGAGAGGGAAAGAGACTTAGGAAAAGCTCCTCATGCTGCAGCCTCTCACTTTGGGGTTTGCTACAATATTACAATGTTACAGTCTGATCACTGGGGAAAGGAGACTGAGGAAATGCTCCTCATGCTGTAGCCTCTCACCTGCTTTTTTGCTGCAATATTACCGTCTGATTACTGGAGAAAGGAGACTGAGGAAATGCTTCCCATGCTGCAGCCTCTCATCTGGTTCTTTTGCTGCAATATTACAGTGTAATGCCCTGTACACACGAGCGAATTATCTGACAGAAAAAGTCAGACGGAAGCTTTTCATCGTCTATTCCGATCGTGTGTAGGCCCCATCAGACTTTTTTTTTTTGAAAATTCTGATGGACCTAGAAATGAAACATGTTCTAAATATTTCTGATGGAACCAATTCCTATTGGGAAAACCGCTCGTCTGTATGCTGTTCCGACGGACCAAAAACGACGCATGCTCTGAAGCAAGTACGAGACGGAAGCTATTGGCTACTGGCTATTGCACTTCCTTTTTCTAGTCCCTTCCTAAGTGTTGTATGTCACCACGTTCTGGTCGGACTTTGGTGTGACCGTGTGTAGGCAAGACCGCTTGAGCGGAATTCCGTCTGAGTTCCGTCGGAGAAACCTTCGGAGTTTATTCCGACGGCAAAATCGGTCGTGTGTACGCGGCATTACAGTCTGATCGCTGAGGGAAAGAGACTGAGGAAAAGCTTTTTGAACTGTAGCCTCTCAGTTTGGGATTTGCTACAATATTACAGTCTGATCACTGGGGTGGGAGGAAATGCTCCTCATGCTGCAGCCTTTCAGCCTGGCATTTGCTACAATATTACAGTGTTACAATCTGATCACTGGGGGGAGAGGAGACTGAGGAAATGCTTCCTTGCACTGCAGCCTCTCACCTTTTGATTTTCTACAAAGCTAGTTATTGTTACCAGAACAAATAAGTAAGGGGAAATCTTCCAATGGGGACAGCGGTTCTGGGTTTTCCCTCATTTCTGGGAGATTTCTAACTATTTCCTGTTGTGCCTCTAGGGACAGAAATGTCACATACATTCCATCTCTTTTCACTCTGTTTAAAAGTGGGAAAACACTTGTGTCTGGGGTTGTTCTGTAACGGTGAAGCTGTTGGCCTGCTGCGTTGGATAAGCCGGTGAGCGTCAGAGCGATGACAATAGTCCGCTTTATCTCTGTCTGGCCAAACTTCCCGTGTAACCACATAGAGGAGTGGCGTATAATTTTAGCGTCCATAATCCCTTGTCATTTCCTATCTGTCATAGCCAGGAAAAGGCTGAAGTGCCATCTGGAGTAAACAGAGAGCCCTCATCAGAAGGATACATACGGTGTGTCATCCCCAGTGGTGGAAGGATCTTTTAAGGGGGGGGGGTTATGATTGTGGTAGTGCTCCTCTATGGATATCTCTGGTGTTGGGCTCCTGTGTCCATCTCCCATCCAGGGATCGATCTGCCAGTGTGTGTGTATGAGGCTGGAAGGCTTAAAGCCAATCTGTGCTTTGTGAAATCTGTTTTCTTCCCAGGAACGGTGACTGCAACTTCTGGCAGACTTTCACCTCTGGGAATGGCTCCGTTCATTTGACTGCTGTGTATCTGTGTCCACGTTGAAGAGACCTTCTATCTCAATCTGACCTCCATTCTTGCGCGGTTGTACCGGCTCCTCTCCTGGACTGAAATGACTTACTCTGATTTCACTGCACACTGTGAGCGTCTCACAATGTGCATGAGAATCTGCAGCAAGACAGATAGAGCCTGTCTCATTTCTTGGCTGAAGAATATCCAGCATCATCTAGTCCAGGGTTTCTCAACCAGGGTTTCTCCAGAGGTTGCTAGGGGATCCTTGAGCAATGAGCAATCTCTGCCTCTCAGATAAGTTGACACTGACACCATTGATCTTTTTTAGCTATCTGTAAGGAGGTATTACGTCCCAATGTCCACAAGTGTAAGAACCATTCTTTTAACTGACCATTACACAGTGGTGTAGTGGGTAGCACTTTCGCCTAGCAGTAAGAAGGGTCGCTGATTCGAATCCCAACCATGACACTACCTGCCTGGAGTTTGCATGTTCTCCCTGTGCCTGCGTGGGTTTCCTCCAGGTACTCCGGTTTCCTCCCACACTCCAAAGACATGCTGGTAGATTAATTGGATCCTGTCTAAGTTGTCATTAGTATGTATGAATGTGAGTTAGGGACCTTAGATTGTAAGCTCCTTGAGGGTAGGGACTGATGTGAATGTACAATGTATATGTAAAGCTGTGTAAATTGACGGCGCTATATAAGTACCTAAAATAAATAAATTACACTAATGCAGGGTCTCAACCAGGGTTCTATAGAACCCTATGGTTCCTCCAAAGGTTACTAGAGGTTCCTTGAGCAATGAGCAATTTCTGCCTCTCAAATAAGTTCCCACTGACACCATTGATCTTTTTAGCAATCTGTAAGAGGGGGTAATTCTTTCCAGTGACCACAAGTATAAGGAGCATTCTCCCCACTGACCATCACACTAAGGTATCATGAGTTATAGATATAGTCCTTTTTAGCAGGGGCTCCCTGAAACCAGAAAGTTATTTCAAGGGTTCCTCTTTGTTGAGAAGGTTGAAAAACCCTGATCTAGTCCTTTCCCCGCAGCCTGGTTGTCCCTGGCCTTCCCCTTTCATTCATTGGATTTCAGTTCTTTTAATCATGGAGGCTCAACATCACATGTGGGCGTCACCTAGGGCGGTCTGCATGCAGAAACAGCCTGCCTAGGAATGCCCACTCCTCCAGACTGACATCTGCCCATCAAGGGTCAAGGCTTATCATTACATGTAGGGATTACCCAGGATGGTCTGCATGCCAATAAATCCTGCCTAGATCAATGCACATATTCAATAGCACACTGCGGATCATCAAATATCGTTCAAAGCTTTTATTGCAGGGAGATCACATCACAATGGACCAAGTGCAAAGTTTTGGAGCCGTGCATGACCCTTTCATCAGGCATGTGATGTCATCACATGCCTGACGAAGGGGTCCTGTGTGGCTAAGAAACAATGCACTTGGTCCATTGTGATATAATGATCCACAGTGTACTAGCAAATATGTGCATTGATCCAGTTTCCTGCTGATAATTGCTGTAGCACCCACCACTGCTGAGCCCATTTCTAGGAAGATGCCTAGGAACACCCATTACTCCAGACTGACACCTGCCTATCAAACGTAAAGGTTTGGCATCACATGTGGGGGGTTACCTAGGAACAGCCTGCCTAGGAACACCCATTACTGCAGACTGACATCCACCTATCAATGCATTTTGATATTTACCTAGACCAGGGGTCTCCAAACATTCTAAACATTGGGCCAGTTTACTGTCCTTCAGACATTAGGAGGGCCAGACTGTGGCAAGTGGGAGTTGAAAAGGTCCCCATTGTTTCAGCGAGAGTGATTGCGCCCCATTATTGGTGTAACTGGGAGGAATTATGCCCATCGTTGGTGTAGGCGTGACGGTGGCATTTTGCCATATCATTGGAGCAGTTGGAGGAAATGTGCCCCCTTCATTGGTATCAGTGGGGGGAATTATGCCCCATTGTTGGTATCAGTGGTTGAAATAGTGCCCCAAGGGCTGGATAAAACCAAGCAAAGGCCACATCTGGCCCTCGGGGCACAGTTTGGAGACCACTGGCCTAGACTGACATGAGGTCATCATTCTTCTACAGGCAGGAGGAAGCATTTCCTCAGTCTCCTCTCCCCCAGTGATCAGACTGTACTTGTGTCGGATTTTTGTAAACACGGCCAAGACCTGCACAGGCACCAGGTTTGCATGATTGGGTCATGGCAGTGAGGTGTGCTCCATGGGCACAATACTTAGCATACTGTAGCCTAAATGATATATCTGATGCTAGGTTCTCGTTAAATCCATTTCTGAATGAATAGCAGTTGATAATGAGTGTCTCTAGCAGTGGTTGATGTACAGTATTGCTGTGCTGGAAATACACCCTCTGCAGCAATGTCTGTACCTCATTCTTCTATGTCGAGAAGTAAAGGATGAAATTTGGAACACGCACGATCCTTCTGAGTGGGGAATGCGAGAGATCTCAATACTGGAGCAAGGCATGCAAGGGCATGCTGGTATCTTCTGAACTAGTCCAACCCATGCACAGCCTACAACCATTGATTGCTGTATTGTCAGGGTTTGATAAGATACTGGTTAGAACTTCCTGGCCAGGACACTATCCGCATGTTTTCCCTGTGTCTGTGTGGGTTTCCTCCGGTTATTCCAGTTTCCTCCTACACTCCAAAGACATGCTGGTAGAATAAATGGCTCCTGTCCTAACTGGCCCTATTATGTGTATGTGATCCTAGAGACCTTAGATTGTGAGCTCCTCAAGGGCAGAGACAGATGTGAATGTAAAGCGCTGTATGAACTGGTCAGCACTAGAAATGCCTGTAATAAATCGATATCACCAGTGCACCATCCTTGTTAAATTAATCCCTTGCTTACTGGGCACTTAAACCCCCTTCCTGCCCGGGCCAATTTTCAACGCTGTCGAACTTTGAATGACAATTGCGCGGTCATGCAACACAGTACCTAAATTACATTTTTATCATTTTTTTTTCACACAAATAGAGTTTTTTTTTGGTGGTATTTAATCACTGCTATTTTTTTTTTGTTAAAAAAAATGAAAAAAGACCGAAAATTTTGAAAAAAAAAACCAAAACAGTTTCATAGTCTGTTATAACATTTTGAAAACGGGTAATTTTTCTCCTTCATTGATGTGTGCTGATGAGGCAGCACTGATGGGCACTAATAGGCTGCATTGATAAGGCGGCACTGATAAGACAGCACTGATGGGCACTTATAGTTGGCACTGGTGGGCACTGAGAGGTGGCACTGATGGGAGGCACTGATGGGTGGCACTGATAAGCGGTATTGATAGGTGGTACTGGTAGGTGACACTGGTAGGTGACACTGATGATGAGGCACCGATGGGCACTGGTTGGCAGCACTGATGGGCACTGATAGGTGGCACTGGTGGGCATTGATAGGTGGCACTAGTAGGCGGCACTGATATGCACCTGTAGGTGGCACTGGTGGGCACTGCATAGCAGCAGTGCCTCTCCCTGTTCGGGACCAATGTCCCTCTGTCAGAAGCCGGTGATTGGCTTTTCTTTTTGCTCGCGCTGTCAGCGCGAGCAGAAACAAAGCCGATTACTGATCTTCTGTTTACATTACGTGATCAACTGTCATTGGCACTTTCAGCAGAGAATGTATGTACTGACAATGGGGATTGGGGTATGCTAGAGAATCTATTGATGCAAACTGCTGGGGATCTATTGTAGCTAGGGGGAAGTAGTGTTGCTGGGGGTTCTATTGTTGTTGCTGGGGGATCTTTTTCTCTATGGTTCTTATGCTGTGGGGGGGGGTCTATTGTTGCCAGCAGTGGTCTTTTGTTGCTGGGGCAGATCTATTGTTGCTGATAGGGATCTATTGTTGCTGGGGGTGTATTATGTTCTTAGGTAGAGAGTCTATTATTACTGGGGGGGGGGGGCTGTTGTTGCTAGGAAGGATCTATTGTTGCTTGGGGGATCTGTTGCTGATGGGGGGTCTAATATGATTAACCAATTCCATACAAATTACTTAACACCACAAAATGATACTTGGCACTGAATTCTCTAAATGGAGTGGCCCTAGGAGGTGGATAGGGGGCGGTAAGTCAGGGTGGAGAGAGTACCTGCACCTATTGTTTGGGAAAAATATTTGCATAGTTACATTGGAGCAAGCTGGAACAGTGTAGCTATGTCTAATATAGCCAGGGCTGGGAAAAGGGGTGGGCAGGAGGGGAGGATGCCCTGGGCGCAATGGTTTATTACAGGGATAGGGAAGCCTTGTACCAAGGCTGACAGAGGTAGTGACAGCGACATCACTGCTAACCCTAATCCTAACCCAAAGGGAGGTGGGGTGGCACAGTTTGCCATTTTTACCCTGGGCTCTGGATGACCTTGTCCTAGCACTGAATATAGCCATACCCGCAATTCTCCTTTTAAAGCAGTTTGATCCACTACAAGCAGAGCCGGGACAAAGGGTAGTCAGTGCAGGCGTCTGCCTTGGGCAGTTCACAGGTGGAGGGTGCAAAAAGGGGCAGGACGTGCATTTTATACTGCTGGATTAGTTCATGGGTATGAGGGTGCACTTTGGCCTTTTCACCTTGGGTGCTACAGGAGCTCATCCCAACCCTGACTACAATGATCTGTGGAAGTTTGTAGTTGGAGAAAACAAAGTCTGCCTGGAATGTGAGAGATGAAGTCGTGCACAGAGTAATAAATAGAGGTATGAAGCTTGGGAAAGAATAAATGGGCTCTGTGTTTAGTGTGTCATTAGATTACAGCAGGAAGAATGTCATGGATCTGTCACTCCATACATATTGGGATGGAGCGCGCCCCGCGCCCCCTTGTCTCTCCAGGAATTGGGGGGGGGGGGGGGATGAGCGCTGGATGACCTTCTGCAGGGGCAATAAATACAAGGGAGGATTAGAGAGACAGGTAGATGGCCTGTCACCCTGCCTGCAGTACATTGTCTACACTCCCCAGAGATCCTAAATTTTACAGCTGCAGGAACATTCTCTGCATTTTTCTTTTACATTAGCTGCAGCCTCAGCTGTACAGTCTGTCCGTCCTTGTCATGGTGGGACTATTAGGAGATGTACAGTCTGTCAGTCCTTGTCCTGGTGGGACCATTAGGAGCCTTACAGCCTGTCCGTCCTTATCATGATGGGACTATTAGGAGCTGTACAGTCTGTCTGTCCTTGTCATGGTGGGACTATTAGGAGCTGTACAGTCGGTCTGTCCTTGTCATGGTAGGACTATTAGAAGATGTCCAGTCTGTCCGTCCTTGTCATGGTGGGACTATTAGGAGCTGTCCAGTCTGTCTGTCCTTGTCATGGTGGGACTATTAGGAGCTGTACAGTCTGTCTGTCCTTGTCATGGTGGGACTATTAGGAGCTGTACAGTCTGTCCATCCTTGTCATGGTGGGACTATTAGGAGCTGTACAGTCTGTCCGTCCTTGTCATGGTGGGACTATTAGGAGCTGTACAGTATGTCCGTCCTTGTCATGGTGGGACTGTTAGGAGCTGTCCAGTCTGTCTGTCCTTGTCATGGTGGGACTATTAGGAGCTGTACAGTCTGTCTGTCCTTGTCATGGTGATGTGCTGAGCTTCCATGTTTGAAAGAACTGAAACCCAATCTGACTTCAGGTAGCTTTTAATGCACATTGTGAGAAGCTCACTGTGTGCAGGGAAATCAGGGTAAGTAACTTCAGTCCAGGAGAGGAGCTGGTACAACTGTGCAAGACTGAAGGGGAGGCTGGAAATTACAGAGGGTTAGTGATCTGTTGGGGTAACACAGGGTAGGTGAGTATTAGTGGGTTGGTGGTTCTTAAAAGAATCTCTATTAATAATAATAGTAATAACAAAAAGGTCATTCTCCCAAAAACTCTAATTTTTTTTTTTTATGGGTGGTGCCTGTTGGAGTCGGCCTTTAGATTTTGTTTTGCATTCCCCAGCAGTAGAATCTGCCTGCCATCATTCCTGAATCTGTTTCAGTCTATCTGGGAATTTGAAGCGTTCCAGCAACATTTTTTGCATTGGTTAATATTTAATAAATCAGAAATCCAAGATGAGTGTTAAGACAAAAAATAGAATAAAAAATGGTGCAACTACACAAACACAACACAAAATAACAATACAACGTAACAACAAAATACAACATAACCCACCAAAATAACATAATGTAACGCAACAGGCCAAAACATAATAATGTAAAAACATAACGCAGCCTGCCAAAATAGTACAATGTAACCTCCAAACACCACATAGCTAGGCAAAACAACACAATTTAACAACAAAAATGGCCAAAATTACATAATGTAACAACAAAACACAACACACCCAACCAAAACAACACAATGTACCACTAAAACACAATAAAACTGGCCAAAAGAACACAACGTAACAACAAGAAGGGAACATAACTGCCAAAAGAACACAGTGTAACAACAAAACCGGCTAAAAAGACACAGAGGATTGATTTACTAAAACAAGCTGAAGCTAGAAGCTGATTGGTTTCTTTGCAGAGCTGCACCAGATTTTACATTCTAGTTTTAGTAAATCAACCCCAATGTAACAACAAAACACAACATAACCACCCAAAACAACACAACGTAGCAACAAAACATAACATAGCTGGCCAAAACAACACAAACCAACAATAAAACACAACATAACCCGCCAATAGAACCCAATATAACAACACAATATAACTAGCCAAAAGAATACAGTGTAGCAAAAAAATGCAAAATAACCCACCAGAAGAACAAAACATAACAACAACACACAATAACCAGCCAAAACAACATAATGTAACAACAAAGCAAAACAACACAATGTAGGAAAACCGCTCAACAGAAAAATGTAACTGTATAATGTCCAAAATGGTTACATATTTGTCTGGCCTTTTCTCTTCTATTGTGATTATTCAATTCTGAACTACCTATTTGTGTGTTTTTCTATAAATTGCTTTTAAAATTCAAAAAGAGAATTTCCCAAAAAATACAGTAATGCCACGTACACACGACCGGTTTTGCCGTCGGGATAATCTCCGAAGGTTTCTCCGACAGAACTCCGACGGAATTCCATTCAAGCGGTCTTGCCTACACACGGTCAAACCAAAATCCGACCGTCCAGAACGCGGTGACGTACAACACGTAGAAAAAGGAAGTTCAATAGCCAGTAGCCAATAGCTTCCATCTTGTACTTGCTTCAGAGCATGCGTCGTTTTTGGTCCGTCGGAACAGCATACAGACGAGCGGTTTTACCGATAGGAATTGATTCCGTTGGAAATATTTAGAACATGTTCCATTTCTAGGTCCGTCAGAATTTTCGAAAAAAAAAAGTCTGATGAGGCATACACGCGATCGGAATAGGCGATGAAAAGCTTCCGTCTGACTTTTTCTGTCGGACATTCCGCTCGTGTGTACGCGGCTTAAGAAAACACCAGTATTTTGTTATATTTTCTGTGTTGTTGTGTGTTTTGTATTGTTCTTTTTGTCTATTTTCTTGCTTTTGTTTTGTGTTTTGTGGTGCGTTTGTAATGCTGTGATTTCTTTTCCTATATATTTGTTGTGTTGTGTTCTTTTGTTGTTTTGTTGTGCTGAATTTTGTTGTTTTTGGCACCAAGAAAGTTCCCATTTTCTTCCTGACGTTGTGGAGGTTGACTTTCTCCACTAGGCCTGGAATCTGAGCTTGTTGGTGGGAGGAGGTCTGATAATTTTGTGTATAAACATTGCTGTAATTCTGAACAGGATGGTTTGAGGGGGGGGGCAGTGACACTGGGAATGCTGATTATGTGCAATGATATAGGAATAGGCCGATGCCCCCAGTGACTCTGGATGCTGAGAATGACCGCAGGGTGATGGAGTCAGGAAATGGGGGTCACCAGCTGTAATTATATCTGACGCAGGGCTCACACTGTCTGTGTATGGGCTCCCTGCAGGATTAACGGCATGTAATGCGGGATTCTCAAATAATGGAATTCTCCAAAAACAACAAAAACCAAGAACCTGCCCTTACGCCTATCAGTATCTTGAGTGCAATATACATAGGCCATCTAAAATAAATGTTCTTCCTGTGTTAGCGCCCGCACACTGCGGACCCCGTGAGCCATGCAACTGTTCTTCACTGCAGGTCAGGATCTGCAGAATTCCCCCCTGTACCCATCTCAAAATCTCTCCTTCAATTCACAGTACTTTTTAGAGGGCATTTGACAGGCGGTGAGGAGGTGATATACCAATTCCCTGATTTAACTCTATAATACCGGGCTGCAAATGTGTGCACGCAGTTGCGGTAAAGCCCCATTAAACTGAATGGGTGAGGTGACAAGCGGTGCACCTTGAGTTGCCACGGGCGTGGCATGTGAACAGCCCTGTCTGGCTGGTAATTTATAGTTCGGATGAGCCACCAGGGGGCAGTAAAACCGCAGCTCAGCGGCCTGTTTTTAACCACTTGCCGACCACATCACTTAGATGTATAGCGGCAGAACTGCTCTTCCGTGTCAGATCACGTACCCAGTATGAGATCTGGCACTTTTGGGTAGGGGGTGCGCATGCACGCCGCCAGCAACTGGGCTGTGCTATGATTAGTCACCGCACAAGCCAATCAGCGGGTGCCGGCCAATGGATGTCCGCTGGCACCCGCTGATCGGCGAGGAGAGAGACAGAACAGAGCTCTGCCTATGTACAAAGGCAGAGCTCTGGCCTGTCAGCGGGGAAGTGATGGATTTTGATTCCCTGCAAAGTAGGGAACACAAGCCATCACTTCCCTGTGGTGTGTAAACACACCACACATAGTGTACACAAAGACTGGCTAGGCATACATTTAACCCTTTGATCACACTAGATATTTAACCCCTTCCCAGCCAGTGTCATTAGTACAGTGATAGTGCATATTTTTAGCACTGATCACTGTATTAGTGTCACTGGTTCCCACAAAGTGTCAAACGTGTCAGAATGTCTGCCGCATTATCGCAGTCCCGCTATAAGTCACTGATCGATGACATTACTAGTATAAAAAATAAAAAGTTAAAATTCCAGTATATATCCCTAAGTTTGTAGACGCTGTAACTTTTGCGCAAACCAATCAATATGCGCTTATTGGAATTTTTTTTTAGCAGAAATATGTAGCAGAATACATATTGGCCTAAATGAATGAAGAAATTTAGATTTTTTTTTAAATTTTATTGGATATGTTTTATAGCAGAAAATTGTTAGTCTTTTTTTTTTTTTTTTATGTAATCTTTCTTTAAAATTTTTTTGCATCATATAACAGACAAAGGACAACAGGTCCACGTTAGTTAGTGTCATTCGTCTGTCTTTTTTAGTTTATAGTGCAGTGCCTGTGTCTTCAGACGCTGCCTACCAATTGTCTTGTATGGACCTGCCTGCACAGGGATGCATGGAAGACCTGTGCATCCCCATACGAGTTAGCTGGGCCCTCACATGGGTGTATGCTGTAGTATAGGGCTGAAACAACTAATTGATTAATCGACAACTAATCGATTATGAAATTAATCGATTACTATTTTCATAATTAGTTGGCCTGCATGCAGAATGCATTCTTTGTTTACATATCAGGAAATACAGTGCAGCACACATACAGCTCAGTACATCTTCCATACATGTCAGTAAGTGCCTGAGAACTTGTGAATGTATGAGGAGCAATGCCACATGGGACATGTAGTCCCCGGCAGGAAGTGAGTCGTTCGAAAGGCAGAAGTTTTCTTTACCTTGCTATTGGGGCACTCTAAACTGTACTTAACGCATAGCAAAAAGCAGTGTAGAAACAGATCAAAAGCCAACTGCATAGGTGTGTACCGAGCCTTATGCTGGCCACACCGATCAATTTTCAGATGAGAATATTCATATGAAAAATCTTTGTACATTCGCTGAATGAAAGAATGTTGTTTGAAACTTTCACTTGCTTTTAATAACCTGTTTTAAAATGAATGTAATTTCTGAATGAAAACCACATACACTGTCTGAAAATTCCTTTGACCACCGAGAAGTTTTCTAAATGTTCCCGTCACTGTGGTTGAAAACGAACGTCGATTTGACCCCACTAACGATTCGAAAATCAAACGAACGTTCTTAAAATTACATTACATAAGGAAGACATTGTTTTTGTACTGCCAGCATATAATATATTAGTTATTAGTTAGTTCTGTTTGAAAATCTGCAAAACAGTCTTTAACAGTCTTTTTTCTTTAAAAAAAGATCTCTGAGTCTAATGATATTTACCAGATTCAACCTCTAATAGTATATACAGTATATCTCTTCTAATAGTATATACAGTATATCACTCTTCTAATAGTATATACAGTATATCTCCTCTAATAGTATATACAGTATATCTCCTCTAATAGTATATACAGTATATCTCCTCTAATAGTATATACAGTATATCTCTTCTAATAGTATACACAGTATATCTCTCTTCTAATAGTATATACAGTATATCTCCTCTAATAGTATATACAGTATATCTCCTCTAATAGTATATACGGTATATCTCCTCTAATAGTATATACGGTATATCTCCTCTAATAGTATATACAGTATATCTCTTCTAATAGTATATACAGTATACCTCCTCTAATAGTATATACAGTATATCTCTTCTAATAGTATATACAGTATGTCTCCTCTAATAGTATATACAGTATGTCTCCTCTAATAGTATATACAGTATATCTCCTCTAATAGTATATACAGTATATCTCTTCTGTCTGTTATTCTCAGAGTAGATTAGATAATTTGCTCTCTATAACTATATAGTTGGTTATTTATATTTACCACTGCATAGAGATATTTAAGAATAAATTGCCTTTTTTTAAAACTTTACATATTAACTAAATTATACACCACACTTTTCTTTAAGGTTATTAACCGATTAATCGAAACAATAATCGGCCAACTAATCGATTATGAAAATAATCGTTAGTTGCAGCCCTACTGTAGTATGCCTGTGTGACCGAGCCCTTAGGGCAATGATGGAGAACCTTGGCACCCCAGATGTTTTGGAACTACATTTCCCATGATGCTCATGCACTCTGCAGTGTAGTTGAGCATCATGGGAAATGTAGTTCCAAAACATCTGGGGTGCCAGGGTTCACCATCACTGCCTTAGGGTTTCCATACACTTTAAAGTAGTTGTATACTCCGCTTTGTTATTTTTACCTACAAGTAAGCCTATAACAAGGCTTACCTGTAAGTACTATGAATATCTCTTAAACCTGCACTGTTTACGACAGGGGTATACAATTAGCAGACCTCCAGCTGTTGCAGAACTACAAGTCCCATGAGGCATAGCAAGACCCTGACAGCCACAAGCATGACACCCAGAGGCAGAGGCATGATGGGACTTGTATTTTTGCAACAGCTGGAGGTCCGCTAATTGCATATATCTGGTTTAGGAGATATTCACCCTGCATGCAGCTGCTTATGTCAGCGGCGCATGCGCTCTTAAGGTCCGGCATACTGTGCTGAAACTTCAGAGCTTCTTGCCGGAAGAGAGTGACGTAATCGTGGCTCCGGCCACTCAGCGCCGGAGCCCGCAAACCCAGAAGAAATGCCAGGAGAACACCTCAGCGGTGACCGGGCGCCACTGCAGGGGCTTCGTTCTAAGGTAAGTATTTCATAATGTGCTAGTATGCAATGCATTCTAGCACATTATGCTATTGTCCTGCAGGTTTTTTTTTTTTTTTTCAGCAGTTTACTACAGCTTTAAGATGGGTTTACTTTCACCTAAATCGTTCTTTCCAGCCCCTTTCAAGCTCGACACTTTCGGCAGACGGCTGTAGACTTTTAATTCCCGTTCTGTATCCCTAAATAGAGTCCTCCCTTTACAAGGAAGAAAATCGCGCTTTGCATTGGCTTAATGGTCTCTGCCGTTCTGGGCCAACACCACAACAAGCCCTGGAAGTGCAGTATAGTGAATGCTGGCGCACTGTAAATGCCGGGAGGTGTCGGATCGGCAGTGAGACGGTGTCTATTGTTACCGTGAAATTTTTGGACTGGCGCTGGATCCCTATGAAAGAGCAGCTATTGAGAAAGGAGATTTTCTTTTCCTCTTTTTACGGTTTGATTTGATTAGTCTCTGCGGTACCCCATAATTCACCGCAGAGCAGAAATGTGTGAGACGTTAATGGACCTGGCTGATAGAATACAGACCTACTGGCTCGCCTTTTCCATGCTTAACCTACGCACGGCTGCCACAGTCCTTATCAGCGCATGGGATCTGAGCCTTGTTTAGGGTAATCAGGCCATGCAGGGGTTAACTGTAATTTTTTTCATTTTTAGCCCAGGTTCACACTGAATGAAGCCGTGCGAGTTCACTCCCGCATGTCAGTCCTGATTTCAGTGGCGATTTCACAGACATCTGTGCGGGTTTCTGCGTCGGGTAGGACCCCACTGTCGCCACTTCTTCACAGCGCTGTTTTTTAGACACTTTCCATGTGAGTGTATACTATAATTTTAATAAATTTTTATTTAAACGGATTTACACTATTTGGCCTATCCTTCTCTTCCTCCATTTGCTGCTGTCATTGTTTCTTCCAACACGGATTCGAGGGACACGACCTTTGGGCCGGACCACGTTTGAGGAATACAGCCACGTGGAAGTCATTCCACCATCCCTGCTCTTCTGGACTTACTCCAGCCCAGCACCACCTAAGCCTGATTGACCCCACTTGGCGTATGTCTTGTCGGGTCCACCAAGTCTGGTAAGCCTCTTCATTTTTATTGGTGGTGTGTGGGCTTCTTCCACAGAGGATTTGTACCTTGGTTGAGACTTGTTCCAGAGGACTTTATAATTCATCTTCTCTCCAAGGATGTTTTTGTCAGCACTTGAACTTTGAACTGCCAGTTCTTAGACCTCATTTTGTATCCCTTCCCTTAGCGCTACACTTATTTTGTCTCCTTGTCAATGGAAATCGCAAGCTGAAATCGCAAAAAGTAGTACAGAAACAACTTTTTGAAATCGATGTGGCGCCACAAATGCGGCGTCACACCGATTAGGACGGCGCCATTGCCGGCAATCGCTGCCGATTTGACATTTCAAATCGCGTTTCAAATTGCACCAGTGTGAATCAGGGCTTAATAAACTTTTTTTTTTTTTAAGTTGTGGATATATTGGGAAAAATGTTCAGTTGGGGTTTTTTTTGTGATCTGTGAACCAATTTAAGAGATTTTTTTTTGTCCTTATGACCAGGGCCGGTGCTAGACTATTTTGCGCCCTGGGCAAGACCAGCTACTCGCACCTACCCTCCACCCCAGTCAGCAATGTTATATCTGTGAAGAAAAATGGGGGGTGAAGAAAAACCTAGCAGAGATAGTGTGCAGGGAAATGCAGCCCCTAAATGAAGGCTGTGACAGGCTTACCAGTCCAACTGCCCCATCCAGGAAAAGAAACAAAGGGCAGTACCACCAGTCAAGGCCCGGACAAGGGATGAACAGGAGGGGCGGGTGCACTGGGCGCAATGGTTTATTGCAGGGATGAGGGTGCTCTAACCCTAAGAGAAGGGGGGGGGCGCAGTTTGGCACTGTGCGCTGGATGACCTTGTCCCGGCACTGCCACCAGTGCCTCCATGAGAAGCAAAGTGACCTGACCAAGCCACCCTATATAGAGAGAATGCACTGCCCACACTGGTCCCCCATCCAGTGCGTGGCGCTTGGGCTAAGACCCACTGTTCAACTGTGCATGCTCAAGATGGCCCATGATCTCCCATGCGCAGCAAACCAATGACCGCTGCTGCCATCTTGAAAGAGGGCAGGGAAGCGGCATACCAAGCTCCAGGCTCCGGAGCCAACAGGGAAAGTGGGATGACCTGTCTGCATGACCCCGAAGACCCAGGCATCCAAAGAGCTTGAGGGGGGGTCACGGGAATACCTGCCAAAGGAAGAAACCGGGGAGCCAAACCCACACCAGACCACACCGAGCTCCCCCTTGTGGTGGAGGACTAGCAAGAAATAATAACTAAATATACAAAACCCCCGAAAAAAGAAAAAAAATATATACAGGGGCTACTGTAGGTCAAGGTCAAATAGTACGAATAGGCGGCCCTGCTTGTGACAACCATACAGTAAATGGAGGGAGGGGGGTTGTCAGTGGGAAGGGAAGACATGTATGGCAATAATAACATTGTCAGGTGGTCCTGTCTGTGACAGGAAGTGAGGAAAAATCTCCCCAGTAAGGATATAGAGGGCCGACCCCTCCCCCACTCAATAAGTTAAAAACAATTGTCTGGAGTGGGGCTCTCCCTCCTCCTCCCCCTCCGTCCGACCTTCCCTTCAGTCTTGCACAATTGTACCGGCTCCTCTCCTGGACTGAAATGGCTTCCTCTGATTTCACGGCACGCTGTGTGCTTCTCACAATGTGCATTAGAGGCTGCAACAAGCCAGCCCTATTTCCTGGCTGGAGGACATCCAGCTTCATCTAGCATTTTCCTTTTCAAGCCTGACTGTCCCAATCATTCATTGGATTTCAGCTCTTTCAATCATGGAGGCTCAGCATCACATGTGGGCAATACCTAGGGCGGGTCGGCATGCAAATACAACTAGCCTAGGAACGCCCAGTACTCCAGACTGGCACCCACCCATCAAGGCATTTTGATATTTGAATAACTCCTCCCAAGGGCCAGCCCACTGTTTACATCCGTGGCAGTGACAAGGGGTGGGCAGGAGGGCCGGCTGCCCTGGGCGCAATGGTTAATTGCAGGGATGGGGTTGCCCTGATCCTAACCCTAAGGGAAGGGGGGAGGGGTGCAGTTTGGCATCTTTGCCCTGGACGCTGGATGACCTTGTTCCGGTGTCTTGCTGAGAAAGTTCCCCCGGCGGATAAGGACCCCCCTGTGCTGTGCAGGCGCAGTGCTTGCGCAGTACGAACGACTACGGAGCCGCCGAAAATAGCCGCACCTGAAAACCTTGAGTCAGCTGTACACGGCGCCTGCGCCCTGAGACCAGGTTCAAGCCCCACCATCCAAGTGGACATAGAGGTAGAATAAAAAAGTGCCGAGCGAAGCGAGGCCGTGCCCGAAGCGTGGCAAGCTCGCGAGGGGCCCTGTTACAGGCGCCGTGTACAGCTCACTTACAGCTATTCAGCTTCGGCTTTTTCCGGTGGCTCTGTAGCAGTACAGGGGGGGTCCTTATCCGCCAAGGGGAACTTTCTCGGCAGAACACCGGCACTGCTTACATCCGGACTGAGGGCTCTTGAGAGGAGGACAGAGGCAGAGTGCAGTGATGTTTTCAGGAAGCTATGTACAGCCCCCTGCCGACCCCTCACACTAGCCATGATCTGCTTGCATTGTATAGAGGAACATGAGTTCGACTCGAACATTGGCTGTTCGCCCGTTCGCCGAATAGTGAACAATTTGGGGTGTTCATGGCAAATTCAAAAGCCGCGGAACACTCTTTAAAAGTCTATGGGAGAAATCAAAAGTGCTAATTTTAAAGGTTAATATGCAAGTTATTGTCATAAAAAGTGTTTGGGGACCTGGGTCCTGCCCCAGGGGACATGTATCAATGCAAAAAAAGTTATAAAAAGGGCCATTTTTTCGGGAACAGTGATTTTAATAATGCTTAAAGTGAAACAATAAAAGTGTAATATTCCTTTAAATTTCGTACCTGGGGGGTGTCTATAGTATGCCTGTAAAGTGGCGCATGTTTCCCTTGTTTAGAACAGTCTGACAGCAAAATGAAATTTCAAAGGAAAAAAGTCATTTAAAACTACTCGCGGCTATAATGAATTGTCGGTCCGGCAATACACATAAAGGTTCATTGATAAAAACTGCATGGGATTCCCCCACAGGGGAACCCCGAACCAAAATAAAAAAAAATGCTTGGGGGTCCCCCCAAATTCCATACCAGGCCCTTCAGGTCTGGTATGGATTTTAGGGGAACCCTGCGCCAAAATTTTTTTAAAAAATGGCGTGGGGTCCCCCCAAAAATCCAGACCAGACCCTTATCTGAGCACGCAACCTGGCAGGCCGCAGGAAAAGGGGGGGGGACGAGAGAGTGACCCCCTCCTGAACCGTACCAGGCTACATGCCCTCAACATTGGGAGGGTGCTTTGGGGTAGCCCCCCAAAGCACCCTGTCCCCATGTTGATGGGGAGACGGGCCTCATCCCCACAACCCTTGTTCGGTGGTTGTGGGGGTCTGCGGGCTGGGGGCTTATCGGAATCTGGAAGCCGCCTTTAACAAGGGGACCCCCAGATCCCAGCCCACCCCCCCCCCGTGTGAATTGGTAATGGGGTACAAATGTACCCCTACCATTTCACAAAAGAAGTGTCAAAAATGTTAAAAAAAGACAATAGACGGTTTTTGACAATTCATTTAATTAATGTCTTCTTTCCCCGCTTCTTCTTCTATCTGCTTCTGATCTTCCTTCGGTGTTCTTCTTCTTCCTCTATCTTCCTATGCTTCTTCCTCCTGTCTTCTCGTCCAGTATCTTCCTCCAGCTCTTTCTTCCCCGCTTAGTCCTCCGAATCACCTCAATGGGAGTCTCCTGCTGTGTGACGTTTCTGTTCAGGTGACAGCTCTTATATAACGGAGGGCGGGGCCACCCGGTGACCCCACCCCCCTCTGACGCACAGGGACTTCTCTATGGTTTTCCCCATGGTGTCAGAGGGGGGCGGGGTCACCCGTTTACATAGCCACGAGTAGTTTTAAATGACTTTTTTTCCTTTAGAAATGTCATTTTGCTGTCAGACTGTTCTAAACACGGGAAACATGCGCCCCTTTACAGGCATACTATAGACACCCCCCAGGTACGAAATTTAAAGGAATATTACACTTATTATACTATAGACACCCCCCAGGTACGAAATTTAAAGGAATATTACACTTTTATTGTTTCACTTTAAGCATTATTAAAATCACTGCTCCCAAAAAAATGTCAGTTTTTAAAACTTTTTTCTGCATTAATACATGTCCCCTGGGGCAGGACCCGGGTCCCCAAACACTTCTTAGGACAATACCATGCACATAAGCCTTTAAAATTAGCACTTTTGATTTTTCATGTTCATGTCCCATAGACTTTAACAGTGTTCGCGTGTTCGAACAAAGTTTTTGCCTGGAGGGGGGGGGGGGGGGGGGGTGTTCGGCTCATCCCTAGTGCTGAGTATTGAATGAATTGCAGATCTCTTGTCTAGATTGAGGTTAAACTTTCCTGTTGATTGCCTAGCTTGGGTCCCTCCTCATTTTCCGGGGACTGGTTTGGCTGCGTCATTGTCATGGACCATAAACAGAATAAGTGATTTTCTGAGAAACTGTTTCCACAAATGGCTGTCCTGACACCCGGGAGGTTAATGCCTTTTAATATCGTGTCATCAGAACGAGCTATGTGACCTGACAAAAAACAAATTCCTCGGCCCGATTTGTCCTTCCCTTCAGGGGGGGGGGGGGAACAACCTCCGGCCCGGCACTGAACTTCACAGACAGAAAAGTACCGATGGCGCAGAAGAAGCGTGGGAACCCGAGCAATCCGAGAAACTGTTACTTTTGGATATGTACTGAAAGAGCAATAAAGCAAGCTGTGCCATTGTTTCCATTATTACCCATTGCGTGTTTTCTGACTCTCCTCCCGAAAATCTGTTCTACTCTGCAGAGGGACGATAGTCTGCCTGTGTATTGACTGCCTGGATGGGGCAGCTGATCTTCTGGATGTCATTCCATTGCACAGTACCACTTCTCTTGTCCTGTATGCTGGGTGTAATTCTCTGTATCTGTTTTTATTTTGTATGTATGGACTCTGCACAGTACCACTTCTCTTGTCCTGTATGCCGGGTGTAATTCTCAGTATCTGTTCTTATTCTGTATGTATAGACTCTGCACAATATCACTTCTCTTGTCCTGTATGCTGGGTGTAATTCTCAGTATCTGTTCTTATTTTGTGTATATGGACTCTGCACAGTACCACTTCTCTTGATCTGTATGCTGGGTCTAATTCTCAGTATCTCTTGTTCTGTACGTATGGATTCTGCACAGTACCACTACTCTTGTCCTGTATCCCGGGTGTAATTCTCAGTATCTGTTCTTATTCTGTATGTATAGACTCTGCACAGAACCACTTCTCTTGTCCTGTATGCTGAGTGTAATTCTCAGTATCTCTTCTTATTCTGTATGTATAGACTCTGCACTTCTCTTGTCCTGTACACTCAGTGTAATTCTCAGTATCTGTGGAAGTGTGTTTAGCACCCTGTGACCTGTTATGGTCCATCCTATCAGACTGCGGTCACATTACTGGCTGAGGTACAGTTTTATGTCACATTTCACATGGTTTATACATTTTATTTATGAGGATAGCACTTCATTTGTCAGGATAAACATTACAGACATTCCCCAGACCTTTCCCAGCCTCAGGAAGAGGAATGATCCTGACACAACCTATCAATGCAGTGATAAGTCACTCCAGGAATGAGTCCCTTATCCCATGGAGCCAGGGGACCTGTGTCCTCCTAGCAATGCAGGTACAGATCTCTTCTTTAATCCGGGTCCATATAATACACTTAATGCAAAATTGTTTGTACTAAGGTGATTCTAAGCCTTTATTTAAAAAAATAATAATACGTGTTATATTTACCAGGTTATGTGTAATGGTTTTGCACAGAGCAGCCCCGATCCTCCTCTTCTTGGGTCCCTCATCATCACTCCTGGCTCCCTTTCTTCTGCAAGTGTTCCCATAGCAAGCCACTTGTCATGGGGGCACTCATGCGGGCTCGATCCCGAGCTGAGCTGCCTGCATCCCTAGACACAGACAATGTGGCTTGGCCCCTGCCTCCCACAGGATTTGATTGACAGCAGCAGGAGCCAATGGCTCCCCTCTACAGCCTCTCTGTCTCGTGAGGAGAGAGAGCGGAGAAAGCCTAGATCAAGATCAGGAGCAGGTGAGTATTTAGGGGGGGGGGGGGCATTATAAGAATCAAACAATTATTCAAAGATGCGATTTTCTAACAAATAATCACTCGGAGTTCGACATATGTGTGGCCCGCCTTACATTTCAATCTCAGGGTCTGGTGGGGAGAACAATAAGTTGGGAGCCAGTGACTTTAGTCTTTTTACCTTTTATTACTGAATTAATTTCTAGAAGGGAAGGTTTAAGGGTGCAGAATACCAAAAAGACCACAACAATAGAACATGTAAGAGTGGCCTCTGGGATTTACTGGCCCTGTGAGAGCAGCCCAGCAGATCTATGACCCTGTAAGAGCAGTCACAGTCTTTCTCAAGTTGCAGTGGATCTCTCTACTTAGTTTGGTCTTTGACCCTTTTGGAGCAATCAAAGATACCTTGATTTATGGGTATTAAATGCTTCTTAGAATGTCCGGATGGCAAGTTCTGTCCAGCTCCTCTGCAACACTCTTCAGCATGTAAGTATGTGCGGTTTATTGTTTCCACTGCAGATGGCGCTCAACTGCAGTGGCTCTGCAGCTGGAGAAGAAATCAGGAGGAACCTTGTTCCTCTATGGGTTCTTGGGTCACTGGGGAAGCGATCTGGTTAGATGCTGTTGCTCCATATGACTCTGGCAGCCATCTTTTGTCGGGCAGAGCCTATTTAAGGCCCTGCCTGCCAGGTTTGGCATGCTTTTGTGCAAGTGCAGGGAAAGGTACCCCCTCTGTTAGCGACAGTACTAGCGGTAGGGAAACGTTCTTGACAAGGAGGGAAAAGCAGGGTCGCATATCTTCTGGACATCTTCCCGATTGGGCAGGAGATGGCCGAGGCGCTTTCTGCCCCTCTCTACAGATGCTATCATTCTGGCTGAAACCCACTCTGTTTCTGTTGCAGTAACCGTGAATGCACCTCGTTTGGCAGTCTTCCCATCGGGATTGTTGTGAACTGTTGCTGCATTGCTTCAATACAAGTTTCTTATTGCACTGTGTGAATTATTTTCACTGCACCACGCTACACCCCACCTACAAGCAAGAAGATGCTTTCCCTGCCCGACTCCATGGAGGTGAATGCACCTCGTTTGGCAGTCTTCCCACCAGGGATTGTTGTGAACTATTGCTGCATTGCTTCAATACAAGTTTCTTATTGCACTGTGTGAATTATTTTCACTGCACCACTCTACACCCCACCTACAAGCAAGAAGATGCTTTCCCTGCCCGACTTCGTCCAGATATCCACTCCAGCAGACAACTTCGATTTTTTGGCATCTACACATGTCCCAGTCTGAGGCAAGGCCCACATGAGTAGGAACTCTAAATACACATCCTGCCCAGACAGAGCCTAGGAGGAAGGAAAACCATCCTGAAAGTTGCCCCAGATATTTATTTCCCAAACCATACAAGAACAAGAACCTTGGGGATTGGTTGGGTCATGTTGTCCTCATGCTCCTTGCTGGAACCTCCTTTACAGTAATGCCTAAGCCTTTGGAGCTTAGGGAAGACCTACACAGCCAGCCTGGTTACAACCTAGCAACAACACTGTCTTTGCTTGGTTAGGGACACAACAACACAGGGCAAGGTTCCCACAGTTAGGTATTTTGTATTTTTTTTATCAGTGGCCATATATTGTATGAAATACTGTAATCAAAGAGAAAGCAGGTGAACCCATGAGTCACACCAAACTGCTGAGTACACAGGGACATTTGGTTTCCTTTGCGTGTTCTCTCTTTTTCCTTATGTCACAGCCAAGAGTAAAAAAGAAATTACAAAAACAAAAAAAAAGCAATTTAGAAGTTCACATTGGTGGGTCATGTTTGGAAGGTCTTCCAGAGGCCGACACTGCAGGAATAAATGTGACAGGGCCGAGGCAACGCTGTCGTGGTGAGTATTGATGTCCCTCTGCAGCTGAATTGCAGCAGGTGTCCACAACATTTTCCATCCCCGGCTTCATGCCCGGGTATTATAAGCAATCAGAAGTCATTTGGACAGTTTAGAGTTTAATTCTGTTTTCTGCAAATATTTACTTAGTTCCTGAGAAGCCTGCAATTTATCCAATAACTCATACGGAAATGACTTCAGATGGATCTAAAAATGTGTTACCCAAGAATAGCACCCCAGGCAGAACTTTAGACTTGTATTTGACTAGGGACCAAGCACATATGAAGGGATTGCTAAAAATGCTTTTTCATAATGTAATTCTACATGCACAGAGCTATGTGTCTGCAGATGAAATGTCAGAAAATATAAGAAAAGTTTGGCTGGACCTTTATGATTTTAAGGAAGTTCTCAAGGGACAGCAAGAAAAAAAGCTGTAAGGCCTCTTTCACACGGATGATCCGTATGTCCGTTTTTCATCCATCCGTTTTCGGATGAAAAACGGACATACAGTCATCCCTATGGAGCGTCGGATGTCAGCGGTGACATGTCCGCTGACATCCGACCCCGCTCCGATCCGAAAAGTGTAACGGAGGAAAAACCTACTTTTCCCTCCGTTTTCGGATCGGATCGGATGACGACGGACACTACGGACCGTCATCATCCGATCCCCCCATAGGGGAGAGCGGCGCTCTGACAGGTCCGTCGCTGCACAGCGTGCAGCGATGCACCTGTCATCTTCCTGCTCAGCGGGGATCGGCGGAGCGATCCCCGCTGAGCCAGCGTGTGTTCACGGGGCGGATCATGACTGATCTGCCCCGTGTGAAAGAGGCCTAAGACTTGCTTTTATTTATTAAAAGTGTCTTTAAATTTGTGATGAGCTATTATTAAGGATCCTGTTGCTAACCCCCCGATCCCTTCTGAAAATGCTAGCTGCCTGAATTTCGAGGTCAATGATCCTGGTACATTTTAAGTATGAAGATTAGGAATTTCTGAACTACTCAGCAGGAGGCACACATATGAAAGGGACAAATACGTCAGACCCTATGTATTTGTATTTACAAACTCTTTAAACAGTAACACTGAAAAGATGATATAATACAACACCAATTCCCCAAAAATTGGGACGCTGTGTAAAAGCTACATAAAAACGGAATGCAATGATCTTCAGATCTCATAAACCAGTATTTTTATTCACAATAGAAAACATATCACATGTTTAAACTGAGAAAATGGACAATTTTAATGAAAAAATAAGGTTATTTTGGAATTTATGGCTGCAACACATCTCAAAAAAGTTTGGGTGGGGCCATGTTTAGCACAGTGTTGTTTACCTCTTCTTTTAAGAACACTCTGTAAACATCTGGGAACTGAGGAGACCAGTTGCTGGAGTTTTGAGAAAGGAATGTTGCCCCATTCTTGCCTGATATGGGATTCTAACTGCTCAACAGTCCTGAATCTTCTTTGTCCTATTTTTTTTTTGTTTTTAATTGGTGAAAGGTCTGGACTGCAGATAGGCCAGTTAAGCACCTGGACTCTTCTACTACAAAGCCATGCTGTTGTAATAGATGCAGTATGCGGTTTAGCTTTGTCCTGCTGAAATATGCAAGGCCTTCCCTGAAAATGACATTGTCTCGATATTGTCTCGAAAAACATATGCAGCTCTAAAACTTGGGTATATCTTTCAGCATTGATGGTGTCTTTCCAGATGTGCTAGCTGTCCATTCCATTCGCACTAATGCACCCCCATACCATCAGAAATGAAGGCTTTTGAACTAAGTGCTGATAACTAACAAGCTGGAAGGTCCCTCTCCTCTTTAGTCCGGAGGATGCGGCGCCTATGGTTGCCAAAAAGAATGTCAAATTTTAATTTGTCCAACCAAAAAATAGTTTTCCACTTTGCAACAGACCATTTTAAATGAGCTTTGGCCCAGAGATGATGGTGGCATTTCTTTACCTTCTGTTTTTGGATGGTACTGCAAAGTGTGTTCACAGACAGTGATTTTTGGAAGTATTCCTGAGCCCATGCAGTGACGTCCATCACAGAATCATGCCTGTTTTTAATGCAGTGCTGTCTGAGGGCCTGAGGATCACGGGCATCTTATATTGCGTTTTGATCCTTTGCGCACAGAGATTTCTCCAGATTCTCTGAATCTTTTGATGATATTATCTAAGTAGATGGTGATATATTTAAAGTCTTTGCAATTTTACATTGAGGAACATTATTCTGAAATTGTTTAACAATTTTTAGATGCAGATTTTCAGTTTGGTGAACCTCTGCCTTATCTTTTCTTCTGAGACACTCTAATGCCGCATACACACGATTGGAATTTTGGTCGGAAAAAGCTCTGATGGTTTTCCAGACGGAATTCCGATGGGATTTCGCTCAAGCTGTCTTGCATACACACGGTCACACCAAATTCCGACCGTTAAGAACGCGGTGACGTACAACACGTACGACGGGACTAGAAAAAGGAAGTTCAATAGCCAGTAGCCAATAGCTTCCATCTCGTAGTTGAATCTGAGCATGCGTGAGTCTTTGCGCGTCGGAATTGCATACACACGAACGCATTTTCGGATAGGAACTTTTTCCGACTGAAAAATTGAGAACATGCTCTCAATCTTTTGCTGGCTAAAATTCGGCCAGCAAAAGTCCGATGGAGCATACACACGATCGCATTTTCCGACCAAAAGCTCTCATCAGTCTTTTGCTGGCCGAATTTCCGATCGTGTGTACGCGACATAAGATGCTCTTTTTATATTATCATAATACTGACCTGTCACCATTAAAACAAATTAGTTGCAAAATGTCCTTTTAGCTCTTCCTTGTTAGTGCTACTTACTTTGCCACCTTTCTGTTGCCCTGTCCCAACTTTTTTGAGACATGTTGCTGCCATCAGTTTCAAAATGACCTTATTTTTTTTCTTAAAATAACAAAATTTTCTCATTTCAAAAATTTGATACGTTTTCTATGTTCTATTGTGAATAAAATATGGGTTTATGAAATTTACAAATCACTGCATTCTATTTTTATGTAGATTTTATACAAAAGCAGGTGACTTTCTTCTATATATCTAAAAGATACGCTAAGCCGACATCCAAATGAAATGTGCAGATTTCATTTCAGTCTCCCAATGTCTGTTTGACATCAGCCGGTTCCTTAGCGTTGCGTATTTTTAGAAGAGTGACATAAACCGCCTGCTCCGGTCCAGTCACCAGTCACAGAGAATTTATGCTGAACGTATTAGCAGCCGAGGAGAGCGCGCTCCTAATAACTTAGCCGACAGACAGCGGTAAGGAAGGCCTCTGTGGAAAGTGGAGAGGCTTGCCAGGGCTCACACAACATCCAAATCAATGCTTCATCTCATATGAATGCGTTTCCCATCCAGAAATCGTAGTGGACACTTCCAGTCGTCTGCCCAGCTCATACTTCATAAATATGCCTTGGCGCTGCCTAAATGTTCTGACCCTGTAGAGTTAAAGCTGAACCCCAGGCAGATAGAAAAGCCACATCAATGCAGCTCTATAACCGTTAATACCTCATTAAATGTATTTTATGAATGCAAGCAGTGTACATACCTCGATTTAACCTTCTTGCAGTTCCTGTAAAGCAGGGCTGGATTGTGAGAGGAAGAAGCAGATCATGGAACCAAACAATGTTCTAAGAAGCATGCTGATAGGAGGAGAGATAAAGGTGAACCAAAAAAACCAAGTGACAGAATACCTGACTAATAACCAGTGCCAGGACAAGGCCATCTAGAGCCCAGGGCAAACATGCCAAACTGCGCCCCCTCAAGATGTGTGCGCATTATGTGTTAGCAAAACCCCCTCCCCCCAAATTTTTTTTGTTAATTGAGCACTAATCTGCGTGCTTAACCCCTAAGCATAAACTCCCTCTCCTCCCAGAACAAATCTGCCCCACTGCTGAAATTGCCCTTTCCAGCACAAATCTTTGCACCCCATTCCCCCTTCCAGCTCAAATCCTCACAAATTCCCCCAGCACAATTCTCCATCAAAAAAATAACTCCTCCTAACAGAAATCCCCCCCGCCAATTTCCCCTCCTAGCACAAATACCTCCAATCATCCCTACTAGCACAAATCCCCCTCAAAACTATTTCCCCTCCTAGCCCAAACCCCCTTCCCCCTCTACCATCTCACCTCTTCTAGCACAAATCCTCTCCCCCCCTCCCAAGACAAATCCCCCAAATCACCTTTCCTAGCACACACACACACAAATTTACCCTCCTAGAACTACCCCCTGCTGCTCCCCAAATTCCCCCTCCCAACACAATCCCTCCCCCCCACCTCACATGATACCACATTGCCCAGGGCAGCCACCCCTCCTGCCCCAGCCCTGCTAATAACTAACAAACAGCCTAACTACAACTAACTATATACATTATATACACAATGAGGAACACCGAAAGGCTGGAAAAGCTGCTGGTGCAGGGAGAAGATAGGAAGAGGGAACCAAAACTGGGATCAGATACAAGAGGAGCAGGAAAGAGGCAACAAGAGTACAGGGTACATAGTAGGAGCAAGATCAGATCTATGGCTAACAGAGTCAGGCAGGAGCAAAACACTGGAACAAGAGGCACCAGTAGCTGAGGACTTGAATATCCATCCAACATAAGGTGGAAACTGATTACTGGATCTGCTGGCTGCTGGGAGACACCCGCTGGTGGACACCAGAGCTACAACCCTCCGCCCAGGCAATCATAGTGCCACCAACAGGTGATCCAAGTCCTCACAGTAACCTTGATAAAACGCTGAGGTTGCACAGGGCTGAGGACTCTTCCCCACCCTCATGTGACCAGTCCCATCACATGTTACTCTCACCTGGAAATGTGGGTATTTTCTTCTCCCCTGGTAGCTAATGGTGCAACAAAGGAAGGGTCTTGTTGCTTTGCCTGGCTTTGAATCTCTCTCTCCCTTAATATACCACATGATACCAATTAGAAATCCTTATTTCTGTCTATCTCTGATGGTGAAGCCACCTGTCATGCATGAAATGGTGGCTGTTGGGTAAAAGCAACTTTGCATATTTTGAAACTTCACAACAGAATTTTTTAATGACTAGTGGCTAGTTTGGGCAGCCCTAGCCAACCATTTCCAGGGGAATAAACTAATGAAACCTTGTATGGTCGCCATCCTTTAAGTGGAGAGGCCATTGCTGGCCAAGTCCCATCCTCGCTCATTTCTACTGGTAAAAACATGAACGCCTGGGTCACCAGAGCCTTCATATCAATACCTTCTTCTAGCCTGAAATACTTCTTCCTATGGTCCTGATCGAACCTGAATTCCAGCAGAGATCTGGGTGTATTTTTTCCAAAAAAATGCGTTTGTAAGACGTGCTGTGACATAAAGTATTGCAATGATCTCCATTTTATTCTTTAGGGTCTCTACCAAAATAGATTTATATATATATATATATATATATATATATATATATATATATATATATAAAATGTTTGAGGGTTCTAAGTAATTTTCTAGCAACAAATACTGATTTTAACTACTAACAACAATTATCAGAAATAGACTTGGTCCTTTAAGTGGTTAATCCATTTTGGAATAAGTCTGTAAGATAACAAAATGTGGAAAAAGTGAAGCACTGTCAATACTTTCCGGGTGCACTGCATCTTACATTTTATATGACTTAGCTATTTGAAATGTAGTATTCCGTTTGGGAATATGGCTTTGTTTGTGGTCAATGTTTAGATTAATGGATGAACGCTTTTTCTTTGATTTGGACAATACTCACAATATGACACATCAGATGCAATTATCCTCCAGTATGCCTCCCCAAGGATCTCCCATCCACATTACAGATGTTCTTCTATATGCATTGATGGTGATAGTGTCATTTACAGTAACTTTATATTACACAGATTCCATATCTATTCCTGAGGAAGTGAAGAAACTAGTAGAGTTGGGCTCTATAACGCTATCCACACCATGTGATGTATTCGTATTATGCAAAAACATACTTGGGGGGCACACCCTAAAATGCTTTACATTCAAAAGATGGTTCTGCTATAAGACCAAAAACAGTACAAAACAGATTACGGCGCACACATTAGAGCTGCACGATTCTGGCCAAAATGAGAATCACGATTTTTTTGCTTAGAATAAAAAGATCACGATTCTCGCACCATAAAATCTTTCACATTATACAAAAAAAAATGGGCTAACCTTACTTGTTAGATTTTTTTTTTTTTAAATTCATTAAAGTAATTTTTTCCAAAAAAATTGCATTTCAAAGACCGCTGCGCAAATACAGTGAGACATAAAATATTGCAACAACCATAATTTTATTCTCTAAGGTGTCTACTAAAAATATATATATATATATATATATATATATATATATATATATATATATATATATATATATATATGTTTGGGGGCTCTAAGTAATTTTCTAGCAAAAAAAAATGATTTTAACTTGAAACCAACAAATGTCAGAAAAAGGTTTAGTGTTTAAGTGGTTAAACTTTTTTCACTTACACAGGAAGTCTATTCCTTTGACAAATTGTTACAATGTTTATACTTAAGTTCAACTGATAAAGAATGGTTTGTTTCTTGGCAGACTGCCCGGTTTTTCTCTTCCTTTGGTTTGAGCGCTGTGGCTTCAGAAGAGCAGAGAGAATTCTTTGCATAGAAAGAATTGTGAAACACTTTAGCAAGATCGCGATAACGATTCTTGATGATTAATCACGATAACGATTCTTGACGATTAATTGTGCAGCTCTAGCACACATACAAAAATGACATTTATCCTGCAAGGCTAGTTAAAAAAACCTGAACGTATTCAAAAATACGGGGGTTTGGTCACACTATATGGTCATATAGTGCTAAGCCCAATCACTGCGACAAAGTACCCCCGAATTAGTGGGTCCTACCCTAGTAATAGAATGAAAGAACTGTGTCTCAACCATGGGAGATAAACTGGAGCACCCCTCCCCCTCTTCATTATCTCTTATTAGTGGCCACCATTGCATAGGAGGAATCCCTTCAGTTCTCCCACATAGAGGAGTTTATCTCCCATGGTTGAGACACAGGTTCTTTCATTCTATTACTAGGGTAGGACCCACTAATTTGGGGTACTTTGTCGCAGTAAGTGAGCTTAGCACTATATGACCATATATAGTGTGACCAATCCCCCGTATTTTCGAATATGTTCAGGTGTTTTTAACTGACCTTGCAGGATAGATGTCATTTTTGTATGTGTGCGCTGTAATCGGGTTTGTTTTGTATTCATATTATGGATGCCAAGATATCTGTTAATAGAATAATTAGTATCTATGAGCCAGAAGGAGTTTCTTTCATGTTACACAGTCCTATATAAATATATTTTTAAACTTGTATAACCCTCCAAGAAGTGGATTTTTAGAACATTTTCTATGAAATAAATTGAATTTTAGCTGATAACGGTTGGACATAATCGTGTCCTAGTACGTGAAAAGTACCCCTATTTTTGCTGTGTTTTTAGTCATCAGTCATAAGAATGCTCCCTACATTGACGATCAGTGGGAATGTCCCTTACATTGGTGATCAGTGAGAAGAATGTTGCTTACATTGGTGATCAGTGGGAAGAATGCTCCTTAGATTGGTGGTCAGGGAGAAGAATGTCTTTTCAATTGGTTGTCAGTGGGAAGAATGCTCCTTACATTAGTGATCAGTGGGAAGATTGTCCCTTACATTGGTGATCAGTGGGAAGAATGTCCCCTACATTGGTGGTCAGTGAAAAAAATGCTCCTTTCATTGGTGATCAGTGAGAAGAATGCTTCTTACATTAGTGATCAGTGGGAAGAATGTTCCTTACATTGGTGATCAGTGGGAAGAATGTCCCCTACATTGGTGGTCAGTGAAAAAAATGCTCCTTTCATTGGTGATCAGTGGGAAGAATGCTCCTTACATTAGTGATCAGTGGGAAGAATGTTCCTTACATTGGTGATCAGTGAGAAGAATGTTCCTTACATTGGTGATCAGTGAGAAGAATGTTCCTTACATTAGTGATCAGTGGGAAGAATGTTCCTTACATTGGTGATCAGTGAGAAGAATGCTCCTTACATTGGTGATCAGTGAGAAGAATGTTCCTTACATTGGTGATCAGTGAGAAGAATGCTCCTTACATTGGTGATCAGTGAGAAGAATGTTCCTTACATTGGTGATCAGTGAGAAGAATGCTCCTTACATTGGTGATCAGTGAGAAGAATGTTCCTTACATTGGTGATCAGTTGGAAGAATGTTCCTTACATTGATGATCGGTGGGAAGAATGTTCCTTACATTGATGATCGGTGGGAAGAATGTTCCTTACATTGATGATCGGTGGGAAGAATGTTCCTTACATTAGTGATCAGTGGGAAGAATGTTCCTTACATTGGTGATCAGTGAGAAGAATGCTCCTTACATTGGTGATCAGTGAGAAGAATGCTCCTTACATTGGTGATCAGTGAGAAGAATGTTCCTTACATTGGTGGTCAGTGGGAAGAATGTCCCTTACATAGGTGATCAGTGGGAAGAATGTTCCTTACATTGGTGATCAGTGAGAAGAATGTTCCTTACATTGGTGATCAGTGGGAAGAATGCTCCTTACATTGGTGATCAGTGAGAAGAATGTTCCTTACATTGGTGATCAGTGAGAAGAATGCTCCTTACATTGGTGATCAGTGGGAAGAATGTTCCTTACATTGGTGGTCAGTGGGAAGAATGTCCCTTACATAGGTGATCAGTGGGAAGAATGTTCCTTACATTGGTGATCAGTGAGAAGAATGCTCCTTACATTGGTGATCAGTGAGAAGAATGCTCCTTACATTGGTGATCAGTGAGAAGAATGCTCCTTACATTGGTGATCAGTGGGAAGAATGTTCCTTACATTGGTGATCACTGAGAAGAATGTTCCTTACATTGGTGGTCAGTGGGAAGAATGTCCCTTACATAGGTGATCAGTGGGAAGAATGACCCTTAAATTGGTGCTCAGTGATAAGAATGTACCTTACATTGGTGGTCAGTGAAAAGAATGCTCCTTACATTGGTGATCAGTGGGAAGAACGCTCCTTACATTGGTGGTCAGTGGGAAGAGTGTCCTTTACATTGGTGACCAGTGGAACAATGCCCTTCACATTGGTGGCCATTGGGAAGAATGTCCCTTACATTGGTAAACAGTGGGAAGAATGCCCCCCTGCATTGGTGATCAGTGGGAAGAATGTCTTACAGACAGCTAAAAAGATCTTTGGTGTCATGCAGCTGGCCCTGGAACTGGCAGCATCAAATGGAAGCACAATTAACCACAACTCAAGGAACCCCTAGTAACTTCTAGAGGAACCCTGGCTGAGAATGGCCCATCTAGGCTAAGTAAGGTCCATATACCACCGTATGTTTTTGGTTACCATTTGAAATATACTGTTCCTTTCTTAATCTAAAAATATCCTAAATTGTCTGTAAAGCCTCATACACACGCTTCGATTTTTGGATGACCGAATGACCATTTTTTGTGGCATGCTAGTCTCATGTCGAAAGTGAAGAGGTTACTAACAATTCGAAAATTTTCGTACATCAGAATATAACGTCAGAAGTGACGTAACGTGTTGAGTAGTTTTGTATGTATTCTTTAGTTTCTGAGCATGCGTAGACTTGCTCTTACAATTTGTTTCGTACGAAAACCATACTGATGAAATGAAAATCAGACAAAAATTTTATAGTCTGCACATCCAGCTTTTGTCTGACGAAAAAGTGAAATCTGCTGTCGAAAGTACCGTACTAACGATCCGAAAATCGGCAGACAGCTCGTCGTACGAATTTTCCCATCTGATTTTCGTATCGTGTGTACGGGCCTTAAAGCCAAAACGCTTTTTTGGGGTTTTTTTGGGGTCTGGATGCAGCATGGAAGGATTAGAACCCTTGTCAGGTTTTCCTTGATGTCTGTGTCTGTGCCGGAGAAATTCAGCCTCCGTCACTATTGTCACTCTAGGCAAAATTTTTTAAAAAAGGGAAAAGTTTTGGTTCTGGATATTTGTTAATTCTAGTCACGCTTGCCCTTTAGTAAACCGTTTCTTTAGCTGTGCCTGGAATGTCTTGTAATTATTTATTTGTTCTTGACATCTGCATCCACATCTCCCCGCTCTAAATATTTTCGGCACCGCTCGCTCTGAAAAATGTAAACTCACCATAACTGGTACTTTATATGGAATCAGAATTTGAACTCTGTTGTTGTTTAGATTTTTTTTTTTTTTGTGCTTTGTAAAATCAGAAACAAATGTTTCTCGGGGTAGATGTTGCTGTAACCTGTTCGGGGCTGCAGAGAGGTCCTGGCCAAGATCCGTCTGGTTCATGCTGCAGCACATCCCGCGCAGGGTTTGGCGCTAGGTCCCCCACCCCACAGAATCTTTCATCTCTTGTACGATGTCTTTCCAAGCTGTGCAGGCCAGAGCTGGCAGACAGTCAGCTGCAATAACCTGGATATAATGCTGTAATATAATTGTTCCTCCGATAGGACAAATGACTTTATCACACTTGTGGCTTTCCTGTCTGTCTCGATGCTTTCCACATTAGATAGCCATGATGGATGTCTGCAGTAAGGCTCTGTCTACATGGACCATCAAGGGGGAACCATAGCTTGTTGTCAATGAGTATGAGATGCCTAACAGCCTTTCTCAGCCAGGGTCCTCTGAAACCTTAGGGTTCCTCCAGAGGTTGCTAGGGGTTCCTCAAATTGGTTGTAAACCTGGGAAATGAAGAAAATGAACCAAGCATATCCTTCTATAGTGTGTACTTGCCTCAATCCAAAGCACCTAGTGTGATTTCTGTCTGCTGCCTCCTTCCTCTGCTATCTGCATGAGTCTCTAACATTTTATGGGGGCACCAAAGATCCCTGGGGATGGCCCCACCCACCTCTGGTCAGTGTTGCCAACACCTGATGACTTTTTTTTGCTAACAAAACATGGAATATTTACTGACAGAGCCTATTTTTTCCTGATAGGTTATGCCCACACCACGGAATCTTGGAGGATGGGGGAGGATGGTTCCAGCATACAGCCTGTGATTGACAGCCTCAGCTGGGCATGTTTTCCTATGAGACTGTGTATAAGGGGGTGTGTCCATCCCCTCCACTCGGGTCTCAGATTACATTCAGCTTTCTGCGCTGTGTAGTGCAGTGTGTGGCATCAGATCCCCACCCCCTGCCTCCTAGAGCTGAGAAATGATGTGTAAATTGTGGATTTTGAATGGCTGTAGAGAAGAGAGGGCTGCAGATAAACAGCAGAGCCAGAACAAGGGGTGGGCAGGAGGGGAAACTGCCCTGGACACTTTGGTATCATGTGAGGTGGGGGCACCACAAATAAATTTGGGGGAGGGCATTTGTGTTGGAAGGGGGAATTTGGGGGCTGCATGGGGTTTAGTATTGTTCTAGTTGGGAAAATTGGGGGGAATGCTAAGAGTGGTTATTTAGGGGGATTTGTGTTGGGAGGCGGGATGGGGGAAGAAGATTTGTGCTAGGAGGGTAGGGGGGGGGTATTTGGGGAGAATTTATACTGGGAGGGGAGATTGGAAGTGGGGGGAGATGTGTACTAGTAGGGGAAATTTTAGGGGTAGAGGATTTGTGCTAGGAGGACTGAATTTTTTTTTTTGGTGGGGGGTGGGGGGGCTATGGCAAAGATTTGTGCTATCAATGGAGGGGGAATTGTACTAGGAGGAGGGGGGAATTTTGCTTAGAGGTTAACCTTGCAGATTAGTGCTCAGCGTTTTTGTGGGGGGATTTTTGGTGACACATAAAGTTCATACATCTTGGGCGGGGGGGGGGTGCGTTGTTTGGCATGTTCACCCTGGGCTCTAGATTACCTTGTTCCAGCACTGATAAACAGGTACAACTTGTAGGAGGATTTGTTTTATCTCTTTGTATCACCTGAGGCCAGTCACTTAGTTACATAGTAGGGAGGTTGAAAAAAGACACAAATCCATCAAGTCCAACCTACGTGTGTGATTATATGTCAGTATTACATTGTATATCCCTGTATGTTGTGGTCGTTCAGGTGCTTATTTAATAATTTTTTTTAAACTATCGATGCCTGTGGAAGAGAATTCCACAACTTTGCCGCTCTTACAGCAAAGAACCCTCTACACAGTTTAAGGTTAAACCTCTTTTCTTCTAATTTTAAATATCAGTGCTACACTGGCTTTTCTCCAATCAGCTGGTACGGTTCCATACAATAGACTAAAAATTAGGAACAATGGTCTGGCAATTACTTGACTGAGTTCCCCAAGCCATCTGGTCCCGGTGACTTATTAATGTTACGTTTTTCAAGTCTATTTCAAATTCTCTCCTCTGTTAGCGATGAGGGTGCTTCCTGTGACATGTCATGAGGATAAACACTGCAGATTTGGTTACTGAAGCCCCCCGATTCCCTCGTGAAGACTGAGGAGAAGAATAAATTTAATATCTTTGCCATCTCACCATCCTTTTGTAACCATATTCCCTTCCTCATTCTTTATGGGGACAATATGGTCTGTCCTCCCTCTTTTACTGTTTATATACTATGATTTTTTTTGCTCTCCGCTATGTGTCTTTCGTGTTCTATTTTAGCCGCTTTAATTGCACCCTTACATTTTTTGTTGCATTCTTTGTAAAGTTTGAATGCTGGTGATGATCCCTCAGCCTTGTATTTTTTAAGGGCTTCTCCTTTGCTTTTATATGCATTTTTACATTGGAGTTAAACCACCCAGGACTTTTATTTGCTCTTTTAAATGTATTTCCCAATGGGATGCACTGGCTAATGCCCTTAGTTAATATGCTCTAAAAGCAAACCCATCTCTCCTCCGTGTTCTTTGTTCCTAAGATTTTATCCCAACTAATATCTTCTAGCATGGCTCGTAGTTTAGGGAAGTTGGCTCTTTTCGAAATTCAGTGCCTTTGTATTTCTCTTATGTTTCCTATTTGTGTGATTTATACTGAAGCCAATTGACCTGTGATCGTTCTTTCCTAAATTACCCCGTATTTCCACATGCAATGCAATAGACCACAATATATGGTATATGTGGTGTGTTGTGCATTATACACTATTGTACAATGCGTTGGGGTGCCATTCGTAAAAAAATGGCACCACAATACACTGCATATAGTGCCATTCCTTGTGGTAATGCCCATTAATTCATTATTTTTAGCTTGCGTTGCCACAGCGCATGAGTGTGAATGGCCTAGCATCAATATATGTATTTTAGATATCATATGTATAGCCGCAGCCAAAAATGTTGAGAATGACACAAATAATAATTTTCCCAAAGTCTGCTGCTTCAGTGTTTTTATGTCTTTTTGCCAGATGTTATTACTATGGTATAATGATGTATAATTACAAGCATTTCATAAGTGTCAAAGGCTTTTATTGACAATTACATTAGGTTTATGCAAAGAGTCAATATTTGCAGTTTTGATCCTTCTTTTTCAAGACCTCTGCAATTCGTCCTGGCATGCTGTCAGTCAACTTCTGAGCCACATCCTGACTGATGGTAGCCCATTCTTGCATAATCAATGCTTGGAGTTTGTCAGAATTTGTGGGGGTTTTTTTGTTCACCCGTCTCTTGAGGATTGACCACAAGTTCTCAATGGGATTAATGTCTGGGGAGTTTCATGGCCATGGACCCAAAATTTTGACGTTTTGTTCCTCAAGCCACTTAATGACCACTTTTGCCATATGGGAAGGTGCTTCATCATGCTAGAAAAGACATTGTTCCTCACCAAACTGTTCTTGGATGGTTGGGAGAAGTTGCTCTTGGAGGATGTTTTTGTACCATTCTTTATTCATGGCTGTGTTCTTAGGCAAAATTGTGAGTGAGCCCACTCCCTTGGCTGAGAAACAACACCACACATGAATGGTCTCAGGATGCTTTACTGTTGGCATGACACATTGACCTCCAGACCTTTTTACGGATGCCCAAAACAATCGGAAAGGGGTTTCATCAGTGAAAATGACTTTACCCCAGTCCTCAGCAGTCCAATCCTTGTACCTTTTGTAGAATATCAGTCTGTCCCTGATGTTTTTCCTGGAGAGAAGTGGCTTCTTTGCTGCCCTTCTTGACACCAGGGCATCCTCCAAAAGTCTTCTACTCACTGTGTGTGCCTATTGTCCTCACACCTGCCTGCTGTCATTCCTGAGAAAGCTCTGCACTGGTGTGTGTGCCAATCCCGCAGCTGAATCATCTGTAGAGATGGTCCTGGCGCTTGCTGGACTTTCTTGGGTGCCCTGAAGCCTTCTTCGCAAATGCAATGGAAATGTTTTTTTATGGGATTAAGTTCATTTTCATGGCAAAGAGGGACTTCACAATTTATTGCAATTCATCTCATTAATCTTCATAACATTCTGGAGTATATGCAAATTGGCATCATAAAAACTGAGGCAGCAGACTATGAAAATTTATATTTGTGTCATTCTCAAAATGTTTGCCCACAGCTGTATATGAAGTAATGCGTCAGCGTAACACCTACTGGTATTTTTTTACCTCTTACAAAGATTACAGTACTCCCCCTGACAGTGCCTTCATCTGCTTTTTACTCTAGAGGGGCAGCACCATTGTTGTTCAGGCATCATCCTAGGCCACCATCTACTTCCTAGACAGGGATGCTAGCTCAGAGATGACAGTCATATAAATCCTGGTGCCTGTACAGTTCTTGGCTGTGTTTACAAATGTCAGAAACAGATCAACCTACTGCTGCAGCTTCTTACCTTATGACTTGCTACAAAGTTGCAATGTAGCACTTTTGTCACTGAGGAAGAGGTGACTGAGGAGATACTTCCTCTTAACTACAGCAGACATCATCACAGCCCTGGAAAAGTCACGGGACTGGAGCTTATGAACAGCTGCTTGGGCTACGTTTCCACTAGTGCGACTTGGCACTGCAAAGTCGCATGACAGGTCGTACCCCATGATTTCCAATGAGTACCATTCATATCTGTGCAACTTCAAGACGCAGGAACTTCAAAGTAGCCCCTGGAAAAGTAGTCCATTGGAAATCATGGGGTATGACTTGTCATGCGACTTTGCAGTCCCAAGTCGCAGGACAAGCCGCAGAAGTGGGAAAGGGGCCTTAAAGATGGAACTCCACTTTTGTTTAGAAAAAAACATTCCCCTCTGGGTGATCTATTTAACCAACTTTGTTGCAGATTTCTACCTTTTGTTATTCTAAAGAAATAGCTGTTTGTTTGTCTGTGTCCTTGTGCCGAGTGAATGTGAATGGGAGTGATTTTATAATTATCAATCAGCTGCTGCACCTGCAGGGCTCTAATTAGGAATGCTGGAGGGTCTGCATCCCTTGAGATGTGATTTCCCTTTGAGAGTAGTGCTTCATATTCCCATTGCACATGTTCCTGGATAAACTCTCAAAGTTTGGGTTCTGCAGCAACAACCAGCTGGATACTGGTTCAAGTCACAAAGTAGATATTTGCCAGCACACCACGGATCGACACAAAGTAGCGTCCAAATATCATGCAATAAATACTCAGTTTGGACGCTACTTTGTGTCGACCCAAGGTGTGCTGGCAAATATCTACTTTTTTTTCCCCTTTGAGAGTATCTCACCAAAAATGACACTTGTGTTGCAGGGGATGCTCAAAATCGAATTTATATCTTGGTGCAGAATTCTGGGAAAAACAGTGAGCCAATCACACAAGCAGGAAATTACATTTCTGGAGAGGGGGGGGGGGGGGGGGGGGGTCTGTATACCTTCTGTGTACAGAACGCCTCCAGGTGGCCATATTGCATTTTACAGAAAGTTACAGCGGCTGCAGATTGGAAAGGGAAGGTCACTTTTAATAACATTTAATTATGACTCGTGTCACAGTTACATACGCTATATTATTATTTTTTTTATTTGAATTTTTTTGCAAATGCTTCTTACAGGGTGATGACATCATCTCAGCCCAGAAAAACTAACTGATGTTCAAGTTTTGCTTTTTATTAATAAAAGGTGGAGATTTTCTAAAAAAAAAAAAAAAAAAGATACTTTTGCTGTTTATTGTAACAGGACAGAAAATGACTGCCAGGTTCACTTTAAGGGTAGCTTGTTTTGGTACAAACAGGTTTTAAGATATCCTGGTAACAGTTTGTTCCCTCTTCCTGCAGGAGCCTCCAGGAAGGATGTCGGTGAAGCTGAGGTTCACCTCTCCTAGCGATGGCCTCGCCGCGGTCGGCCGCAGCCGGTCCTTCGCCGGCTTTAGCACGTTACAAGTTCGGCAGTCCTCGTAAGTACCAAAGCTCAATCGCTAGCCGCACGCTGTACAGCCATAAACGTCTTTCATTAGACCTGCAGCTCTGGATCTTATTAGAGCCCTTCCAGTTTTTTTCCTGCAAAGCCTGTGTAAATGGTCACCATCCAGCCTGCCTTGATTGATGGGGTTCCAGCCCCCTGTAAAGTCTCTTTTTCAGATTACTTTAATGCTTTTGTGGTTTTCAGACACTTCTGTGTGACTTCTGCGGCACCTTTACAAGGCTGCCTAAATCTCCACGTCTCCCCAGGGGTCGTTAGAGCAGCCCGGAGATTACCGCAACGCCGTGTTTCACCGGACAGGTGTACATTGAGCATCCAGACAGCCACATAACTCTGGATCTTAGCGAAATGGTTTCTTGATACCCTTTAATTCAGAGTAAGTGCGGCAGTATCGTACTGTGGCAGCAGACGCCCGGCAGGAAGCCTGTAAAATCAATCCGTCTACCGTCTAGTGAAAACTTTAGGTATTTGATGTACGAGGAGGGACTTGGAAGCCAGCGGGGAGAAATAATGAAGGGGCTAAAGGCAAGTCATTGCAAACTTCAGGTGAAGGTGTGTAAGATATAAACCAGAGCCTTGTGTACAGGGACGGGGCAAGCTGGCCCAGTCAATGGACCTCTCTGTGATATCCTAAACACATGGCTTTATGTATGCTTAAACCCCAACATGTTAATGTCATTTTCAATATTTTTAAACTTGCAGCTTTCACATGAGCTTCCAGTGAAGGCTACAAGCATCACCAGGAAGCCTGCCCTGAGAAATGCCATGATTGGAGTGCATGTCGATAGAAAATGGCTGCAACAAGGCTGCAGGAGAGCAGCTGGACTGAAATGTAGCAAAGGATGAAAAAACAGGGAAAACAAGAATTGTATTCAACTGCTTGCTGCACAGAGTACACAAAAATATATACAGTATCTCACAAAAGTGAGTACACCCCTCACATTTTTGTAAATATTTTCTTCTATCTTTTCATGTGACAACACTGAAGAAATGACACTTTGCTACAATGTAAAGTAGTGAGTGTACAGCTTGTATAACAGTGTCAATTTGCTGTCCCCTCAAAAAAACTCAACACACAGCCATTAATGTCTAAACCGCTGGCAACAAAAGTCAGTACACCCCTAAGTGAAAATGTCCAAATTGGGCCCAATTAGCCATTTTCCCTCCCCGGTGTCACGTGACTTGTTAGTATTACAAGGTCTCAGGTGTGAATGGGGATCAGGTGTGTTAAATTTGGGTTTATCACTTTCACTCTCTCATACTGGTCACTGGAAGTTCAACATGGCACCTCATGGCAAAGAACTCTCTGAGGATATGAAAAAAAGAATTGTTGCTCTACATAAAGATGGCCTAGACCATAAGAAGATTGCCAAGACCCTGAAACTAAGCTGCAGCACGGTGGCCAAGACCATGCAGCGGTTTAACAGAACACGGTCCACCAAAGAAGTTGAGTGCATATTTTCAGCATCATATCCAGAGGTTGTCTTTGGGAAATAGACGTATGAGTGCTGCCAGCATTGCTGCAGAGGTTGAAGGGGTGGGGGGGTCAGCCTGTCAGTGCTCAGACCATACGCCGCACACTGCATCAAATTGGTCTGCCTGGCTGTCGTCCCAGAAGGAAGCCTCTTCTAAAGATGATGCACAAGAAAGCCTGCAAACAGTTTGCTGAAGGCAAGCAGACTAAGGACATGGATTACTGGAACCATATCCTATGGTCTGATGAGACCAAGATAAACATATTTGGTTCAGATGGTGACAAGCGTGTGTGGTGGCAACCAGGTGAGGAGTACAAAGACAAGTGTGTCTTGTCTACAGTCAAGCACGGTGGTGGGAGTGTCATGGTCTGGGGCTGCATGAGTGCTGCCGGTACTGGGGAGCTACAGATCATTGAGGGAACAATGGATGCCAACATGTATTGTGACATACTGAAGGAGAGCATGATCCCCTCCCTTCAGAGACTGGGCCACAGGGCAGTATTCCAACATGATAACGACCCCAAAGACACCTCCAAAATGACCACTGCCTTGCTAAAGAACCTGAGGGTAAAGGTGATAGACTGGCCAAGCATGTCTCCAGACCAAAACCCTATTGATCATCTGTGGGACATCCTCAAACAGAAGGTGGAGGAGCGCAAGGTCTCTAACATCCACCAGCTCTGTGATGTCTTCATGGAGGAGTGGAAGAGGACTCCAGTGGCAACCTGTGAAGCTCTGGTGACCTCCATGCTCAAGAGGGTTAAGGCAGTGCTGGAAAATAATTGTGGACATGCAAAATATTGACACTTTGGGCCCAATTTGGACATTTTCACTTAGAGGTGTACTCACTTTTGTTGCCAGCGGTTTAGACATTAATGGCTGTGTGTTGAGTTATTTTGAGGGGACAGCAAATTTACACTGTTATACAAGCTGTACACTCACTACCTTTACATTGTAGCAAAGTGTCATTTCTTCAGTGTTGTCACATGAAAAGGTAGAAGAAAATATTTGCATAAATGTGAGGGGTGTACTTACTTGTGAGATACTGTGTATATATATATATATATATATATATATATATATATATATATATATAGATAATAATTATTTGATCCCCTGCAGATTTTGTAAGTTTTCCCACTTTCAAAGACAGAAGACAGAATATCAACCAAAAATCCAGAAAAAACTCATGATACAAATGTTATAAATTGAGTTGCAGTTCAGTGAGTAAAATAAGTATTTGATCCCCAAGAAGAACATATCCCGAAGCATTTTTTTGTAAGTGGGAAAACTTACAAAATTTGCAGGGGATCAAATAATTATTTTCCACACTGTATACAGTATATGCCCTGGGCAGGAAGCGGTTATACCAGGATCCTTTAAGCCCCACGTCCAATCACTGTCTAAATCTTCCCACCTCAACCTCCGCAACATCTCCAAAATACGCCCCTTTCTGACCAATGACACAACAAAGCTCCTAATTCACTCCCTGGTCATCTCTCACCTCGACTACTGCAACTCCCTCCTCATTGGCTTACCTATACATAGTCTATCCCCCCCTTCAATCCATCATGAACGCTGCTGCCAGACTCATCCACCTTACCAATTGCTCTGTGTCTTCTTCTCCTCTCTGTCAATCCCTCCACTGGCTTCCGCTCACCCAACAAACTAAATTTAAAATACTAACAACTACTTACAAAACCATCCACAATTTAGCCCCCAGCTACATCACTAGCCTAGTCTCAAAATACCAACCTAATCTTTCTCTTTGTTCCTCTCAAGACCTCCTGCTCTCTAGCTCCCTCATCACCTCCTCCCATGCTCGCCTCCAGGACTTTTCCAGAGCATCTCCAATCCTATGGAACTCCTTACCCCAACCTGTCCGATTATCTCCTACTCTATTAGCTTTTAGACAATCCCTGAAAACCCTCCTCTTCGGAGAAGCCTATCCTACCCACACTTAACAACAGCATTTTAATTTTCTCCGTCAGTTCATCCCCCACAGTTATTATCTTTTGTTTCACTTGACCCTCCCTTCTAGATTGTAAGCTCTAACGAGCAGGGACCTCTGATCCCTCCTGTATTGAAATGTATTGTAACTGTACTGTCTTCCCTCATGTTGTAAAGTTTTGCGCAAACTGTTGGCGCTATATAAATCCTGTAGAATAATAATAATCATGGCTGCAGCCATGATCCCGGTATAATTTGAAAAATTATACTGGGATCATGGCTGCAGCCATGATTGTTATTATTCTACAGGTCTTTTTATAGCGCCAACAGCACTTTACAACATGAGGGAAGACAGTCATTAAAGTGATTGTAAACGATCACCTTGTAAAGCAACCCATTCAGTTTAAAAGAGAAATGAAAGGCAAAACATTTTTGTATAGATTAAAAAAAAAAAAAAAAAAACATTATAAATACTTTTTTCCCTTCTCTATGATGTGATCACATTCCCTATGTTCTCAGCTGCATAAGAGCTGGGTGGAGGAGAAGCAGCTGATCAAACAAATCTGTGATCAGCTGCTTGGAAGGACGGGGAAGACGTCAGGGGTCTGATAGATCTCTGATGTCTCCAAGAAGAGTAACTGTCACTGCCCAAAGCTATCACAAGGGGCTTGTTCATCCCTTGTGACAGCATTAAAGTTACATGAAAAAAGTGTAAAGAAAATGTAATAAAATTCATAAGCACAGTTTAAAAAAAATGAAAAAGCACCCGTCCCTCCGTGCTTATGCACAAATGCAGGCACAAGCATAGGTCCGGTACGCATGTGTAAATGGTAATTGCACCACACATGTGATGTATCACCACGAATGTCAGAATGAGAGCAATAATTCTACCACCATAGCTCACTTTTAACTCTAAATTGATAACTTTTAAAAGCTTTTAAAGTGTCACCTATGGACCATTTTAGGTATCGCAGTTTGTTGCCACGTTACTTACTGGTTTACACAATTTTAAATCTTGATATGTTTGGTATCTATTTACTCGGTGCAACATCATATTTTATATTTTACCAAAAATTGGGTATTATATTGTGTTTCTGTCCACTAAAATTCATTGACGTGCATTTTTTTCCTGAAAATTAGCATTTGATAAATGGCTGGACGTATATCGTGTGACATAAACAAAACTGCAACAGCCACCATTTTATTCTTCAGGGCCTCTGCTGTCAGAAAATATATCATGTTTGGGGGTTCTAAGTAATTTTCTAGCAAAAAAGCTAAAATTTAACAAAAAAATTAAAAATTGGGCAAGCGGTTAAAAAAAATAAAGCATTTGTTAATGACACGCAGTTCACAGTAAAAAACAAACTAAAAACGTCATTGTCATTTTTTTATTTACTTTTTTGGGGCTGTAGTCCGTTTCCTTGGAAAACGGGCCCCCAAAAGATTTGAAGTGGGAAATGCCTGACAAGGTGAATCCATGTGTTTTTGATGCTTTTCAGGAAAGAGCAATTATAAAATAAAAAAAAATAGCGGTGGAGTATAATAGAACAAGACAAGATGGCTTCACAAAACCCAGCCACAACACGAAAGAAAAAAAATGTGCACTGGCATGTCGGAACCCATTGACATTACGGAGGGTTTACGGGCATGTCAGAGGGCTTAGCTGCTGCCGATTGGTGGAGGCTTCCCTGCTAAGGAGGATTGCCGGTCAGCTGTTTTCACAGCATTGCTGTACTTCAGGCCAGCGCCATTCAGGGAACATTGGTTGTTGGAATACATGGAATTTTTCAGCGTTCTCTGTCTCGGGTCTGTGCAGTCTGACCACAAAAATACTTTGAAAAACAAAGGCTTTCTGAACCCTTTCTATGCTGGAGCAAGCTGATTAAATGGAGTCTTGGAGCTGCTCGTTAGTGCTGTTTAAACAACCGATTGGCAGAAATTTTCAACAAGGAGATCCTGGACAGTCAGCATCAGAAGGACATGTGGACACATTTTCCACCCTTGGCTAAAAGTGGAAGACCACAACAATGCATTGAAGGGTTTTCCAAGTTGTTGTTTAAAAGCATTTGAGATAAAATGTAGAAACGCCCAAGCCCTTAGGCCAAGGGAGAATGAGAGATGGAAATAAAAAGGGGACCTGCAAAGTTGTCTATTTAATTGTTTTCTCAGTATGTTTTTAGATGTGCTATGAGAAAGGCCCCTTTCACACGGTTTTGTCAGTTTTGACGGCGGACCTGAACGGGCGCTCCATGTTAGCCTATGGAGCGACGGATGTCAGCGGAGACATGTCCGCTGACATCTGACCCGGTCCGATCCGCAAAAAGCAGACAGATGGCCCTACGTCCAGGTCCGTCACTGGCGGATCGGGTGAGATCTGCTGAAAACGGACGGCGCCTGACAAGCCTCTCCCCGTTCAGTGAGCAGAGAGGGACCTGTCATCTGCCGGCTCAGCGGAGATCAACGGACTGATCTCCTGCTGAGCCGGCGGACCGAGGCGGGTTCCGCGGAAACGGAGTCCGCCTCGTGTGAAAGGGGCCTAAGGCTGTGTAGCCGAAACGCATTAGCCTTCCATGCTGTATACCCACCATGTAGTCAATAAAGGATTCATATTTGTGAATGACACCTGGTTGCTGGCTTCCTTTTGCTACATGGACCTGCCAAGGTGAACCAGAGCTGGATCATTATACCACAAACTTAGTAGGAGCCTAGGGCCCGCTTAGGGTTGCCACCTCATTCCTTTAAACCCAAACACATATGAATTACACAGGTTCTGAGGCTAATTTATGGCAGATGAGGCACCAAGTGAGTTTAATTACCATCTTAATCAGCAGCAGAACCTGTGTAATTAATATGTGTTTGGCCTTAAAGGGATGAGGTGGCAACCCTAGGCCCACTGGATGTCCTGGGGGCCCATCCACCAACTCCATGCTGCTGCAGTAAACCAGGGGATAGTGCAGTTGGTCAAACCTGCACAACAATTGCCTGTCACTTCTCAAGAGAGGATACTCCTGTAGTTGACATCTGATAGCACTTTCGCCTAGCAGTAAGGAGGGTCGCTGGTTCGAATCCCAACCACGACACTACCTGCCTGGAGTTTGCATGTTTTCCCTGTGCCTGCGTGGGTTTCCTCCGGGTACTCCGGTTTCCTCCCACACTCCAAAGACATGCTGGTAGGTTAATTGGATCCTGTCTAAATTGTCCCTAGTATGTATGAATGTGAGTTAGGGACCTTAGATTGTAAGCTCCTTGAGGGTAGGGACTGATGTGAATGTACAATGTATATGCAAAGTGCTGCGTAAATTGACGGCACTATATAAGTAACTGAAAAAAATAAAATAAAATAAATCTGATGGGGCAACCCATACTAGTACAGTACAGACAATGCAAATGGGGCAGCTTTGCAGCTCTGAGTATATTGCAATACTTATCAATGTCAATGGAAGAGCATCTCCTACCTTACCTTGGCCCCCCTTCTGCCCTAATCTGTATTTGAGTTTGAATTATTTGAATTATTATCTTTTACTGTGCATGGGGCCTAAAGAAGTACAGGAGGAGCTCAGTTTATCAGGAATAGAGAAGGTGTAATATGGTGTGAAGCACTGGCTGGCAGGGCTGTGAATGGTGTTTAGGAGTCCCCAAGATTATTTATCTACACATGGTGAGGGGCTCCAGGATTTGTCTCTGTTTATAAAGAAAATAAACATTTTAGGGTAGGGGGCAGATCAAGGTGACAGGGTTGTCGTCACGTCCGTCCTCCATGTTTTCCTCTTTGTTTGGTACCAAGCAGGGGCCACATGAGAGGCCTACCCTTGGGTGGGTTCTTCTGGGCTACGCTAACAGGGTCACTGCACCCACCTAGCAGATCCAGTGCTGTCCAGAGGAGATATTCCTCTCTTCTGGCAGCAATCGGTCCAGCGCCCTCATGTTTGGCTGTGACGTCATCGAGGGGCTGCTGGCTGTTTTACGGGTTCAGCCGGCATGTATCTTGATGACACCCCACTAGGCCCGCCCGCTCCTCTTTTCCTTCATCCCGGAAGGCAAAAGGGGAACAGTGCACGTCCTTCACCTAGGTGAAGGACGTGCACGGAGAGTGGGGGTGGACCATTTCCTTAAATAAAAAGTAAAAAAAAAAAAAAAAATCCCTAATTGTGCAGAGGACCCGAGGAGGAGTGGAGAGGAGGGATGATGACATGGAGGGTGAAGATGCTGGTCTGGGTCCTGGAGCCCGCAGACTTTGTAGAGGTGGTATTATGCTCACCTCTCTGGTGGGTCCTGTATCCCCTACCTCCACTCTGTTCTAGCCCTGCAACCTTCACCAGGCTCTTCAGAATTTGTCATGTTTGAGACTGGTGGTTGCCTGTGTTCCCCAATTCATCTTCTGACCCCTATGTCACAGGACACAGCAGTAAAGCAGTGGTCATAGGAAGGAAGCACAGAATGCAGGAGGAGGACATCCAAAACCCAGGGAATGCTGAAAAGGATAATGGAGGCTTTCCAGTGGAGGGAGCTGTTTTGGGTAATTTCTGGGCCAACAACAGTGTTGCTTTAAAGTTAAACTCCAGGCAAACAGCTAACTACACTGAAAAAATACATATATAGGAGCTGTTTTACATGCCAAATTCTATTCCTCTCCATCCAGTCTTGGGGCTGGGTTCACACTGTGTGTGACGCGTCCATGTTTCAGGTCTGAATTGGGCCTGAATTTTTGGCTAAATTCGGACCTGAAAAAGAGCAAAAGATGCACAGGACCTCCTGCAGTGCGCTCCGCGGCCGCCCCGGAGACGTGTGAATCGGCTCCATTGAGAGCCAGTTACACTCTCCTGTCATGCAAATTGAATGCGGGGGAAAACCCACATCCAATTCGCAATAGTGTAAACCCAGCCTGAGATTTACACAGTTCTGCCACACAGCACAGCCCTATCTGGCAGTGAAGGAGACCTGTTTTTTTTTTCTGCTGCAATTTAATACCATTTTTCCAGTCATGTCCCTCTCCCAACCTGTGACTGCACAGTGAAAGGAGAAGCAGCAGCCTAATGAGCTCTCTCCTCCTATCAGGCATGATCCCTGCACAACTAATTGACTTCTTGTGCCGCATCTCCCATTCCCATTCTGAGCTCTGCTCTACAAGAACTTATGTGAAATCAATTTCAGATACTTAAACTGACTGTATTTAAAAAAAAAAAAATAAAGTTAAAAATGTATTAAGAAGTACTGAGCTTCAATTTTGAGTATTTTGTATCTGTTTATAGCTTTAAATCCATGTTGGCCTATATCATTGTTGTTAAGCCTTGGGGAATACATGAAATTAAATGGTTAGTTCTCTGAGTGATAAGACTTCCTGTCTGTTCTGTAGGAGGAATCGTCCTATGTAGAAGAGCCGATAACAGAAGGCAATAACCCTCCATTAGGTAGATCATTCCATCAGTGATTTATATGGGAATTCCTGTTGTGTTACAAATTGGCATTCAGTGATAAATATGTTTATTCTTGTCCTATATGGGAACTTATATTTGTTTATTACCCACCTATGCTAAACTTGCTATACTGCAACTGGAATTCACATATCGTGCTGAATATAATATTATCTGATCACAGGTTATTGTCTTCTCTTATCAGCTGGATGTTTTATGACATATAAGTAATTGTACCTAATTCAGGTACCTTCCATGTGAAACCCCGACAATGGCACATTCTTAAATGATTAAAGATATAATGAAGGACAAGGCTAATGTAAAGCTGACTGTAGTCTAGAGTAGATTGCATCTGCACTGCCCTTGGGCCTCTACAGCCATTTTTGCATAGGGAATGGTGGAGGACGTGGTTTGTGAACCCCTCCACCTCCAACTTGTCAGGATAAATAATACTGACTGGACAAGGTCTAATCTGTTCCCAAATAAGCCTTAAAGGGGTTGTAAAGGTAAAAAAATTTTCACCTTAATGCATTCTATGCATTAAGGTGAAAAAACTTCCGACAATACCGCCGCCCCCAGCCCCCCCGTATTACTTACCTGACCCCTCGAAAGTCAGCTGCTCGCTCCCGACATCCATTTCGCCGCTCAGCCTGGCCGCTGATTGGCTACAGTGGATGGATTGAAAGCAGCGCAGCCATTGGCTCTCGCTGCTGTCAATCACATCCAATGAGGCGGCGCGCCGGGGGGCGGGGCTGAGTGATACAGTGAGCGGCTATAAGCCACCGGCTGTATCACGGGAGCGCGCCCGCAAGAACTAACCACCCTGCGAGGGAGCTCGCATTAAGGTGGTTAGTTCTTGCGGGGAGGAGCTGAAACAGCCGCCGAGGGACCCCAGAAGAGCAGGTTCGGGGCCACTCTGTGCAGAACGAGCTGCACAGTGAAGGTAAGTATAACATGTTTGTTATTTAAAAAAAAAAAATTACCTTTACAACCCCTTTAAGACTTCCATAGACAGATCAACTTTCTTTTTTGCAACCACAGGTTGCCGGAAAGAAAATTTCTCGATTCTCCCATCAACACACTCTGGGGGAATCACTCCCGCAAAGCCATTGTATTCTTCTCCCACCGGGAGAACACAGTGATTATTGCTAGCGGTTATAACCACCTCTGGAAACAAACGCATGTAAAATCCGGCAGGCTGGTAGAACCCAAACTGATCGATCGATCAACTTTGGTACATTTAGCCTGCCCATACATGGTTTGACTCTCGGCCGGTTCCTTCTGAATATTGATATTCCAACCATCTGTGGCCAGCTTTGGATGGGTTACCTGTTCTCCAAAGCCATTAGATTGTTGGGCAATATGGCTGAAAGGAGCCAGGTGATAGGCTGTCATCTGATGTCTGTAACTCTGTGTGACAGGTCCCATCATTGTATTTTTTTACACCACTGGGCATTGGATTTGAAAAACAACCAACAAAATGGAGTTCTGCTTTGAGGACAAGACCTTCTCTTCTTCATTTGTTGTAATAAATGCACACTTAAGCTGGCAATAGATGGATCAAAATTCGGCCAGGTCCAGTGAAGACATGACTTCTGTCCAACAGAACTGCTGGAAAACTTTCATTTGATCAGCTGCTGCAGCCAATTGGCTGCAGCCCTGATCAGTGTATTCTGAGAACGGAGGAGTCCCCGCTGTCAGAATAACAATAAAACAGTGGAGAGGATTCATCCATCAACCTCCCTTGTGTGGATGGGGGAATCCAATCATTTTTTCTTCTATCAGTCCTCTGGCTGATTGAAAGAAAACAAAAAAAAAGGCCCGGAGCTATGAGGAACGATTGAAGCATAGGGCTGACATGACAGGGTGGAAGGGGAACCAGACAGCATAGAGATAACGTGTTCAAAGAAAATGATGGGGTGATAGGGAGGAGCCTAGAAGAGTAGATTCTAGAAAGGGTTGGGACAGTAACAGTCATAGGTTGGGAAGCCATCAGATGAACGTCCTGCCCTCCCTCCCTGAGATAGGGTAGGTAGGTTGTAGGTATTGAGATGTCGGTTGGGACTCCTTGGATGGGGTTAAACACCTGTTGATGATACAAGTGGGGAACCATCCATGGTATGGTGTCCTCTGGTTGGGTGTGGTCCAATAAAAGGGACCAGGTAGTGATAGACCTGTAAGGTCTGTGGTCAAGTGTTAATGTCTCAGAGGTGGTGTTTTGTGGCTGGGGACATCTATCTTTGGTTAATGTTGTTATTTATTTGTTACTTATTACTTCTTTTGTTTCATAAAAGACCTGACGGCCTTTTAACTCCACCTTGTGTTATTTGTTTTATTGGGGTAAAGGGGGGTGGGGTTTTAGAGCGGTTATGTAGGAGTTTGGTGGTGACCTCTGAGCTACCGTAGTCAGGCTTTGCAGTTCAAACTGTAATTTAAAGATTAGCTTCAGTTGTAACTGATGAAAGTCTAGGTAAGACACTCAGGGTATCCCGTGCTCTCATAAGCTCCTGGTAAATCGAAGACCTTTCCGCACTTGTGTCTTCTATTGTCTCTATCCCTTTCATGTGTTATTCAGGCAGTCGCTCCGGAAAAGCTCGGCAAAATCAAAACTGTCGGTCCATTCGGAGAAATTGTACCCATCGCTGCGGAAAGGATCCATCAGGCTGGACCCGCGTCCCCACCAAGTCAAGAAAATATGTGATGCCTTAAGGAAAGGACTAAAGTAAGTTGATGGTCTAAGGTATATGTTGTTCCTACATCTGTCTCTGTTGTCCCAAACTGGTCAAGTAAGAGTAACTCCATCAGTTTTTGTTCTGGTAGTGACATTAGTGATCTGGAGAGTCACTTGGGGGTGAATCTCTCTAGTGGGGACACAGACCGCAATACAGACAGTTTTTATTGACGACACAGTGATAACCTATGAAAGCTGCTTTAAAAGCAAAACTCAGGAAACGTTGGGGAAGTGTTGGGAAGACGGGGCTATGAGCATGAGTTCACTTTACATGGACTGCTCCTGATTCTTTATGGTTGGGGCCCATCCAGAAAGGGGATCCTCTGACAAGCAGCAGTGGGGTAACAGATTCACGTTTCTGGTAGGGTGTCCCTCGGCCTGACCCGGGTAATTAATACTTCCATTTTACCGTTCTCTTCTACCAAAAACAGGTGTGAGAACCGATGTGTTTCCCGAGATAATATTTCAGTTAACTCACCACATCTGTATTGAGTGACGGATGCTGCGTGCCTGCAGGAAGACAGCATAGTGTACATACTTTTGTATATAGCACCGATATATACAGCAGTGCTGTACAGAGAACATTGTATCATTTAGACTTTCTCCCAGGGGAGCTTACAGTTTAACATGGCAGAAAGGCCAAACAAACAGGAGCTGAGGGTACCCCAAGCTATGAGGATGCTGTCCATTGTTAGGGGCCCCAATGATACAAGGCAGGATTGCTAACCACTTTTTACTGTCTCCTTCTTTTTCTCTCCAATATTTCTGTAAATTGTATCTAAAGCTACTTTATTATTTTGAAAAGAGTAGAGATGGCCATATATGGGCCTCCAACCACACAAAGGAGGAAGCGGAGAAATCCCTCCACCCCAAACCCCCCAGCCGCTAATCGATGGAAAACTTTCCAACATGTCCATTCGACAACAGTCCATTAACCACGTGACTTCCAGAAGATTTATCCCCCTTCATGACCAGGCCATTTTTTACAATACGGCACTGCGTTACTTTATCTGACAATTGTGCGTTCATGCAATGCTGCACCCAAATAAAATGTATGTCCTTATTTCCCCCCAAATAGAGCTTTCTTTTGGTGGTATTTAATCTACGGTTTTTATTTTTTGCGCTATAAACAAAAAAAGGCCGACATTTTTGAAAAAATAGATATATTTTTTACTTTCTGCAATAAAAAAATTGAAAAAATCTAATTTCTTCATAAATTTCAGCCAATGTGTATTCTGCTACATGTTTTTGGTACAAAAAAATTCCCAATAAGGGTATATTGATTGGTCAGCACAAAAGTTGTAGCGTCTACAAACTGTTGGATATTTTTTTATTTTTTATTTTTTTTTACTAGTAATGGCAGTGATCAGCGACTTATAGTGGGACTGCAATATTGCGGCAGACATTCTGACACTAACTTATACTTTGTGGGAACCAGTGACACTAATACAGTGATCAGTGCTAAAAATATACACTGTCACTGTACTGATGACACTGGCTGTGAAGGGGTAAACATCAGGGGCGATCAAAGGGTTAACTGTGAGCCTAGCCAGTACTTATGTGTACTGTGTGAGGTGCTTTTACTAGGGGAAGAGATTCAATTTATTCTCTGCTTTGCAGGGACACAAACTCCATCCCTTCCCTCCTGTCAGAATGGCGATCTGCCTTGTTTACATAGGCAGATCGCAGTTCTGTGTCTTTGCCTGATGATCAGGCGGGTGCCGGCGGACATTGAGTACTTGGTACCTGCTGAACGGCTCCCGCTGTATGTAGTCACAGCAGGAGCGAGCCACCGGCGGCGCCCCCTACCCGGAAGTTTCGGGTCACGTATATATACGTGCTCCGGGGCACAGGTGCCGCCCTGTAGCAGTAAAAATCCTATAGGGTGGACATAAAGTGGTTAAACCATCGACTTCTGTCAAGTAGGGGAGCCCACACACTGATGGAAATGCGGCCAATCATTGCTGGACCCGGGCGAGATTCGATCAGTGTATGGCTAGCTTAAGGAATGCTTAAAAACATTTGCCCTCTGTGTCCCAGAATAAATGCTCACATGTGGACTTATTTTATATGGTGAAATATAACTTCATTTTATGGAAGTTCAAAGCATCTCTTCCCCTCTTGCTTTAAAACATCTGTCTGTGTATATGTTGTGTGGCTTTGAGAAATTTGTTTTAAAACGCCTCATTAATTCACAATATCTCTCCTATGGAACTGATAAGGCCTCTGGATGGAAAGCTTATGGTGGCCGCCATCATGCTCTTTAATCTTTACATTCCTCTATCTCCATCCTGGTCTCTGGCAGGCTGTATATCACTATCCCCTCTGAAGATTGTCCTGTCACTGCTAACTGCCTGAGGACAGAAATGATCCAACTGACCACACACTCTGCAATTTCACCACTCATATTGAGCATTGTCAGGCAGTGCTGGGACAAGGCTATCTACAGCTCAGGGCGAAGATGAAAAAGCCCCCCCCCCCCAAAAAAAAAATCCACTGATCTGCACGCTCACCTGCTACCCTCCCCGCCCCTCCTCCCAGCATAACTTCCCTTTGAAAGACAATATTCTCCCCAAATAAAAATGCAAATATTCCCCCTCCTCCTAGCTAAAATTCTCCCCCCCAGTACAAATCCCCCCCAAAAAAACAGCCCCACCTAGCACAGATCTTCTTCCCTCCAAATTTCCCCTTCTAGCACAAATCCCCCCCAGTCCCCCCTTGTAGCACAAATTTCATCCCCTCCCCAAATCCCACCTCCTAGCACAAATTGCCTCATTACTGTCTGTCAAACGCATCTGTCAAATGCCCCCTCCTACCACAAATCCAGTCCCCCCTCCCCCATTGTGTCCCCAGTACAATTCCCCCCCTCCCTCCCTGAAACTTAGAGACCTAAAATGCTACAGGAGGGGGAACTCACCATGCAGTGTCCTCTTCCTCATGGGAGTTCACTGCGCCGGGGGCAGCCGCCCCTCCTGCTCATACCTTGTCCCAACCCTGTTGTCAGGGCATTAAAATGTTTTGCTAGCCAAAAAAATAAAAAATTAAGCTGTACACACATGGAATTGTATGTGTATGCAGGTGCATTATGGGCCTTGACATGACGATGCGAAACGCTGTCTTTTTGGTCCCTCCACAAACAAAAGCTTCAGCAGTAATCCATACTAAGTGGGTCACAAAAGTTTTGCCCATAAAACTGTTCTTTATTTGTAGTGTGGGTGATTCACGTGTCTGCTGTTTGATAGCTAATGAAACTACAAAGTATCTGTCATGTACCTGGTGGAGAAGCCTGATGTGATGAGAACGGCCTCTCTTACACCTTTGGCTCAGGGCCCCTGGTAACGTGAATGGGTGGCGCAAAGGCATTAAGCAGCCAGCAGCTGGTATGGGTAGATAGGCTGAATGTCAGTGGGCTGATGATCAGTGGAGAATGGCTGGGCAGCAGGCAGGTGATCAGCAGCGATTGGTTAGTCAGCAGGTAGATCATCAGCAGGAACTGGCTAGTCAGCAGCTGGATAATCAGCTGAGACTGGCTAGTCATCAGGCAGTTGATCAGCAGAGACTGCCTGGCATTGGGCAGGTGATCAGCAGTGTCAGGCTAGTCAGCAGGCAGGTGATCAGTATAGACTGGTTGGTCAGTAGGCAGGTGATCAGCAGAGACTGGTTGGTCACCAGGCAGATGATCAGCAGACATTGCCTGGGCATTAGGCAAGTGATCAGCAGAGACTGCCTGGGCATTGGGTGGGTGATCAGCAGAGTCAGGCTAGTCAGCAGGCAGGTGATCAGTATAGACTGGTTGGTCAGTAGGCAGGTGATCAGCAGAGACTGGTTGGTCACCAGGCAGATGATCAGCAGACATTGCCTGGGCATTAGGCAAGTGATCAGCAGAGACTGCCTGGGCATTGGGTGGGTGATCAGCAGAGTCAGGCTAGTCAGCAGGCAGGTGATCAGCAGAGACTGGTTGGTCAGTAGGCAGGTGATCAGCAGAGACTGGTTGGTCAGCAGGCAGATGATCAGCAGACATTGCCTGGGCATTGGGCAGGTGATCAACAGAGTCAGGCTAGTCAGCAGGCAGGTGATCAGAAGAGACTGGTTGGTCAGTAGGCAGGTGATCAGCAGAGACTGGTTGGTCAGCAGGCAGATGATCAGCAGACATTGCCTGGGCATTGGGCAGGTGATCAGCAGAGTCAGGCTAGTCAGCAGGCAGGTGATCAGCAGAGACTGGTTGGTCAGCAGGCAGATGATCAGCAGAGACTGGTTGGTCAGCAGGCAGATGATCAGCAGAGACTGGTTGGTCAGCAGGCAGATGATCAGCAGAGACTAGTTGGTCAGCAGGCAGATGATCAGCAGAGACTGGCTGGGCAGCAGGCAGATGATCAGCGAAGTTAGATAAGCCGGGTCATTAACTGATGATCATATTGGGTATACTCATTTGGCAGAAGCGTATTCGGGATTACAGAGGAGGTACAGATGAATATCAGGAGTAGTCAAGGCAGGCCGGGTTGATAACAGATAGACAGATTGCAGATAACGTTTCACAGGAATGCTGTAGACAGATACATTTTTAAAAATATGTGCAGCGCTAAAGTGAGAAAGTCTCTGTATGTCTATGAGACAATATGTACAACAAAAAACAATGTACCATAAATGGTCATGATTCTACAAGGTACCATGAATATACATATAAACCTCACACTAAAAATGAATGAACATATACCAAATGTCAAAAAAGTGACTAAATATGAAAGTAAAAAAAGGAGCTCGCAAGTTGAAAAATAAGTGTTGAAGTTGATCCAAAAAAGGAGGATAAGTCCCTATGGTATCAGTAAAGACATCATGGGAATCACGTGTGTAAAGAAGACAACCACCACCGACTTTGAGAAGGCTTACCGGAACATATGGACTCAATAAGGAGTATGCCCAATGAGTCAAATTTATCTGTCCAAATTCATCTTTTGCTGTGCTGGCTGCTACTAATTCCTTGTTTCCTTTGTAGACAAGACAGCACTGGTCATGTGCAGAATATCAGTTTAGATAACCTGCTTGGCACCAGCATTCGTGACAGATGTGTGTGCACGTTTTTGCACATGTGCATCTTCGTGTGCATATGCGCAACTATCTGCCAGCACGTGTCTGGGCACAGATATTCATCCCAATGCATCATTCTGTATATTGGCATTTCCTTTCTGACAGTACCATTTTATACACTACTGTAAGACTTCTGTTATGTATTATACCCTCTAAGAAGGCTGTCATCAGTACAGGTATCCCAATTGGAAGACTTTTCTCCTTCTGCTCTTGTAAAAATTTGGGATTTTGATTTTTTGTTCAGCTAAAAAGGTCACCAGAACAACACGGGCAGTGGTAGAAACCCTACTCCATCCAAAACTACCCAACTCTATTCAAAAACCCCACTTCATCCAAAACTATCCAACTCTATCCAAAAATACCATTTCATCCAAAACTATGCAACGCCCTCCAAAATCCACACTCCGTCCAAACTATCCAACTCCTTCCAAAAATCCCACTCCATCCAAATCTACTCAATTCCATCCAAAAACCCCACTCCATCCAAAACTATCCAATCCCATCCAAAAACCCCACTCCATCCAAAACTATCCAACTCATCCAAAAATCCCACTTCGTCCAAAACTATCCAACGCCATCCAAAAACCCCACACCGTCCAAAACTATCCAACTTCATCCAAACCTATCCAACTCCACCCCAAAACTCCACTCCATCCAAAACTATGCAACGCCATCCAAAAACCCACTCCATCCAAAACTATCCAACGCCATCCAAAATCCACATTCCATCCAAACTATCCAACTCCTTCCAAAAATCCCACTCCACCCAAAACTATCCAAATCCATCAGAAACTATCCAATCCCATCCAAAACCCCCACTCCATCCAAAACTATCCAACTCCATTAAAAAACCCCACTTCATCCAAAACTATCCAATCCCATCCAAAAACCCCACCCCATCCAAACTATCCAACTCATCCAAAAACCCCACTTCGTCCAAAACTTTCCCACTCTATCCAAAACTATCCAACTCAATCCAAAAACCCCACTCTATCCGAAACTATCCAACTCCATCCAAAACTATCCAACTCAATCCAAAAACCCCACTTCATCCAAAACTATCCAACTCCATCCAAACCTATCCAACTCCACCCCAAAACTCCACTCCATCCAAAACTATGCAACGCCATCCAAAAACCCACTCCATCCAAAACTATCCATTGCCATCCAAAATCCACACTCCGTCCAAACTATCCAACTCCATCCAAAACTATCCAACTCTATCCAAAATTATCCAACTCAATCCAAAAACCCCACTCCATCCAAAACTATCCAACTCAATCCAAAAACCACACTTCATCCAAAACTATCCAACTCCATCTAAACCTATCCAACTCCACCCCAAAACTCCACTCCATCCAAAACTATGCAACGCCATCCAAAAACCCACTCCATCCAAAACTATCCAACGCCATCCAAAATCCACACTCCGTCCAAACTATCCAACTCCATCCAAAACTATCCAACTCTATCCAAAACTATCCAACTCAATCCAAAAACCCCACTCCATCCAAAACTATCCAACTCAATCCAAAAACCCCACTTCATCCAAAACTATCCAACTCCATCCAAACCTATCCAACTCCACCCCAAAACTCCACTCCATCCAAAACTATCCAATCCCATCCAAAAACCCACTGCATCCAAAACTATCCAGTCCCATCCAAAAACCCACTGCATCCAAAACTATCCAACTCCATCCAAAACTATCCAATCCCATCCAAAAACCCCACTCCATGCAAAACTATCCAACTCCATTCAAAGACCCCACTTTATCCAAAACTATCCAACGCCATCCAAAAACCCCACTCCATCCAAAACTATCCAACTCCATTCAAAAACCCCACTTTATCCAAAACTATCCAACGCCATCCAAAAACCCCACTCCATCCAAAACTATCCAACTCCATTCAAAAACCCCACTTTATCCAAAACTATCCAATGCCATCCAAAAATCCCACTCCATCCAAAACTATCCAACTCCATTCAAAAACCCCACTTCATCCAAAACTATCCAACGCCATCCAAAAATCCCACTCCATCCAAAACTATCCAACTCAATCCAAAAACCCCACACCATCCAAAACGATCCAACTCCATCCAAAAACCTCAATCCATCCAAAACTATCCAACTCCATCCAAAATTCCCACTCCATCCTAAACTATTCAACTCCATCCAAAATCCCCACTCCATCCAAAACTATCCAACTCCATTCAAAAACCCCACTTTATCCAAAACTATCCAATGCCATCCAAAAATCCCACTCCATCCAAAACTATCCAACTCCATTCAAAAACCCCACTTCATCCAAAACTATCCAACGCCATCCAAAAATCCCACTCCATCCAAAACTATCCAACTCAATCCAAAAACCCCACACCATCCAAAACGATCCAACGCCATCCAAAATCCACACTCCGTCCAAACTATCCAACTCCATCCAAAACTATCCAACTCTATCCAAAACTATCCAACTCAATCCAAAAACCCCACTCCATCCAAAACTATCCAACTCAATCCAAAAACCCCACTTCATCCAAAACTATCCAACTCCATCCAAACCTATCCAACTCCACCCCAAAACTCTACTCCATCCAAAACTATCCAATCCCATCCAAAAACCCACTGCATCCAAAACTATCCAATCCCATCCAAAAACCCACTGCATCCAAAACTATCCAACTCCATCCAAAACTATCCAATCCCATCCAAAAACCCCACTCCATGCAAAACTATCCAACTCCATTCAAAGACCCCACTTTATCCAAAACTATCCAACGCCATCCAAAAACCCCACTCCATCCAAAACTATCCAACTCCATTCAAAAACCCCACTTTATCCAAAACTATCCAACGCCATCCAAAAACCCCACTCCATCCAAAACTATCCAACTCCATTCAAAAACCCCACTTTATCCAAAACTATCCAATGCCATCCAAAAATCCCACTCCATCCAAAACTATCCAACTCCATTCAAAAACCCCACTTCATCCAAAACTATCCAACGCCATCCAAAAATCCCACTCCATCCAAAACTATCCAACTCAATCCAAAAACCCCACACCATCCAAAACGATCCAACTCCATCCAAAAACCTCAATCCATCCAAAACTATCCAACTCCATCCAAAATTCCCACTCCATCCTAAACTATTCAACTCCATCCAAAATCCCCACTCCATCCAAAACTATCCAAATCCATTCAAAAACCCCACTTTATCCAAAACTATCCAATGCCATCCAAAAATCCCACTCCATCCAAAACTATCCAACTCCATTCAAAAACCCCACTTCATCCAAAACTATCCAACGCCATCCAAAAATCCCACTCCATCCAAAACTATCCAACTCAATCCAAAAACCCCACACCATCCAAAACGATCCAACGCCATCCAAAATCCACACTCCGTCCAAACTATCCAACTCCATCCAAAACTATCCAACTCTATCCAAAACTATCCAACTCAATCCAAAAACCCCACTCCATCCAAAACTATCCAACTCAATCCAAAAACCCCACTTCATCCAAAACTATCCAACTCCATCCAAACCTATCCAACTCCACCCCAAAACTCTACTCCATCCAAAACTATCCAATCCCATCCAAAAACCCACTGCATCCAAAACTATCCAATCCCATCCAAAAACCCACTGCATCCAAAACTATCCAACTCCATCCAAAACTATCCAATCCCATCCAAAAACCCCACTCCATGCAAAACTATCCAACTCCATTCAAAGACCCCACTTTATCCAAAACTATCCAACGCCATCCAAAAACCCCACTCCATCCAAAACTATCCAACTCCATTCAAAAACCCCACTTTATCCAAAACTATCCAACGCCATCCAAAAACCCCACTCCATCCAAAACTATCCAACTCCATTCAAAAACCCCACTTTATCCAAAACTATCCAATGCCATCCAAAAATCCCACTCCATCCAAAACTATCCAACTCCATTCAAAAACCCCACTTCATCCAAAACTATCCAACGCCATCCAAAAATCCCACTCCATCCAAAACTATCCAACTCAATCCAAAAACCCCACACCATCCAAAACGATCCAACTCCATCCAAAAACCTCAATCCATCCAAAACTATCCAACTCAATCCAAAAACCCCACTTCATCCAAAACTATTCAACTCCATCCAAAATCCCCACTCCATCCAAAACTATCCAAATCCATTCAAAAACCCCACTTTATCCAAAACTATCCAATGCCATCCAAAAATCCCACTCCATCCAAAACTATCCAACTCCATTCAAAAACCCCACTTCATCCAAAACTATCCAACGCCATCCAAAAATCCCACTCCATCCAAAACTATCCAACTCAATCCAAAAACCCCACACCATCCAAAACGATCCAACTCCATCCAAAAACCTCAATCCATCCAAAACTATCCAACTCCATCCAAAATTCCCACTCCATCCTAAACTATTCAACTCCATCCAAAATCCCCACTCCATCCAAAACTATCCAACTCCATCCAAAAATTCCACTCCATCCAAAAACTCCACTCCATCCAAAACTATCCAACTCAGTCCAAAAACCCCACTCCATAAAAAAAAACAAAAAAAAAAAAAAACAATTTGCCTTTAGAGAAAATGTCAGTAAATGTCATGCTCCCTTCAGACTTGAGAGCTGTGGCTGGGGGTTGTCGGACCTCTGTGGAGTGACCACTGTTACCCCACAGAGAGCCAGGATCTTTCTCAGCAGCATGCTGGCAGGAGATAGGCTTTTCTACTCTTAAAAACACCAGCTATAAGACTTTTGTTTTGATGCACCTGGATTGTATTTAGCGGATTTAAAATGGAGGTTCAGTTGGGAGAGTGGTCGGATCGGATCACTGGGTGATGTTGATCTTGTCAGTTTTTGACTCTAAACCACCCCAGCAGAACTCATGAAAACCTTAAGCTGTTTCACAGATTGATATCCACGTGCCTTTAAGTGGTAGATTATTCTATGCTATTGCTATCTCCAGCCTTGACATCCAGCTGTGCCCCCTTGTAATCTGTGACCTGTGTTGTGATTGGCATGCACATAACTGGAATGTTTTTTGGCACATTTTGCAGCGAGTACCTTGAAGAACATCAAACCCAGCTGGATTTCCTGGCCGGCCAGCAGAAGGACATGAAACGCAACTCCAGGCTGGTAAGACTGAAATCTTTCCTGTCGTGAGTAGAACTGGCTCTCTGCCTGACATGAGCGGGGTGTCCATTTTCCACTTCCAGTGTCCCACCGTAATCACCTCTCAGCCAATCAGACTGCTGTGTCCAGATGTTTTCATTTGTTAATTTGTTAATACAGTTTTCCGGTATTCTAATTAAGAGGTGATTTCCAGAATAACTGTAAGTTTGATGTAATATAGAGCGTCCCTTTTGGGACAAAGATCCTTAAAATGTCTATGAAATGTTTTCTTTTTTGGAATTAAGATTTTAATAGAATAAGGGAAAATGCCTGTCTTTTTCTCTGTCTGTGTTCCATTGGGGAGATTTCCCTTCACTTCCTATCTTGGAAGTAAAGTAAGGGGACACGGGTGTTCCAGTGACAACTATAACATTCTGGATTCCCCATCACTTTCTGTCTTGTGACGATAGTCACCAGGGCAAAGAGGGTGCCTCTCCCCAGTGGGGACACAGACAGCAATATAAACCCCTGTAACCCTTCTGCTGATCGTTGGAAAGTTTCTTATCGTGTCGAATTTTGTGGTGTCCCCAGTCAATAAAAGTCGATTAAAGATTCTTAGATGGGTGGTCAGTGGAGAAGTGACCCTTACACTGGGGGTCATTGTAGAAGTGACCCCCCACATTGGTGGTCAGTGGAGAAGTGACCTCTTACACAACGGGGTCATTGAAGAAGTGACGCCTTAAGTGTGTAAAGGTGACACCTTATTTTGGTGGTCAGTATAGAAGTGACCCTTGACATTGGCGGTCAGTGTAGAAGTGACCCCTTACATGGGTAGTCAATGTAGGAGTGACCCCTTACATTGGTGATAAGTGTAGAATTTACCTTTTTCATTGGGGGTCAGTGTAGAAGTGACTTCTTACATTGGTGGTCCATGTAGAAATGACCTCTTAGATGGGTGGTCAGTGGAGAAGTGGCCCTTACACTGGGGGTCATTGTAGAAGTGACCACCTACATTGGTGGTCAGTGGACAAGTAACCTCTTACACAAGGGGGTCATTGAAGAAGTGACCCCTTAGATGTGTAAAGGTGAGACCTTATTTTGGTGGTCAGTATAGACGTGACCCTTTACATTGGCAGTCAGTGTAGAAGTGACCCCTTAGATAGGTAGTCAGTGTAGGAGTGACCCCCTTACATTGGTGATCAGTGTAGAATTGACCCTGTACATTGGGTGTCAGTGTAGAAGTGACTTCTTACATTGGTGTTCCATGTAGAAACGACCTCTTAGATGGGTGGTCAGTGTCAGTGAAAAGTGACACTTATAGGGCGTACACACGGTCGGACTTTGTTCGGACATTCCGACAACAAAATCCATGGATTTTTTCCGACGGATGTTGGCTCAAACTTGTCTTGCATACACACGGTCACACAAAGTTGTCGGAAAATCCGATCGTTCTGAACGCGGTGACGTAAAACACGTACGTCGGGACTATAAACGGGGCAGTGGCCAATAGCTTTCATCTCTTTATTTATTCTGAGCATGCGTGGCACTTTGTCCGTCGGATTTGTGTACACACGATCGGAATTTCCGACAACGGATTTTGTTGACGGAAAATTTTATCTCCTGCTCTCCAACTTTGTGTGTCGGAAAATCTGATGGAAAATGTCCGATGGAGCCCACACACGGTCGGAATTTCCGACAACACGCTCCGATCGGACATTTTCCATCGGAAAATCTGACCGTGTGTACGGGGCATATCACTAAGGGTCATTGTTAAAGTGACCCCCTACATTGGTGGTCAGTGGAGAAGTTACCTCTTACACAAGGTGGTCATTGAAGAAGTGACCCCTTAGATGTTTGGTTATTGTACAGTAGGAGTGCCCTCTTACATGGGGGGTTATTGTAGAAGTGACCCTTAACATTGGCGGTCAGTGGAAAAGTGACCTCCTACACAAGGGGGCCATTGAAGAAGTGACTCCTTAGATGTGTGGTCATTGTACAGTACTAATGTCCTCTTACACTGGGGGTCATTGTAGAAGTGACCCCCTACATTGGTGGTCAGTGGAGAAGTGACTGCTTACAATTTGAGTTAGTGAAGGCAACAGATCATTCTGCCACTTCTTTCTTCTCAAGGAATACCTAGCAATCTCTGGAAGCACCCCCAGATTCCTGGGAACCCTGGGTAAGAAAAGCTGCATTATAAATTTCTATGGAGTTTGTGCGGTAGGACATTGATCCCCTAAATGTTTCAAATCACACAAGGAAAGGGGTTCCAATGTTGTATGTAGGGTGCTCTGCAGGGACACGGGAAAATCATAGGTGTATTTTGTATGTATCTGTCTGCATAGTTCATGCTGACTTTACCTCTCTTTTATTGCAGGGTTTTTTTTATGATCTGGATAAAGTAAGTCTCACCTTCTCGTGTTTACCTTGCCATTCCCCATTTATGAACTCCTGGTTCTATTAATTGTTTGTCTTTTTTTTTAAAGGAAATTCGATTAATGGAAAGACACATCCGGAAGCTGGAATTCCACATTAGCAAAGTAAGTGAATTCATGATCTCTACATATACCTGTTCTGCCCCAAAAAATAAAAAAGTGATAGGAAAAAAGCCTTTTGCACCAGGTAAATTTAGGGATCTAGGAAGTTGGTGCTTTATGTCTCCTGCTGCAGTGTGGTCACTTGTTCCTAGGGGATCTGGCTATCTTGTCCAGAATATTGGCTGGGTCATTTTTGTGCATGGGTTACAGGTCCTCTTTAGTAAGGCAGACAGGCGTGTCAATCTGCATCCAGACACATGGTCGTTGTCACATCTGGAGGACAGATGTCATTTTCTCTCGCTCACACATTCCTCACATACATGTGCCGTGACTAATGAATTCCTGTCACACATTTCTTCCATTTTGTTAAATAGCTGCGGTCAGCAGAGTGGCGGGAGCTGACAGGAGTCGGTGTGCTGAGTCTTCCACTAATGTCATATGATGTATCAGCTGAAAGAGCCAATCACATATTTTCTTTACTTCTCTAAACTGTAAAAGAAAGTGACATTTGTGTGGCTGCAGATCTCACCCTTTGCAAGGGGAGGAAGGTGGCCACTCCAAAGTATTTCACCAACTGGAGGCCCATTAAATCATGTTCCCTAGAACCAGAGGTTGTCTTATTGTATTTCCTCCAACTGGAGGCTGTCAGGTTCTATTCCTTGCAACTGAAGGCAGTCTGCTCATGCTTCCATCAACTGGAGGCCTTCGAATCCTATGCCCTGCACCTGGAGGCCATCTAATTGCATTCCCTCCAACTGGAGGCTTTTAAATTGTGTTCCCATCAACTGGAAGCAGTCTACTCATGTTCCCATCAACTGGAGGGCTTCTTATTGTATGCCCTGCAACTTGAGGCTGTCTAATTGTATGCCCTCCAACAAGAGGCTGTCAGGTTGTGTTCCTTGCAACTGGAGGCAGTCCACTCATGTTCCCATCAACTGGTGGGCTTCTAATTGTATGTCCTGAAGGCTCGTCTGATCATGTTCCCTCCAACTGGAGGCCATTTGGTCATGTTACCCCAAACTGGAGGCTGTCTGATTGTGTTTCCTACAACGGGAGGCCACCCTGTTATGTTATCCCCAACTGGAGGGCTTCTAATCATATTCCCTGCAACTGGAGGCTGTCCAATTGTGTTTTGTTCAACTGGTGACCCATCTGATCATGTTCCCCTTAACTGGAGGCCATCTGATTGTGTTTCCTCCAGTTGGAGGCCACCCTGTTGTGTTTCCCTCGACTATAGGCTGTCTGATCATGTTCCCTCCAACTGATGGTTGTCCGATCATGTTCCTTCCATCTAGAGCCCTGTTTGATCATTTTCCCTCCAACTGATGGTTGTCCGATCATGTTCCTTCCATCTAGAGCCCTGTTTGATCATGTTCCCTCCAACTGGAGGTTGTCTAATTGTGTTGCCACTTAACTGAAGACCAGCTGATTGTGTTTCCTCCAACTGGAGGCCACCCTGTTGTAGTACCCCGGACTGTAGCCTGTCTGATTGTGTTCCCTCTGACTGATGGCCGTCCGATCATGTTCCTTCCAACTAGATCCCTGTTTGATCATGTTCCCTCCAACTAGAGGTTGTCTAATTGTGTTTCCTCTTAACTGGAGGCCAGCTGATTGTGCTGCTTTCCATTGGAAGATTTCCCCTCGCTTCCAGTTTGAGTTACAACTCTAAAATATTTGATTTGCCATTACTTTCTGTCCTGGAGACAGTGATCACTAGGACACATAGGATCGGTGAATCTCTTGTCAGAAACAACCCTGACGGGGATTCCACACTTCTGACCGTTTCATTAACTATGCATTAAATATATGGACATGTAAGAATTATCTTGAGTATGATATTTTGCATGAAGAAATAACATTTAGCTTAATAAGCAGTCAACATGATGCAGAAATTTACAAGCATGCGGTAAAACTTTGATGGATGCCAACCGATCATCCATGAAGATTGCGACACCCCCCCAATCTCTTCATTTGGCTGGCCTTGAATTTGAACCATCGCCAGCCCAGATTTAATTGTTTCCAGCTAGTGGAAGTTTAACGCCAAAAGCCGTTCAGCTTCAGCTGTGACCTCCTTAACCTTAAGTTATACACAAGCTGATACACAGCATCCTTCTGTTACGCAGAGATAAATCGCAGCATTCATAGAGTCCTACTTAATGGCAGAATATTTTTAGAACTTGGCCGCTTCTCCTTAAGAACCATTGACAAGACCTAAGAATGGTTCCTCGTCGCTGGTCACAGCCAAATTAAGGCCCATGGTCTCTCAGTGAACTTCGTTGCATGGGATGCTGTCTCCTCAAAACCAGTTATCAACATGACATGTTACAAACTGATCGGCCGGTTTCCCTCTCCTGATTCGTCTTCTGTCATTAGGGAGAAATCCTTGCTGGCTATTTGCCTGGGTGGAATTTTTAGCATTTTCAGGAAATGGCTCTATCCTCAGCCTGTAATTTGAAGGTCGTCAGTAAGATAATGACCCCTCTACCGCATTCCTGAGCTCCAGAAATGACCATCAGAAGGTTCATTGTTCCAAATGACAAGTTCTGAGGATGCTGAACAGAGACAAGGAAAATACTCTCACATTAAAGCATGCTGTATTCACAGAGAGATGACTTAAAGTGGATCTGTCATACAGTATCTCATAAAAGTACACCCCTCACATTTTTGTAAATATTTTATTCTATCTTTTCATGTGACAACACTGAAGAAATGACACTTTGCTACAATGTAAAGTAGTGAGTGTACAGCTTTTATAACAGTGTAAATTTGCTGTCCCCTCAAAATAACTCAACACACAGCCATTAATGTCTAAACCGCTGGCAACAAAAGTGAGTACACCCCTAAGTGAAAATGTCTAAAAAGGGCCCAAAGTGTCAATTTTTTGTGTGGCCACCATTATTTTCCAGCACTGCCTTAACCCTCTTGGGCATGGAGTTCACCAGAGCTTTACAGGTTACCACTGGAGTCCTCTTCCACTCCTCCATGACGACATCACGGAGCTGGTGGATGTTAGAGACCTTGCGCTTCTCCACCTTCCATTTGAGGATGGTCCCACAGATGCTCAATAGGGTTAAGGTCTGGAGATATGCTTGGCCAGTCCATCACCTTTACCCTCAGCTTCTTTAGCAAGGCAGTAGTCATCTTGGAGGTGTGTTTGGGGTCGTTATTATGTTGCAATACTGCCCTGCAGCCCAGTCTCTGAATAGAAGGGATCATGCTCTGCTTTAGTATGTTACAGTACATGTTGGCATTTATGGTTTCCTCAAAGATCTGTAGCTCCAGACCATGACACTCCCACCACCATGCCTAACTGTAGGCAAGACACACTTGTCTTTGTACTCCTCACCTGGTTGCCGCCACGCTTGACACCATCTGACACTATCTTGGTCTCATCAGACCACAGGACATGGTTCCAGTAATCCATGTCCTTAGTCTGCTTGTCTTCAGCAAACTGTTTGCGGGCCTTCTTGTGCATCATCTTTAGAAGAAGCTTCCTTCTCGGATGACAGCCATGCAGACTAGTTTGATGCAGTGTGCGGCGTATGGTCTGAGCACTGACTGACCCCCCACCCTTCAACCTCTGCAGCAATGCTGGCAGCACTCACACGTCTATTTCCCAAAGACAACCTCTGGATATGACGCTGAGCATGTGCACTCACCTCCTTGGGTCGACTATGGCGAGGCCTGTTCTTAGTGGAACCTGTCCTGTTAAACCTCTGTATGATCTTGGCCAACGTGCTGCAGCTCAGTTTCAGGGTCTTGGCAAACGTCTTATAGCCTAGGTCCTCTTTATGTAGAGCAGCAATTCTTTTTTTCAGATTCTCAGAGAGTTCTTTGCCCTGAGGTGCCATGTTGAACTTCCAGTGACCAGTATGAGAGAGTAAGAGCAATAACACCAAATGTAACACACCTGCTCCTCATTCACACCTGAGACCTTGTAACACTAGCAAATCACATGACACTGGGAAGGGAAAATGGTTAATTGGGCCCAATTTGGATATTTTCACTTAGGGGTGTACTCACTTTTGTTGCCAGTGGTTTAAACATTAATGGCTGTGTGTTGAGTTATTTTGAGGGGACAGCAAATTTACACTGTTATACAAGCTGTACACTCACTACTTTACATTGTAGAAAAGTGTCTTCAGTGTTGTCACATGAAAAGATATAATAAAATATTTACAAAAATGTGAGGGGTGTACTCACGTTTGTGAGATACTGTATGTCTCATGGTAAATGCAGCATGATGCAATTTGTTAAACTTGCAGGTATTTATTATCTCTCAGAGAGTTCATAGTATTCCGACTGACAACACCTTCATCTGCTTTCCCCTTCAGAAAGACAGCACCATCTTTGTTCAGGCATCATTCAGGGTCACCATCCACTTCCTGGACTGCGATGCTGGCTCAGAGATGACACAGCCATGTAAATCCTGGTTCTTGTGGAGTTCTTGGTTGTGTTCACAAATTTCTGACACCAATCAGTCACTGATGCAGCCTCTCATCTTGTGACTTGCTACAAAGTTACAATATACAGTTTGATCACTGGGGGAGGAGAGACTAAGGAAAGGCTTCGCAAAAATTGAAATAACACTCCTAAAGCCACATCCGTATAAACTTGATTGGAGGAGAGAAAGGGTAAAGGGCCACAGGGCCCTAATTTGGACTTTACAGGCAAGATGGACAATGATATAGTACAAAAATATATTTTATTATCAATAATTCATATCAAACAGGTCAAGTCAAAAAGAATTAAAAACCTACTGTAGGCATATGATAGTAATAAGTATCTAGTGTAAACAAGAGAGTTGACACCAAATAAACGGCAGTGAGCCCCTGTGTGTCAACGCGTTTCGCTGTTTTGCTTCGTCAGGACACACTTGGGGGTAGTTGGAAGGAACAGGTCTCACTGTCAAAGATAAAATAAATTCATCTGACATTATATTACAATAACATATGATGAAAAACGTTCAAACATTGCTATATCCAGAGGACCTACGCACATCAGATACAAATAGCTACCTAAGGAAAGGCTTCCTCCTGTCTGCAGCAGACTGATGACATCATCTTTGTCTGGGGAAAAATCACTAACTGGAGTTCAGTCATGTAAAACAGGAATACGTAACACCAAATTACAAAAATACCATATTGGAAGGCCCTCATTATTATTATACAGGATGTATAATAGTAAAAAAATGTATAGCGGCAACAGTTTATGCAGCGCTTTACAATATAAAGGGGGGCAGTAAAACTACAACACATTTGAATACAGAAGGAATAGGAGGGCCCTGCTTATAGAGCTTACAATCTAAAGGGAGGAGGGAAGGTGGTACAAAAGGTAATAGCTGCAGGGGGGGGATGATCTGATGTAGGTGACTCGGGTATGGTTCTTAGGTGGTGGTGGGGTGGGCTTCCCTGAATAAGTGAGTTTTCAAGGATTGCCTGAAGGCGGACAGGGTAGGGGCTGACCGGACATACTGGAGCAGGGAGTTTCAGAGGATGGGAGTGGCTCTAGAGAAGTCCTGGAGGTGAGCATGGGAGGACATAACAAGGGAGCTGGAGAGCAGGAGGTCTTGGCAGGACGATTTGGGCGATAACTGCACATGAAAGGACCTGACCCTGAATGGATACCTTTCTAAGGATGGCTTTTTATTGAGAAAAGGTGGAGTTTTCCTGAAAAAAAGATACTATTGATGGGATTTATTTATACAGACTTATAAATAGTATGAGAGAAGCATGTCAGTAGAGTAGTACAAAGGCCGCCATCGCTGATCATCTGAAAGTGACTTGTATCTGTCCCATTGTTCCTATGGCTTTAATGCTTTGTCAGTCACCAGCCCAGAACAGGTAGGCAGCACAGACTTCTTGGGTTTGCTTGTTTTAGATCAGGGAAGGCGTTAAAGTCACGGGATTGGCATGCTAGCAAGGTTGCTGTGTGCAGTGGTGCCCCCCATGTTCCTCATAATCTTTAATTATATATTTTTTAGATAAGGATGAGAGCTTGTACAACATACTACTGTCTAATTACTATCACATTAAAGGGGTTGTAAAGGTAAAAATTTTTTCACCTTAATGCATTCTATGCATTAAGGTGAAAAAACTTCCGACAATACCGCCGCCCCCAGCCCCCCCGTTTTACTTACCTGACACCTCGAAAGTCAGCCGCTCGCTCCCAACATCCATTAAGCCGCTCAGCCTGGCCGCTGATTGACTACAGTGAATGGATTGAAAGCAGCGCAGCCATTGGCTCGCGCTGCTGTCAATCACATCCAATGATGCGGCGCGCCGGGGGGGCGGGGCCGAGTGATACAGTGAGCGGCTATAGCCGCCGGCTGTATCACGGGAGCGCGCCCGCAAGAACTAACCACCAGGCGAGGGAGCTCGCATTAAGGTGGTTAGTTCTTGCGGGGAGGAACTGAAACAGCCGCCGAGGGACCCCAGAAGAGCAGGTTCGGGGCCACTCTGTGCAGAATGAGCTGCACAGTGAAGGTAAGTATAACATGTTTGTTATTTAAAAAAAAAAAAAAAATTACCTTTACAACCCCTTTAAAGTAAGCTTGTGATTCATTTAAACATTTAAAGAAGAATTCAAGGCAAGGATATTTTATACATAATGTAGTTACATTGATGCAGCTTTGATCAGTGTAACTGTATACAGTATATACTATAGCTGGCCGATGCTCCTTGAAGTTAGCAATCACCGAAGAAGACATCAGTAACACTTGAAGGCCTAATGGCTGAAACACGTTGGCCGTTTTGTGTGGATCTTATGCGTTGTTCTTCTGAAAATAAAGGCTCTGTTTGTGGATTTTTACCAAAGTCCCAATACTTTTTCAAAATGTATTTTCTACAGGACCTATAACTCGGGCATTCAGGGACAGGGTAGCATGGAGAACATGAGTATAAGCTAAATGGACTTTAAAGTGGTTGTAAACCTCAGAAACAACATATGATATCCCTCTATAGTGTGTACTTGTCTCTATCCAGAGCACTAATGCCGCGTACACGCGAGCGGACTTTCCGGCAGACTTGGTCTGACGGACCGGACTCCATTGGACAATTCGATCGTGTGTGGGCTCCAGCGGACTTTTTTTTACCAAAAGTTCGATGGACCTAGAAAAAAAACATGTTTCAAATCTTTCCGACGGACTCGAGTCCAGTCGAAAAATCCGCTCGTCTGTATGCTAGTCCGACGGACTAAAACCGACGCTAGAGCAGCTATTGGCTACTGGCTATCAACTTCCTTAGTCCGGTCATATGTCATCACGTACGAATCCGTCCGACTTTGGTTGATCGTGTGTAGGCAAATCCGTTCATTCGAAAGTCCGTCGAAAAGTCCGCCTGTGTGTACGCGGCATTAGTGTCATTTCTTTCTGCTGCCTCCTTCCTCTGCTATCAGTATGAGTCTCTTCTGACAAGTTTTCCTGACACCAAGAGAAAATTGGTGACAAGGGAAGGGACCTCCAGCTGATTGACAGCCTCAGCTCTGTAACTGTGTGCTATGTGAAAAGGGGTGTGCGTCGCTTCCCTCCAATCAGCTCTCAGAGTTCTCCTCACTGAGCTCTGCAGAGTGTAACTTCAGCTCTCCGCCCCCTTTTTTCTGAACTCTCAACACTTTGAACGGATGTACAGAAGAGAAGTCGGCAGATAAACAGGTACAACTTACATAGGAGGATTTGTTTCATCTCTGTCTGTCACCTAAGGCCAGTCACTTCCCTGGGTAAATGGAAAGGGTTTTCAACCACTTTAAGCAAGGCTGACATCCAAACCTGCATTTTCAAAGAGCAGGTCTCACATTTGTGTCTTGACTGGTACTGTCATCCCCTACAAACCAGCTAAAACTTCAAATCAAATCAGGATGGCAACAGAAAAGGGCTGCTTGGAGGCAGAAGATGGAAAATGTAAGTGAGTGGAGATGAATTCTTACCAGTCGTCTCTCTGATCCGCCATCGCTCCACCTTCTTAAACAAGCCCATCTTGTTCATTACTCTGCCGGCTTCATCCAGAACCTCTTTCCAGTAATCCTAATTTAGCTTCAAGAGAAAACAACGAGGTTCGTTATCCCATTGTGTGTGTCTGGTACCTGACGCTGCAGCCCAAGATGAGTCACGTCAGAATTTTATATTTCCCTCTGGACCAAATTCCAGAATAGTTGAGACGTCAGGCTGCCAGGAATTGGGAAACTTTTTGTTCTAAAACTTAAAAGAAAATAAGAGTTTGTTTCCCATCGGGGATTATCTCCATGTTATCTGTGTGCGAACATTCAGTAAACACGAGAATTATTAGATCGTTACGTCAAATGTGTTCTGAATGCCGATAGGACAGCGTTCTGAACTGTGAAAACTTAAAGCGGACCTTCAGTCATTTTTTCTTCTTTCCATCTATTAAATCTTCTGCCCTTGTTGTTGTTTTAACTTTGGATAGTAAATATTTTTTTTTCTGCCAGTAAATACCTTATACAGCCCACTTCCTGTTTCTTGTCTGGTCATTTGCCTAGGCTTATGACATCATGCACAGCTCTCTCTCTCTCACTCTTGTGAGCATTTGCCGGGGGGGGGGGAGTCATAAGAGGGCCAATAAGCAATGCAGAGCTGAAGGTGTGCATCTGTGTAAATCCAGGAAGTGAACAGGAAGCAGTTTCAGCTGCCCACAGTTATAATGGATGCAGCCAGACTCGGTGGAGGGAGATTTCTGCAGCATATTTGGCAAGTACAGAATCACAGTGTATATAAAATAATATGCAAAGTGGTTGGAGGGAAGCTTCAGAATGGCAAAGATGTTTTTAATGCAAATTATGTGAGCAGACTGCAGTTCCTCTTTAAAGCTGGGCTCCACATAAACAGCTAAATACAGCAGTGACATTCATATAGGGGGTGTTTAAACTGCCAAAGGATTTGTATTTTTTTTTAATCTATCCAGTCCTGAGGTTTGCGCAGCTCTCACACAGCACAGCCCTGACCTGATTTTTCTCTCCTGCAGTTAAGTAACACTTATAGGTCTGGTCTCTCCCTAAGGCCCCTTTCACACTGGGGCGGTAGGGGGCGTCGGCAGTAAAACAGCGCTATTTTTAGCGCTGTTTTACCGCGGTATTCGGCCGCTAGCGGTGCGGTTTTAACCCCCCGCTGGCGGCCGAAAAAGGGTTAAAACCCCTCGTATAGCGCGGCTATAGCCGCGGTATTACTGCGGTATAGCTGCGCTGTCCCATTGATTTCAATGGGCAGGAGCGGTTTAGGAGCGGTGAATACACCGCTCCTTCACCGCTCCAAAGATGCGGCTTGCAGGAGATTTTTTCTTCTCCTGCCAGCGCACCGCTTCAGTGTGTAAGCCCTCGGGCTTTCACACTGAACAAACAGCGGAGGCTGTTTAGGGGCGGTTTGCAGGCGGTATTTTTAGCGCAATAACGCCTGCAAACCACCCCAGTGTGAAAGGGGCCTTAGCCAGCAAACCTAGTCACCTGACCTTTCTCAACAACACAACTTAGTCACCTCCCCACCCCCTAGCCTGTGATTGGACAGTTAACCACTTCAATGCTGGGGACGTTCACCCCCTTTCTGCCCAGGCCAATTTTTATCTTTTAGCGCTGTTGCATTTTGAATGACAATTGCGCGGTCATGGAACACTGTAACCAAATGAAAATGTTATCATTTTTTTTTCTTTAGACAGATAGAGCTTTTTTTTTTGGTGATATCTAAAGTGGAGTTCCAGCTGGGGGAAGAAAAATTAAGTCAGCTGCTACAAATACTGTAGCGGCTGACTTTCAATATAAGGACACTTACCTGTCCAGGAATCCCGCGATGTCGGCCCCCGAAGCCGATCTGTCCATCGGCTCCGGGTGCAGGCGCCGGCATCTTCACTAAGGGAAAGCCTTGTAGATTCACAGCCTACTTTCCTACTGCGCATGCGCAAGTTGCGCTGCGCTTTCTGAACGGTCCCGTTGTCTTCTGGGAACTGTGTGTCTCCCAAAAGGCAGCAAGGAGGAGAGGCCGGAAATTGCATAGATCGCTGCACAACGATTGCGGCCATCTTACCCAGAAGTGGGAGCAGGTACCCTTTTTTTGACAGGTATCCACTCCACCTCCTGAAAGGTGCCAAATGTGGCAGCAGAGGTGGGGAGGAAGCAAACAAGCGGAGCTTCTCCTGTTGGGTGGAGCTCTGCTTTAATCACCACTGGGGTTTTTGAGTTTTTGCTAAACAAATGAAAAAAAAAAATATTTTTATTTTAGTTATAACATTTTGTAAATAAGTAATTTTTCTTCACTGATGGGCACTGGTGAGGCTGCACTGATGTACACTGAGGCTGCACTGATGTACACTGAGGCTGCACTGATGTACACTGAGGCTGCACTGATGGGGCTACACTTCGGCTATGGCCTGGTAATAAAGTGGTTAAATTGATAATGTCGAAGTCTGGGCTTAAATCTGCTTCTACCCACCTTCCAGCAACTATACTAACTACCCTATAGAAGGAAGATGTTCATACTTGCCTGTTCTCAAGGCGCTCTGGTCCGGTCACTTGAAACAGGAGTGATCGGTATTGATCACTGGCTGTGTTCATTCAGGAAAGGAAGGGGCCAGTAAATATGACATATTTACAGATCTCCTCCCCACTCTTCTCCCTGAAACCGATCCCCCTGTGTGCCCACAGCAGCTGCCGGTGGAAGAGGAGAGGAGGGAAGCCGGAAGCACAGCAGAGGAGGGGGGCACACAGGGAGATCCAATGCGGTGTGTGGAGGGGGGCACAGATCCACATACCAATCCCCCTGCAGCGCAACCGGAGGGAGAAAGAAGAGTAGAAGTCGGCAGCGCTGCAGGGGGATCCACAAGAGTCACAAGTATCGGCAATAAGTCAGTACAGACAGCCCTCCTGCTCCACGCCGGGGCCCCCCTTTTGAACTGATGGGGCCTGGGCCCGGTACAGGAGGGCCGGTGGTACTGCCTTGTCAGCTGCCCTGCCTGTGGCTTTCATAGTCTTACAATGCCTCCTGGATTTTGTAATTCCACAACAGCTAGAGTGCCGAGGTTGGCTCCCCCCCAGTCTAATTGTTTCCTTTCTCCTAAGTTGGTGAGAACTTTGCAGTTGGGTTCTTGGATCAGCACAGCTGATGTATCTGTTAGGTGTTGTCCCCCTCTTTCGATATTGGGAATACCCCAAGGTGGTTGCTCAAATCTCTAAACGGGCAACAAAAGAACCAGAACTTATGAAAGGATGTGCCGACCACTGCTGGTAATAAAAGCTAGTAGGTGACTGCCCATCTGTATAGTGAGGATGGTGGAGCTCTGCTCATTTCTGATCCTTCCTTCACAATTTTGTGGTGACCAGTCTCCATGATTTGTGTGCCTTTCAGATCGAGGAGCTGTACGAGACGTACTGCGTTCAGTGGAGGCTGCGAGTCGGAGCCAGTAACATGAAGCATGCCTTTTCTCTGTCCCCTACCACGAAGGCATCGCGGGAAAGTCTCATCGAACTGTACAGGAACTTCCATGAGTGCACAGAGGTGGGTCACAAGCCTCTTTGATGCTCACATTCATGACATTAAACCTACATTCAGCTGCAGCAGAATGCAATCAGAATATCTTAGAGGACACCTCTGCATTAAACCGGCAAGCTTTATAAAAAGAAAGCCAAGCAATCACTAGTCTTCTAAGGCAGGTTTGCAAGACTTTATCAAAGTAGATGTAAACCCAATCATTAAAATCTGATATAAGCTATAATACATAATTTCATTATAAAGTTGTTTTCAATCATGTTAAAGTTGGGTAAATTAGAAATAATCCCTGCAGTGTGGGCACAGCCCCAATAGTTCATTTTGTCCAGAGGAGAGAAGTAACAGTTTTACTTACCTGATCCTCCGCTCCCCTGGCAGGCGGCTCTCCCCCCCGGATCTGACAGTGGACTGTCCCTCAATGTCCTCACATCCAGAGCAGGGCTATGATTATGATTATGTCATGATCCCAGACCACTGGAGTGTGTGGGGTGCAGACATTGAAGGAACTGGTCTAGGGGTGGGAAGGAGTGGGGAATCGGGTAAGTACATTTTTGCTTGTTCCCCTGGACCAGTGGTCTCCAAACTGCGGCTCGCAGGCTCTCTGCTTGCCTTTTTCTGGCCCTTAAGGCAGCATTCCATCCACTGACACCAATGATGGGGCACTATTCATCCCACTGACACCAATGATGGGGCACTATTCATCCCACTGACACCAATTATGGGGCACTATTCATCCCACTGACACCAATGATGGGGCACTATTCCGCCCACTGACACCAATGACGGGGCACCATTTTTCCCACTGACCACAATGATGGGACGCTATTCCTACCACTGATACCAATGATTGGACACTATTTCTCCCACTGATACCAATGATTGGACACTATTTCTCCCACTGACACCAATGATGGGGCACTATTGCTCCCACTGACACCGATGATGGGGCAGAATTCCTCCCACTGACATCAATGATGGGGCACCATTCCTGCTACTGACACCAATGCTGGGGCACCCTTGCTCCCACTGACACCAATGATGGGGCACTATTCCTCCCACTGACTGCAATGATGGGGCACTATTCCTTCCACTGACACCAATGATGGGGCACCATTGCTCCCACTGACACCAATGATGGGGCACTATTCCTCCCACTGACCGCAATGATGGGGCACCATTCCTCCCACTGACACCAATGATTGGGCACCATTCATCCCACTGACACCAATGATGGGGCACCATTCCTCCCACTGACACCAGTGATGGAGCTTCATTCCTCCCACTGACACCAATAATGGGGCACTATTCCTCCCACTGACACCAGTGATGGGCCATCATTCCTCCCACTGACACCAGTGATGGGCCACCATTCCTCCCACTGACCCCCCCCCAAAGCCTGAAGGACAGTTAGGTGGCCCTTTGTTTAAAGAGTTTGGAGACCCCGGCCCTATACAAAAAGAGCAATGAGCCTTATAGTGTGGTCACAGCCCCCCTGCAGAGGATATCTTTTATCTACGCAGAATTGGGAGTTATTTCTGCAGCTTTCAATAAAATAGGCACTTCCTGTTATGACGTGACAACTGTGTTGTCACCCTGCCACCACCCCTGGTAGATACTACAAGCAGTCATGTCACTATAAGGAAACCAGTCCAGAGCAACGATGTGCAGCAGACGCTACATGTGGGCAGTAATGATGAGCTCAGGCGTGTTCACAGCCGCACGTGCAGAGCCCGCCAGGAAGTTTGCGCTGCGCTAATCACAAGCAGTGTGACATTTCCCGATCTCTGCAGCCGTGGATTGGGAAAATGTCTCACTTGCTGTGATTAGCGCAGCGCAGTGCCGACTTCCTGGCGGGCTCTGCACGTGCGGCTGTGAACACGCCTGAGCTGAGCTCATCCTTAGTAGCCAGAAAGTGGCTGAAAGAGGCTGCAGGAGATCAGCAGCACTGATAAAAGATGGGGAAAAAAATGAATTTTAGGAAAAATAAACATTAGAGCAGGCAGAAGATCCGAAACTTCGATTACAAATAAATTTCTAGGGGAAGATTGGAGAAATAAGATCCACTCACCCCACCCCCTTCCTCTGCTAATCCTAACTTATTAAATCCTTGTCCTTCCTGAAAGTGCCTAATAAAAACTCCCCCAATAGGCAGCCAGCCAGCCAGCAGACGGGACCTGAATTAAAAATTGCTTCCTACTTTTTATTACAAACTTAGGAAGAGGTTTTAATTAGGTCCTCTTTTCTTCAGAACACCATCTGTTGGGGGATTTAGTATTAGGCATTTCCTGTGGATTGCACCTCCCTCTCTTACTTGCCATTTCTATTTACTGAAAGTTTTGGAGATTTTGCAGTTAACACACAAACTATGTAAGCTGCTTACATCTCCTACAATAAGAGCCCATTTACACCACTGCGGTACGTTGACGCACACGCAGCCCGCCTAAAGCACCAAAATGCATAAAAAAAAGGTGCATACTCCATTTCTGTCAGCGCACTGCAATGGACGCCTATCAGCAAGTAGCATTGGGGTACCATTTAAAATGAATGGCACCACTTTGCACAAATGCATGTTATGCACTTTATCGCAACTCAGTAGGATGAATGGGCCGTTAAAGTGAAATTGCACTTTGGTGCAATTTGGTAACGTGGTAGCCATGTGTCCCCTCAGTTATCTTTGTTGTATAAGGCTCGGTTCACCCTGCCGCGACTTGGGATCCGACTTGTGAGACCTCAAGTCGCGTGACATGTGAAATCCCATGTTAGTCAATGAGAGCTGTCTTAATTAGCAATACTGAAATCGCTCTGACTTCAGAAAATGGTTTCTGTGCTACTTCAAGGCGACTTCTATCTGACTGCTATTCTATACTTCTATCAAAGTAGTACTCAAATCGCCAGGTAGTTGCCTGGCAAAATTGCACACGTGACTTTCAGGTTGCAGGAATGTGAACTGAGTCTTAATGACATGACTACAGAACTGCACCAATTATATGAATGTGTGTAAATGACACAGCTGCTGACATCAAGGGTTGTTCTGTAACTCCTGTTAGGGGTAGGCCAGGCATCTGCTATCCATTAGCTTGAGAACACCCATACACAACGCAGAACATGGCGGAAATACATTTGAAAATTGGGAGGGGGGGGGGGGGATTAACTTGAAGATCCACATTCCACTGTTGGAATACAGAATTGTATTTTGTGCAACAACTACTGTACATCAGAATTTTGTAGAGATATATTCTTCAACCAGTAGATGGCAGTGTTTATAAGTTTGAAGCTGCATCTATGGTATGCTCTATGTCTTTTCTCTGAAATAAAAAGTTTCCTGTTTCCTGTCTGCAAATAGGCAGCAAAGCCCATGTGGACTGTGCACTGTCTGTTCTGTGGGGCAATATACAGAATTTCTAACACATACCAATACAAAACATCTGGAGGCAGATAAATACTTGGGGTGTTGAGGCCATTTCTGATGATATATATATATGTGTGTTGTTTTTTTTTTTCTCTAGGACATGTGTACAATCGAAGGAGCACTGGAACTGCATCTGGGAGAATTTCAAATTAAGATGAAAGGTGATTTTGTACCCTGAGTGAAATCTTATAGATACATGTTTCCTTAGATAATCCTTGTATAAAATAGCTCTAAATTCATAGTCTTCAGTCTCCTGTTATAGCATTTGTGCACCGTACTTAAATACCCCAATAGGAGTTTGACAGCACTGCCCAGTGCTCTCCATAATCTAACAAACCTGGTCAGACGTGCCGCCCATCTCTTCCTTCGCACTGTATGAGGATACTTGTGACAAAGGATGTGGATTTTGGTCATCTGAATGAATGAAAGACTTGTATAGCGCTACAAATGCGAACTGAATCGCCTCAAGGCACTGATCCATCCTGAATTGTCCTGCAAGCATGAAGACCAGCATGAATCTTCAACCTAATCACTCCTGAACCCCTGGATTTTAGACCACTTTTTGCTATGCCCAACCTCTTCTAAAGGTTAACACAGGGGTCTCCAAACTTTCCAACTTTAAGGGAGACCGGACTGTGGCCAGTGGAATACCATAGGCTTGGTGATCAGTGTGAGGAATTGTGGTCTATTATTGATGTCAGTGGGAGGAATAGTACCCATCACTGGTGTCAGCAGGAGGAATAGTGCCCTGTCACTGGTGTCAGTGGGATGAATAGTGCCCCATAATTGGTGTCAGTGGGAGAATTAGTTCCCTATCTTTGGTGTCAGTGAGAGGAATAGTACCCCATCATCAGTGCTCAGTGTGAAGAATAGTGCCCCATCATCGGTGTCAGTAGGAGGAATAGTGTCCCAAGGGCTAGATAAAGGCAAGCAAAGGGCCACACATCTGGCCCACGAGCTGCAGTTTGGAGACCCCTGGGTTAATGCAAGAGCCTCTACAGGCCACTACGTTTTTGGCATTAGTCTGTTTAAAGGTGGAGAGGCGTTTTGTGTGTATCTTTCAAGTTACTTTATGGTAAAGCAAGGAAGCAGAATTCCCTGTAGTATAATAATTTGCTTTTACTAAACAAGAATGCAGCCTATACAAACTACTTACAATTGTAGGAAAACAATACAAGCCATACACAGTATAATAAATATGAATACAACACACATGCACAAGCTACCTAACCTTTCCAGCAAATGAGCATTAACAGTGGTCTGTATACGATAGGGTAATGCCCCGTACACACGGTCGGACTTTGTTCGGACATTCCGACAACAAAATCCTAGGATTTTTTCCGACGGATGTTGGCTCAAACTTGACTTGCATACACACGGTCACACAAAGTTGTCGGAAAATCCGATCATTCTGAACGCGGTGACGTAAAACACGTACGTCGGGACTATAAAGGGGGCAGTGGCCAATAGCTTTCATCTCTTTATTTATTCTGAGCATGCGTGGCACTTTGTGCGTCGGATTTGTGTACGCACAATCGGAATTTCCGACAACGGATTTTGTTGTCGGAACATTTTATAGCCCGCTCTCAAACTTTGTGTGTCGGAAAATCCGATGGAAAATTTGTGATGGAGCCCACACACGGTCTGAATTTCCGACAACAAGGTCCTATCACACTTTTTCCGTCGGAAAATCCGACCGTGTGTACGGGGCAATACACTAAAAAGTTACTTAGCCTGGGTTATAGTGCAGCTTTATTATCATCCCCAGGTGAAGACCCTTCTTTGGTCTTGTGAAATCCCCTCTGGCACACACCTCCCTTGGTGTTATCTTTCCTTCTTAGTTCTTCTTGTTGCTATGGAATCCTTCTCCCTTCTACGCTGAGCTTCTTTATAAACTCTCCGCCCTGCGTTCAACACATGGCTGGGTTATCTTTTATGCCTCCCCCTGTTTTTGGCCAACATCACTTACTGTTTTACTAACCTTTGCAAACCAGGTACACAAGTTAATTAGCATTTGAATAGAGAAAGCCCTGCTTCTGAATTCTAGTTGGTAGCTAAAATGTATTATTCCATATATTTTTGTAAAAAAAAAAACACTTAAATAACCATGGAAACACAGGAGGTGGAACTTGGTGCTGACTTCCATGAAAGTCAAGGTTACAGGAGGATGTAGAAAGAGTTCTGCAGTGTATCACAGATTCATACACAAGGTGGTTGCACTTCAGCAGTGTTGTACAGACAGGTGCATCTCAAAAAATGTGAATATCATCAAAAAGTTAATTTATTTCAGTAATTCAATTCAAAAAGTGAAACTCATATATTATATAGATTAATTACACACAGAGTGATATATTTCAAGCATTTTGTTCTTTTAATTTTGATGATTATGGCTTATAGCTAGTGAAAACCCAAAAGAAATGCTTGAAATATATCACTCTGTGTGTAATGAATCTATATAATATATGAGTTTCGCTTTTAGAATTGAATTAGTGAAATAAATTAACTTTTTAATGATATTCTAATTTTTTTTAGATGCACCTGTATTTTAGCTAGCTTTTAGGATATAACAGGTTCTTCATCTAAGGTAAAGTATAGCTAAAGCGTTTTATTTTATTTTGGATACAGTTGGAAATGGTTAAAACACCTGTCCCTTCCACATTTTAGAACAGGGGTCTCCAAACTTTCTAAACAAAGGGGAAGTTTATTGTTTTTCAGACTTTAGGGGGGCCGGACTGTGGCCAGCGGGAGGAGTAGCGCCCTCGTCACTGGTGCCAGCCGGAGTAGCAACCCGTTACTGGTGTCAGTGGGCCTCATTGTTGGTGTCAATGGGAGGAAATAGCACCCCAAGGGCCAGATGAAAGCAAGCAAAGGGCAGCAGTTTAGAGACCACTGCTTTAGAACTAAAAAAGTGGATTTAGATACATGTAGCAAGGTCCCCGACCCCTAGAGGCCTAATGGTGACCTCCAGAGTCAGGGAGAGCTGGCATCCTTCTTTGTAGAGTGGGTTACCAAGCATGGTGCAAGAAGAAATGCTGGGCACCAGTCACTTTTTGAATGCAAGCAAGAGATTTATTGTCTATTAACAGAACTATGGGATCGAGGGTTAGGGCCAGGACACCCTTGAGTAGATGCAATGCTAATTGGCAGACTCCAAGACTTCTTTAGGTATACAGCTATACAGTGGAAGGCCTCCAGCCAGATAACACTTCTGTATAGGTAGGACTGCTGTCTCCTATGGCAACTAATCTTGCAACAGTCAATCAAAGGTAGTTGTACGTAACACTTGGTAACACAGAACATTCTTTTTACTTATCTCACAGTATCTCACTGTAGGTCTTCACTCACTGAGCTCTCAGGCTCTCACTAGACTTCCAGATCCCAGTCGTCACTGGATCCCCCTGAGCTCTTCCACAGCTATCCCGCTGTATACTCCTCAAGCGTCACCCCGCTAACCCGCTGGGTCCCTGGCTTGGCACTTGCTGAAGCTTTCCCACTTCTTTACCATCCTCGGTTAGTGAGAAGACTGCTCTGGTACTTGCTCAAGCTTACTCACTGTAGTCTCCGGTAGTAAGATGGATGGTCCCTTAGTGGTGGCAGCTTCCCTTCTACATCCGTATACAACTGGTTCCCCGTCTGAACCTTCTCAACCTGGTTGGACTCAAATCCTGCAGTCCTAACCCTATGCTGCTTCTCCTGCTCCTGGAAAGGCCTCAGGCAGCCTAGCAGCCAGGTGTCCCTGGGATAGGCCTCAGCCTTCCGGCCTAGCAGCCTGGGGCGACATAACGCACATCCACCTAGACAGCCGTCCAGGTGGCACAGAACCCCAATCACCTGACTACACCCAAATAGGCTCTCCCAGCAGGCCAAGGGACTAAAGAAACCTCTGCCAATTGGCTGAGACACCCCATCCATTCATACTCTGACCTTGCGAAGCACCTGTCATTCTAATGTCCCCAGCCACAGTGCCACCTAGTGACAAAAGAGAAAAGGCGCAGCAATTCCAGAATTAGAGGGGAATCAATTGATCTTCTAACAATTAGCCAGGAAAATTACCACCTGGCAAACTAAATTTATTAGCAACCCTGCCTAAACACCAGGGTGCTATATCCATTTTAGATACAGTAAATTTTAATTAATTATACTTACATGGTTTATCTTTTAAGATAACCTCCACCTCTCCTGGCCTTGAGGGTAAGTTTTACACTTTAAAACTATCCAATGTTGTATTTCAAATGGGCAGACACATTGTTTTACATGTGACTAATTATCGCTTGAAAATGATCATTTCCCTATATCAAAATAGAAAGACTCAATGGAGAAAAAAATACAAACCTATTTTTGCATCCTGATTTACTACCAGTATTAAATAACTGACAATCTTCCAGTAGTTTTGCAAATGATTAATGACCGTTCAAATGATTTAAGCTGTAAAAAAAAAAGGCAGCTGTATATTTATAAATGTGTTGAAATGAACCAGAGACTGATCATAAAAATCTTCAGAGTGTTTAACTGTGTTTCTCTTGTCTAGGTCTGGTGGGTTACGCCCGGCTTTGCCCCGGAGATCACTACGAGGTACAGTAATCATATTTCTTTCCCATCCAGGGACCATACACCATGCCCTGGTTCATAAACCATGGAATACTGACATCATTTTCCCAGAATCCTCTGCAGTGTTTACTGGAACCCATGAACCGGGCAAGCGGTATGCCAAACCCAAGAGATCGTGGACAATCCTGGCTGCAGATGAATAGTCGTATATTCAGAGAGAGGATTTACTGTATGTCCTGACTTGATAAATGGTATTATGGAGTGACATGTGGCTCGGGGAGTATGAACGCTGTCGGTCAATTCCCTGAACTACTAAAAGAGGGTTTTACTACCAGCTCCAGCGGACATGAAGCTCGCCAAGTCTGGCACGCGGCTCCGGTAAACTTTGATATTCTGGAACTGAGAAGTGAAGTGGTGAAGGATTCAAATGGAAGACAGGCCGAGCTCGTTTTCTCGGGATAAGTTAGTTTAGATGTCTGTTGCCTTAAATTGTATAACACAGCCATCCTGTTGCTGTAGATGAGACTGACTGTCGGAGAGAGCTTTGCCCTTGTCATGATTTCAGACTGTAGGACCTCTATGGCTCCTCTTCATACCAGATGTCTTAAAATGTGTGTTCTTGCTCAGGACACTCAGGCCATTTGCATGCCAGATAATAGCAGATGATACCAAAATTAATTTTATTCTTTTTTGGTATTTTCTATTTTTGCAGCTTGCATGTCATTCTTTACAGCAGTCAAGCTGATGCCCAGTAAACCTCTAATTACTCTTCCGGAGTAAATATATTGCTGTTTTACCTAACAAATAATTCAGTCCTGACATTGGCACAACCAGGGTAGTTACCTGACTATACTTTACTACAGTTAAAGTGATTCTAAACTTTTACATTTTTTTTTCAAATAAGCATATTACCCTTACCTGCTCTATGGTGTAAAGGTTTTGCACAAAGCAGACCTAATCCTCCTCTTCAGGGCTCCCCCGCTGGTGCTTCTTGGTCCTCCTGCCTTCCAAGTACCCTCTCCCAGCAAGCTGATTACTAGGCGGGTACTCATGGGGGCTCGCTTCAGAGCCTTGCTGCCTAAATCCATAAACACATCATGAACTCTACATAGGATTTGATTGACAGCTGCAGGATCCAATGGTTCCCGCCGTTATCAATCTGCTCTGTGAGAAGAGAGAAAGAGGAGAGAGCTCTCCAGCACATCGCTGGATCGAGATTGGGCTCATGTAAGAATAACTGGGAACTGGGGTGGGTTTCTGGACACAGAAGCTTTTTTTTTACCTTAATGCAGAGAATGCATTAGTGGTTGTAACCCTAAAAAAAAAAAAAAAAAAGATCCTGATCCCTTATAGCAGGTTAAACAGCACGGTGTATATGCTGTCTAACCTGCCCCTCTCTAAGTTGTACAAAAACCTGGTTGATCCTGCCACTTCCTTGAGTTCCCCCTCTGTTTGCTGACCATGGTAATCATGGCTGCTGAGCCCTGATTATCATGGTCAGTTTACATGCCTCCCTCATTCACTAATCTCCTCCCTCCCTCCCTGCCTGTCAGCTCCTGTGTCTGTGTGAGCCGTCTCCGCCCCCCTCCTGACGCTTTTAGTAGTAAAGAAAAATTTTAAAAAATGTCACTGCCAGTCCCTCTTTTTTATCCAGCCACAACACACAGTGTAAGTGTTTTTTTTTATAATGATACCTCTAAATACCTATTTTCAGAAATCTTCAGGCCGGTCACATGACTCCTGGCCGCTCTTCTCCTTCGATCCAGTGCTACAGCGGAATGGGCTGAGCGGCCAAGGCGGCGGTCACGTGACCTCCCCGACTGACGTCGGAGGACGATCTCGGCCCCTCCCGCTGTAGCCCTGGGTCAGAGGAGGAGAGCGGTCGGGAGTCGTGTGACCGGCCTGACGATATCTAAAATAAAGGTATTCAGAGGTATTGTTTAAAAAAAACACGTACACTGTGTGTTATGGCTGAATAAAATAGAGGGGCTGGCAGTGATTTACTTTTTAAAGGTAGCAACCACTTAAAGGCAAAAACCTTAAAGGGGTTGTAAACCCTCACGGTTTTTCACCTTATTGGATTCCATGCAGTAAGGTGAAAACCCTTTTGTGCTGCAGCACCCACCCAAACCCCCCCCCCCTTTTTCTTACCTGAACCCGATTGTTACAGCGACGGAGACGAGCACAGCAGCTCCAGCCTCTGTCTCGGGTCCTCACTGGATAGATTGATAGCAGCAGGAGCCTATGGCTCCTGCTGCTGTCAGTCAAATCCAGTGCCTCGGGGGATGGGGCGGAGTCCTGCTGTCTGTGTCAATGGCAGCATGACTCGAGGAGCGCGTCCGCACGAGTGCCCCCATGGAAAGCGGCTCTCCATGGGGGCACTCGAGAAGGAGAGGAGCCAGGAGCGTCGCAAGGGGACCATGAAAAAGAAAGACCGCTGCGCGAATACTGTGTGACATAAACTATTGCAAGGATTGCCATTTTATTCTCTAGGGTCTCTGCTAAAAAAAAAAAATATATATAATGTTTGGGGGTTCTAAGTAATTTTTTAGCAAAAAATAGGAATTTAAACTTTTAAACAAAAAGTTTACATTGCTTAAAGTGGTTGTAAACTCTCACATATACACAGTGAAGTGACTGGTCTCAGGTGATACACAGAGATTAAACAAACCCTTCTACATAAATTGTACCTGTTTATCTGCATTCTTATTTTCTCTACATCTATTCAAAGTCCAGAATTTATAAAGCATGTCTGAGCTGTCAGAAAAAAGGGGGCGGGGAGCTGAAGTTACACTCTGCAGAGCTCTGAGAGCTGATTGGAGGAAAGAAACACATCCCCCTTCACACAGCACGCAGGAATGGAGCTGACGCTGTCATTCACATGCTGTGTGCTAGAGCTTTCTCCGCTGTCATGTTTTTTTCTCTTGGTGTCAGGGAAAGATGTCAGAAGTGACTAATGCTAATAGCAGAGGAGTGAAGCAGCGGACAGAAATGGCACTTAGTGCTCTGTACTGAGACATGTATACACTATTGAGGGATATGCTTTGTTCATATTTCATGTCTGAGGTTTACAACCACTATAAAGTTTCCCTGTTTGTTCTCTGCACTCAGTGCGACCAATTACAAGCATCTCCGTGACCATTAGCAGGAGATGATGTTGTGCCAGCATTGCCTGCAGTTTTGTAATGAAAACTGCCTGTTGGCGATAACAGGCAGATACCTTACTAGTGACAGTTGACCCCAAACCAGTGACAGCTGGCCCCATACCAGTGACATCTGGCCCCATACCAGTGACAGCTGACCCCCATACCAGTGACAGCTGGCCCCATATCAGTGACAGCTGACCCCCATACCAGTGACAGCTGGCCCCATACCAGTGACCGCTGACCACATACCGGTGACCGCTGACCACATACCAGTGACAGCTGGCCCCATACCAATGACAGCTGACCCCATACCAGTGACAGCTGACCCTATACCAGTTACAGCTGACCCCCATACCAGTGACAGCTGACCCCCATACCAGTGACAGCTGAGCCAGTACCAGTAACAGCTGACCCCCATACCAGTGACAGCTGAGCGAATACCACTGACAGCTGACCCCATACCACTGACAGCTGACCACCATACCAGGGACAGCTGCCCTCATACCAGTGACAGCTGACCCCATACCAGTGACAGCTGACCTCATACCAGTGACAGCTGACCTCATACCAGTGACAGCTGACCTCATACCAGTGACAGCTGACCCCATACCAGTGACAGCTGACCCCATACCAGTGACCGCTGACCACATACCAGTGACCGCTGACCACATACCAGTGACAGCTGGCCCCATACCAATGACAGCTGACCACATACCAGTGACAGCTGACCCTATACCAGTTACAGCTGACCCCCATACCAGTGACAGCTGACCCCCATACCAGTGACAGCTGAGCCAGTACCAGTAACAGCTGACCCCCATACCAGTGACAGCTGAGCGAATACCACTGACAGCTGACCCCATACCACTGACAGCTGACCACCATACCAGGGACAGCTGACCTCATACCAGTGACAGCTGACCCCATACCAGTGACAGCTGACCTCATACCAGTGACAGCTGACCTCATACCAGTGACAGCTGACCTCATACCGGTGACAGCTGACCCCATACCGGTGACAGCTGACCCCATACCGGTGACAGCTGACCCCCATACCGGTGACAGCTGACCCCCATACCGGTGACAGCTGACCCCCATACCGGTGACAGCTGACCCCCATACCGGTGACAGCTGACCACCATACCGGTGACAGCTGACCACCATACCAGTGACAGCTGACCACCATAACAGTGACAGTTGACCCCCATACCAGTGACAGCTGACCATTGTGGGCTCCAGCTTCACTCACATTACATTACTGCTACTTCGCTGTTTTTAATCAGGCTTACATGTGTAGTATCTGTTCCGCTTCCCTCGCATAACTCCGCTATCGTTGTCTCGTAGGTGTTAATACGACTCGGCCGCCAGAGGTGGAGGTTAAAAGGCAAAATCGAAACAGATGACAGCCAGATGTGGGATGAAGAGGAGAGGATATTTATACCCAATCTCTGTGAGAACTTTGAAATCAAGGTATGATGTGTGTGCTGAACTACAAAGCTCAGCATGTCACTTCCTGTTAAAGCTGGCTGTGCAGTCATGTTGGCTCTGATTTCTCTGATTCATTAGTACATTGACAGTTTATAACGGTGCTATACAAATCATATGTCCTTCTCTCCTCAATCTCTCCCTATGGATCTCAGCCATGGCCATTTTCCAATCACTTTCAACCAAGAAGCAGGATGGACTTCTTTTTGTGCTTTAAAAGTTATAATAATATAATTTGTATATTTTTTTGATATTTTGAGAGTGTTAAATCATCTCTCATAATTCTGATTGCAGTTTGAATCAAAACAAAACAAATCAAGTGGTGTTTGGCACTAAATTTGCAAGATAAGGTACACTCTGAGCACGTCTCAAATGATCAATGCAAAGTTGATAAGTGGTAAATAATGGACGGTAGGAAGTGCTGGAGACATCAAGTATTTATTTTAATTGGCAGAAATCAAACCTTCTGTTATATGTCCAAGTCTGTTGGGCTCTGCTGTAAAATTAATGTGATGAAATAAGGCGAAGGAGGTGAGATTTCAGGACTACTGATTAGCTAGGTGTGAACTGTGTTTTCTTTGGGTTATTACAAGAAATTCTGGATGACACCCCTTTAGCACCTGATAGATTATATACATGTGCAAGCTATTGGGGTTTGAGCACAGGTATATCTTGTTTCTTTGGGTTGTTGTCTTGAGCTTCCTGCTGATTTGGAGAGCTCTGGCTCAGCAGGGGCATGTCAGACTTCTGCAGAGAGACCGCTGCTTCCACCTAAAGGGCAGGTGGTCCTTCTTTACAGCACGGTGTCAGGGGACAGGCTTTTCTACCCAGGCTGAGGCTGCATGTTACTTTGAACTTTTGTTTCGAAGAACTTGGAATGCACTTAGTTGATATAAACTGAAAGATCAGTTGGACTTTAAAGCTGAACTCCACCCAAAAGGGGAAGCTCCACTTGTCTGCACACCCCCCCCCCCTTTTTGGGGGGGAGGGAGGGGAGCAGGTACCTGGTTTTGACAGGTACTCGCTCCCACTTCCGGCCCAGTTTGCCGCAGCCACTGAGGGCTGCTGTTAAATTTGCCTGTGCGGTGTCCCTTCAACACACCCACCCCCGCACTGCACTGATTATCTTCTTGTTTGGCTAGGGGTGGGGTGGAAGAGGTACAAATTCTAACCTCACTCCTGCAGGCCTTCTACTCTCAGTGTGACTCTTATCCTAAAGCTGTTCACTGCACTGCCCAGCCAGTTGCAGCTCTCTGACCTCACCACCTACAGCGCAGGACCAGCAGTCCTGCACTGTACGGGAGGACGGCAAGGGCCCTTCAAATTCCAGAGCTTCAGGTGCCAGGAGAGCACTAGCTGAAAGGGGGGGGCAAAGAATAAGGTAAGTAGTTATACATTTTCCCCCTAGCCAAACGAACATGTAACCCATGCAGCACAGGAAGGAGGAGGGTGGTGGCCAACTGCATGGGTAGATTTAACGGCAGGCCAGAGATGGACTTTAATAATACTCCATTACAACTGTTTTGCTTGAGGTTGTGACACAGGACCAAATCTAGGGGGGTTATAAAGGAAAAGGAGATTGTTATTGGGACTTTATATGAGACCATGACCATCCAGTACACAGGTGTCCATCCCTATTTATATGGAAAGAAGGGAAAATGGGGACAAGGGGGTAGTGGGACTTTATATGAAACAACACACTAGGGTAGAATGAATCAATCAATAAGATAAACAGGATATCATTTTTAATGATACAGTTTAGCATAGTGCAATGCATGGTAATCATAATAAATCAATAAGTATGTTACAGAGTAGGATAAAACACGATTGGTTAATCACATAAAAATATAATTGATAGCATAATATACATAGTAGCGCATGATTAATGGTTAAACCAGCAGTATACCCAAAATATGTACAAACATAATAGGTATTAAAATAATTGATGATTCAGACAAAATCAAACCCATGGTATAAACTTGATTACTATGACATGACATCAAATATGAAAGCTCGACGCGTTTCGTGGATTGTCTCCACTCATCAGGAGCAGCTTATACTGGGAATACCTATAATAAATGGTGAATTCATAATCAATGGTAATTAATTAGAACAGGAGGAGAGGGAACAAATTCTATGATCCAAACACTCATAACTTTATTATGATTACCATGCATTGCACTATGCTCAACTGTATCATTAAAAATTATATCCTATTTTTCTTATTGATTGATTCATTCTACCCTAGTGTGTTGTTTCATGTAAAGTCCCACTACCCCCTTGTCCCCATTTTCCCTTCCTTCCAAATCTAGGGGGGTGTTGTGGGTGGGCTGAGCCCCCCAGATTTCATTCATGCCCTTCCAGGACCAGTGACATTGGTGAGGGGCTGGGGAGCACTGCTCAGTCTCTGTATTCAAGAGTCGGTATGGCTACACAGTGCCTGGCCCCCGTCTGACGCACCACATCATATATTTTCATTTGATGAGGGAGACTGATGTGAAGGGGAGCTCTTATGTGATGGGGAGACTCAACCCTGATGTGATGAGGGGGAGATTGAAGCTTATCACTTTGATCTGCAGATGAATGGAACAGAGTAATACAACTAGATACCAGGTTACTTTGTATCTCTCTATCTCACTTATGTACAATTTTTATAAACAATGTTGATTTATATGTCTCCATTTCCCATCTCAACAAGGTTTATACAGTGCTGTGAAAAAGTATTCATACCCCTTGAAATTTTCCACATTTTGTCATGTTACAGCCAAAAATGTAAATGTATTTTATTGGGATTTTATGTGATAGACCAAAACAAAGTGGTACATAATTGTGAAGTGGAAGGTAAATGATAAATGGTTTTCATATTTTTTTTACAAATACATATGTGAAAAGCGTGGCGTGCATTTGTATTCAGCCCCCCTTTACTCTGATACCCCTAACTAAAATCTAGTGGAACCAATTGCCTTCAGAAGTCACCTAACTAGTAAATAGAGTACACCTGTGTGTAATTTAATCTCAGTATAAATACAGCTGTTCTGTGAAGCCCTCAGAGGTTTGTTAGAGAACCTTAGTGAACAAATCGCATCATGAAGGCCAAGGAACACACAAAACAGGTCAGGGATAAAGTTGTGGAGAAGTTTAAAGCAGGGTTAGGTTATAATAAAATATCCCAAGCTTTGAACATCCCATTGAGCACTGTTCAATCCATCATCCGAAAATGGAAAGAGTATGTCATAACAGCAAACCTCAAAGACATGGCTGTCCACCTAAACTGACAGGCCGGGCAAGGAGAGCATTCATCAGAGAAGCAGCCAAGAGGTCCATGGTAACTCTGGAGAGCTGCAGAGATCCACAGCTCAGGTGGGAGAATCTGTCCACAGGACAACTATTAGTCGTGTTCTCCACAAATCTGGTCTTTATTATAGAGTGGCAAGAAGAAAGCCATTGTTGGAAGAAAGCCATAAGAAGTCATGTTTGCAGTTTGCAAGAAGCCATGTGGAGGACACAGCAAACATCTGGTCAGATGAGACCAAAATTGCACTTTTTGGCCTAAATGGAAAATGCTATGTTTGGTGGAAAACTAACACTGCACATCACCCTGAACACACCATCCCCACCATGAAACATGGTGGTGGCAGCATCATGTTGTGGGGATGCTTTTCTTCAGCAGGGACAAGGAAGCTGGTCAGAGTTGATGGGATGATGGATAGAGCCAAATACAGGGCAATTTTTGAGGAAAACCTGTAATGCCCTGTACACACGACCGGTTTTGCGTCTGAATAAACTCTGAAGGTTTTTACGACGGAGTTCCGACGTAATTCCGCTCAAGCTGTTTTGCATACACACGGTCACACCAAATTCCGACCATCCAGAACGGGGTGACGTACAACACGTACGATGGTCTTAGAAAGCTGTATTTCCAATAGTAATTTGTTCCGTCAGAAAAATATAGAACATGTTCTCTAAGTCCGTCTGAATTTTCGACAGAAAAAGTCCGATGGGGCATACACATGGTCGGAATATACGATGAAAAGCTCCCATCGGACTCTTTCTGTCGGAAATTCCACTCATGTGTACGCAGCATTAGTCTGCAAAAGACTTGAGACTGGGGCGGAGCTTCACCTTCCAGCAGGACAACGACCCTAAACATACAGCCAGAGCTACAATGGAATGGTTTAGATCAAAGCATATTCATGTGTTAGAATGGCCCAGTCAAAGTCCAGACCTAAATCCAATTGAGAATCTGTGGCAAGACTTGAAAATTGCTCTTCACGGATGCTCTCCATCCAATCTGACAGAGCTTGAGATATTTTGCGAAGAAGAATGGGCAAAAATGTCCCTCTCTAGATGTGCAAAGCTGTTGGCGACATCCCCAAAAAGGCTTGCAGCTGTAATTGCAGTGAAAGGTGGTTCTACAAAGTATTGACTCAGGGGGGCTGAACACAAATGTACCCCACACTTTTCACATATTTACTTGTAAAAAATTGTGAAAGCCATTTATCATTTTCTTTCCACTTTGTGTTGGTCTATTTACATAAAATCCAATAAAATACATTTACGTTTTTGGTTGTAACATGAAAAAAATTTCAAGGAGTATGAATACTTTTTTCAAGGCACTCTATCTCTCTATCTCACCTATGTACAATGTTTATAAACAATGTTACTTTGTATCTCTCTATCTCCCATTTGAACAATCTTTATTTAAGTATCGACTGTGAAGATTTGAAGGGGTACAGATTGCTCTGTTGTGGTGATGAAGGACTCAGATGTGAAAGGGTGGACACTAATGTGTGTTGACAGTATGCCTCCTGACTTTTTTATTGCAGCCACCAGATCAGATAGTCTAGATCCGGCCCTCTTTTGACAGCAGAGCCTTACAAGTAGTACAGAAATCATTTTTGGATATTGCACCACTCAACTTATAATTTACCTCTTTAAAAAAAAAGTACTATTTATGACCACAGCAACAGTCAACTTTTTGTTTTTGAGGGATGGCAATGTGAGTTCTTTATCTTTTAGGAAGCAGGTCTGTACATTAATTCTTCAAAAAAAAGATGATAAAACTTCCTTCTATATTTATGTCTTTTTACTGTCACATTAAAGTACTGGCTCTAGGTTTATAGGGCAGAGTTACATTCCAGCAGCGTAAGAGTTAATCAAACCCTTCCAGATGTAAAGGAACATATGGAGCTCTAGAAGGGGTCTTGTTATGGGATTTGGCTGCCCTCCAAGACATCTCTCAGTGTAAGGTCTTTAGGGTAAAAAGGTATGCATACCTTGCATTAAATCTCTGCATCCAGCCATAGACATAGTGTTGTGCACAGTGGCATGCGGCGTATAAATAGCAGCGCCCCCCCACTACACCTATAAATCTGCGGGGGAACCTCTGACATATGAGTGATGTTTTACTGACAATGCCTGGAATTTACAAGAGAGATTTTATAGATGATGCTACACACTCTGCAGATTTTCCCAAATAAGTGTCCATTAAACGCATCATCACAATATCTTATTCTGTTCTGCTGATGATTTCACGACAGGCCAGCCACTTTCATAGGGAGCATCTGTCTTTGTTTTTGTAGCACCCTGGTGTTAGGCAGAGTTACTAACAAATTTAGTTTGCTAGGTGGTAACCAGCCTGGCTGATTATTAGGGAGATCCACTAACCTTTTCCTAAATCTGGGTTTGATGCACCTCTGTCTTCTGTCACTAGGTGGCATTGTTACCTGTGGCATTAGATTGACAAGGGCTTAGTAAATCTGGACTAGGAGTGGATGGGTTGTCTCAGCCAATTGGCTGGGGTTTCTTTGCCCTTGGCCTGCTGGGAGAGTCTATTTATTCGGGATGGGTCAGGTGATCGGGGCTGTGTGCCACCTGGACGGCTGTCTGGGTGGACGTGTGTTGAAAAGCTCCCGCCTGCTAGGACAGAAACCTGAGGCCTATCCGGGAGTACCTGGCTGCTAGGTGGTCTGAGGCCTATCCAGGTTGAAAGCAAGCAGCGCAGGGTTGGGGCTTCAGGCTTAGTGCCCAACCACGTTGCTGGGGGTTCTGCCGGCTGGAGAACCAAGTAGTTGCCACAGGTGAAGTAGAGCAGTTGCTGTCATAGATGACCACTTCTGTCGCCAGAGGCAAGCGAGAACCAGAGTCAGAGCTAAAGAGGAGACAGTCACCAGCAAGGGTTATCAGAGGCCAGGTTCTGTGGAGACTGAAGAAGTACCAGAGCAGCATTTTTCACTAGCCGGGGACGGTGAAGAATTTGGGAAAGCTTCAGCAGAGTCAAGCTAGGGACCCAGTGGAACAGTGTGGGTGATGCTTGCAGAGGATTCCACAGGTTAGCTGAAGAGCCAAGTCAGGGACCCAGCGGGACACTGTGGGTGACACTTGGAAGCCACAGCGTGATAGTTGTGAAGGAGCTCAAGGAATCCAGTGGTGGCTCGGATCTAATGAGTCTAGTGAGAGACTGGGAGCTCAGTGAGAGGATCTACAATGGGATATTGTGAGTTGTGATCTGTATTGAAGTTGAAGTTACCAGATCAGTTGCTATAGGAGACAGCGGTCTACAGATAAAGTGTGCTGCAATTCAGCTTAAAGGCCCTTGAACTGTATAGCTGTTCTTCTATTTCTATTTTTGTCTCTGACAAGTATTTTGCATCTGCCTAAGGGTGTTCAGGCCCTAACCCTCTCTCCCCAGTTCTGTTAAGAGACAATCTCTTTTGTAGTCTCAAAATGTCTGGCATCCTACTTACTCTATCTACACCACACCCACTATGCCTAGTAACCCGCGCTGTGAAGATGGATGTCAGCTCTCCCTGACCCCGGAGTTCACAATTAGGCCTCTAGGGATCAAGGCCATGGCTACATTTTTATAAATGCTCATTTTGCAAGTGGTCAGTCAATTTTGGGCACTGCTTGTGTATGCATTAAAGACCCATCTATCCACTAGGCCCAGTGAGGCTTCCCCTCCTGCCCGCCCCTTATTCTGGCCTGGTTGGGAACAAAATAACACATTATTGTAGTCTAGAAGGGACAATTGTGGTGAGTGTTCTCTGATAGCATTAATCATTTTGCCCAAGGTGAAATTTTCCTCTGCAATCGTTTTTTAATAATAGTTGTCGGTAATAAAAATATTCAAATTTTTATTCAACACAATGAAAAATGCCTTGTCAGTTAAATGGTTCCTGTATACACAGTGTAATCGCAAATTTCAACTGCCTGGAGTGCCCCTTTAAGTTGTAATTAAGATGTTTTCTCTTAATTTGGTAGGTCGTGGAGCTTCGTGGGTTATCCACCATCTCAGTTGGCATTGTGACATGTGACAGTGCGGACTTCTTTACCACTCGGCCCAGAATCATCATAGTAGACATAACAGAACTTGGTACCATCAAACTACAGCTTGAAGTCATCTGGAAGTAAGTGGTCTACCTTATAACAATTCCTCCTCTGCTGAAAGTAGCTCCCACCAGCCAAAAAGGCTAAAGCATCTTTATTGGTCCCCACACTAAGAGGGCCCCGGAGTCTGCTCTTCTGGTGCAGAGACTGATGTGACTGGCTCAGTGTTTTCTGTACAGCACTGCGGTATATGTCAGAGCTTTATACATGTATAATAATAATAGTGTGTGACTGTGGGGGGACATTAGATTGTAAGCTCCGCTGGTACAGAGACTGATGTGACTGGCCTAGGTGTACATTTATTAAACAGAGACGTTTTTTCTCAGTTCAGTTTTCGGCAGTTCTCAGAGGCAAATTATCTCCTCTGCAGCCGGTTTATGAAGCTGAGAACTTCTGTTCTCAGAGGGAGAACAGAGGAGAAGTGTTTCCACTGAAAACAGCCGAGATCAGTGTAAAAGTGGATGGGCTGCCTGTAATCTCCTGAGATATTGTGAGATTACCGTGCAGCCGATTTCAAAATGTGAAACTAAAGTTTAAAAGAACATGTAATTACATGTTTTCAGACATGTGATAACCAAGTAAATATATATATATATATATATATATATATATATATATATATATATATATATTCATGTGTATGTGTATATATATATATATATATATATATATATATATATATATTTTTTTTTTTTTTTATATATTTTATATATATATATATATATATATATATATATATATATATATATATATATGTGTGTGTGTATATACATGTATGTACATGTGTATATACTCCAAAGACACGCTGGTAGGTTAATTGGCTTCTGTCTAAACTGGCCCCAGTATATGAATGTGAGTTAGGGACCCCAGACCGTAAGCTCATTGAGGGTAGGGACCGATGTGAATGTACAATGTATATGTAAAAGTGCTGCGTAAATTGACGGCGCTGTATAAGTACCTTAAATAATAATTATATATATATATATATATATATATATATATATATATATATATATATATATACGTGTGTGTGTATATGTGTATATATATATATATATATATATATATATATATATATACACACATGTGTGTATGTGTATATATATTGTAACATCGGGGGTTGGTTTAGCTTAAAGGTAGAGCTTACCAGTGAGCCGAGTCCACGCCAGATACGCAGTTTTAAGGGCTTGTCGGCCCACTTTTATTAAAGAAAGAAAATGTCCGATAACAGAAGTGTTGCCCACACAGGGGTTTCAGCTTTCCACAGCAACAATGTAAGTTCAATCAGAAATACCAAGCCACCTGGCTCTCTTTAGCAGCACTGCTGCTCAAACTTATGCTTCAGCCCTCTCGGCTCTATAACAGATTTCCTGTACACCCAGTACCTCAGCACTCTTTTCCAGCTTCCTTTTCCAGCCCATAGGCTTGAACCCTCTGTCTACTCTGACAGACCTGTGCAGACATGCACACTTCTCCCTTGCTTGCCTGGACTCCTCGGGAGGGTGGAGCCCAGAACTATGGTCAGGTGTCTACAAATAGCCCAACACACACCTGACCAGTCAATCTGCTGGTGGATCTCAAAACCTGGAGAAAGCTGCAAAAGCAGTTTTCTCCAGTCCACATTTATGCTCTGAAGCCTTGCCTCAAGCAAATGTGCATACCCTTTTTCCACTTTAACCCCATTTTTATAGCGACAGGGACTCTCACTATTACATATCCCCCCCCTTTGTTTCGATCCGGAGGGAGGAACACCAGCACCCGTCATGGTTGGGACACCTCTGTGCTGGCTGTCAGCCACGTAGGCCCAACCTTTTTTTCGGGTGCGCTTCCAGGTACGTCCCACCCTGGATCTTAACAGGGTCCTACATTTCCCTATACTCAGCCTTCTCCCTCTTCTTTTTGGGTGCCTGGGCTTATTCATCTTACTAGGGGAAACTCTGCTTTCCCTGATCCTTTCTTTCAACTCACTGACATCAGCTTTAACCTTCACTATAGGTTCTAATATCTTTCTCTGGTTGTCTACGGCAACCACGTCATTATTAACAGCACCAATCATCAGATCACAAATTTTGAGATTCCAACTTCCGATACCACCAGTGCTTTTTTCAGAGTTTGTTAGGACCTGTCCTGAGGAGGGACCACACACAGGCGAGTGACTATGCTCCATGGAACTATCACCAAGCTCCACCTCACCTGCTGTCCAACGCTCCATGGGCAGCTGTCCTAACAAACACAGACCCAAGCACAAATCATTCCTTACTGCGATAATGCCAACTGGTGTACACATTACATTGCTACAGCAACCTTCAGCACTTTCTCCTACAGTGTCTCCGGGTACCTTAACCTGTACCTCTTGGCCAGTGACAGAAAGCATCTCGACTACTGCCGCGTCCATTCTGGGCCCTTCCTTTTCATGAGGTCTAGCAGGTGAGACAGTGTCTGCGCCCTCTACTGACCACTGCTCAGCCGCACCTCGGACTGCACCAGCAAAGATGTTCTCAGTCACTGCACCAGGCGGAGAGACCTCTGATATCTCCAACAGTTCCCCTGAGCGACCTCCATACCAATCAACAACTGGAAGTACTCTCACCGGGAATCGAGAGATCCTGTGCCAAATGGTTAATAAACATTGGTTCCACCAATTCCACTCTTGGGCAAGGTTTTCCAGCACCGCCTGTATCACCTGGCTCCACCCATTGGTACTACGCAGCACCACCTGGTCCGACCACGATGGAGACACCCAAGTGTACAGTGAGCGTGTTTTTGCCAACTCCAGCATTTCAAGTAAAGTTTCTGTCATTTCAATACATTCCAAGTCTAAATTTGTGACCTCTTTAGGGACCTTTCCCTCCTCCGAGACATGGAGGGACTCATCCACTGTAGTCTGAGAGGTTGAGACCTTGGAAGAGACCTCCACCTCTTTGGAGGTACTCACCATCACTGCCTGTTGCTCCCCTGGAGCACTGTCAGCCACATGTCTCCTCTTCCCCTCCAACTCAACAATGAGCCTCTGCAGGTCAACAATAGTCACATTGTCACCTTGACACTTGCTATTACTTAGTTGCTGGGTTGTGGACAACCCATCTGCCATGCCTGCGCCCAGAACTGTTCCTTCAGACTGGAGGGCCTCAGTCTTTACAGGGGCTAGTGTACCCATGAGCATCGGCCATTCTGTGACCCCTCCAATGGGCATAGCAGGTGTTCTGTCCACACCGTTGTTACACATCATTGTTTCATAATTCTTTGTCACTTGGCCTAGCGCCGCAAGTGTTTCCTTGCACCAATCATCCCAGTCCCTTGTGGTTCCATCACCAGTGCTCCACAGCGCTGCATCAACTGCTCTAGAAGGCCCCACAGGAACCTGGGATTCACTAGCCAAAACAGCACACTTGTCACTTCTATCTACCTCACATTGTGACAATATTTTTTTACTCATATCAACTTGAGAAATTGCATCCTCAACCAAGGCAATGTGCAATGCCTTATTTTGACCACCTTGCTCTGGTGGCGCTACAAACACATCTAGCTTTGAACTCTCAGCTTTTACAGGCTGAATTAACCCCTTGCCAACTGGGCTACACTTAGGGTTGTCAGGTTGTGCCCACACACACTCACTGTGTGACTCAGTCCAACCTTGTTCCACCAGAATAGGACCAGAACCATCCTGGACAGACTCTGGCTTCATCACATGGAGACCCCCTGAGACCTCCATGGACAATCCTATGCCTCCGCCTGTCACGTGAGATCTACTCTCATCATTGGTAGTGAACACATTACCAACCTCACTCTCAGATATGACATTACAAGAAATACATGTTTCAATGTCATTACAATCCACATCACTTTTACCCATAGTAACACTTTTGTCAAAACAATCATTAGCCTTTTCATTGCATGTAGACACAACTGCCGTTTTTATGGGTTGTCTATGAGCCACCATAACCTCTGAGTGACTCTTCACAGCGCCTGCTCTCTGTAAAGGGGCACTCTTACCTATTTGGGCAGCTCCATAGCTGACCTGGGAAACTCTCTGCTCCGTCACTGCGAGCTCCTTGGAAGTTTCCCTGGGCAACCCTGCAGCACCTGTAACTAGGGAACATGGCACCAACACTGTTTTGGTCACCCCTAGCTCAATTTTTCCAGCCATCTGCTGGATTATAGCAGGCACTTGCAGAGTCCCCATGTCCTTTCCAGTCTTTAGCCCTGCAGCTACTTGGGCTTTACGCTGTGCCTCCCCACTGCTCTGGGTAGCACACTGCAGCAAGTCTATGTCCATTTGTACTGCGGATCTCCCCACTGGACATACTCCCACTTCACCGGGTTCAGCATCATAAACTGAAACAGTCTTACCAGTTCCTGCAGCTGGTGTCATAGCCTTCACTTGAGTGCGATGTCTTTCATCTGTGGTGTCTCCACAGGCTGACGCCCCCATGTGGTCACGGAGCAATACTGCAGCCTTTCTAGACCCACTGATGCCCCCTGTAGGCAACACACGATTCCTGTTGCTAGGGATAACAGCAGACTTGCACTCCAAAACTGGTTGGCTATACCTCATGCAGGATGTAGACTGTTGCACCCTCCTTTCTGGGCTGACCACTTTCCCTAAGCGGCCATGACACGAAACTTTGCGTTTCTCTGCATTTCCAAAACCTTGGTCTTCCGGCGACACCTCTCCCATCCTGGAGCATTGCTGGTGGCCCATGATACGCTGGAACACTCCTCTAAGAAGAATTTCCTCTTTAAACTTGCAGTAGTCATCCTGTTCCCAATCCATTAAATGGTAAACCGACCGGAACTCTATCCGTAACAAGGGTTGCAGCAATTTTGGCCACCGATCCCTAGGCCATTTTCTCCTTACAGCAACTTTTTCAAATTTTTTCAGGAATTCCCCAACCTCCTCTGTAGGTAGCATGGGTTGCACATAGTCAGAGGCCACAATCTCAGCCCCTTGCACTGCGGCCCACTCTTTGCGATTCCGCTTGAACCATTCATTTACTGCATCGCACATCACTAGGCCTTCTGGACTGGCCCTCCTAGGTGGCGACATCTTCTCAGGCCACGCTGAGCTCACTTCCACCACACTTTTGCGCTTTCCAGCAAAAAAAAAATGAAGCACTGTTACTTTAAAGCAAGTTGCTTTTCACTTCATGCAAGATTTCCTCACCTGCACAGTGCACACACAGATTGTGCTGTCTCATGCACACAAACACAGTTCATAGCAGGAAAAAAAAAAATAAGTTTGACTTTTCATTCACAGGTACACCACCTGCAACACACAATGCCTTTTGCCTGGCTGCACTTCCACACACAGCCAATAGTTCCTGACTTGAACTCACTGTGGAGCAAGGACCCGGATTCCACCGTCTTCTGCCCGCATTCTCCACCACTTGTAACATCGGGGGTTGGTTTAGCTTAAAGGTAGAGCTTACCAGTGAGCCGAGTCCACGCCAGATACGCAGTTTTAAGGGCTTGTCGGCCCACTTTTATTAAAGAAAGAAAATGTCCGATAACAGAAGTGTTGCCCACACAGGGGTTTCAGCTTTCCACAGCAACAATGTAAGTTCAATCAGAAATACCAAGCCACCTGGCTCTCTTTAGCAGCACTGCTGCTCAAACTTATGCTTCAGCCCTCTCGGCTCTATAACAGATTTCCTGTACACCCAGTACCTCAGCACTCTTTTCCAGCTTCCTTTTCCAGCCCATAGGCTTGAACCCTCTGTCTACTCTGACAGACCTGTGCAGACATGCACACTTCTCCCTTGCTTGCCTGGACTCCTCGGGAGGGTGGAGCCCAGAACTATGGTCAGGTGTCTACAAATAGCCCAACACACACCTGACCAGTCAATCTGCTGGTGGATCTCAAAACCTGGAGAAAGCTGCAAAAGCAGTTTTCTCCAGTCCACATTTATGCTCTGAAGCCTTGCCTCAAGCAAATGTGCATACCCTATTTCCACTTTAACCCCATTTTTATAGCGACAGAGACTCTCACTATTACAATATGTATATATATATATATATATATATATATATATATATATATATATATATATATATATACTTGTATATATGTTGTTAATATTCATTTTTAACCCACTGGTGCTGATAATAGGAAGAAAGAAGCCTTCTTCCTCTAAGTGCGCCAGCTTCTCTCCCAGATTCTCCACCTCTGAGCTGGTGAATCTGGAAGGGAGATATTTCAGTGTAACGGCTGTGAAATCTTCAGATCTCACTTTTAAAAACTGTCCGTTTGTGACAGAACGGTCATGTACTGTGATGAGAAGAGGAGATTCTGCTCCTTATCTCAGCTACATAAACTGGTACACCCCAGAGATCAGCCGTGATCCTGAGGATCACGGCTGATCTCTGTTTTATAAACAGACACCTTAGTGTTCTCTGTACAGTACTGCCGTATATGTCATAATAATGCTGCAAAAGTTTAATAATAATAGTGTGACTGTGGGGGGACATTAGAGTGTAAGCTCCTCTGGTACAGAGACTGATGTGTCTGGCTCAGGGTTCTTTGTTAAGCACTGCAGAACATGTCAGATCTAAAACAAATGTGTAGAATATTAATGGTGTGTATAAATTAATATTATTATTATTATTATTATTATACAGGATTTATATAGCACCAACAGTTTACGTAGCACTTTACAACTTGAGAGTAGACAGTACAAATACAATACACTTTAATACAGTAGGAATCAGAGGGCTCTGCTCCTTAGAGCTTACAGTCTAATGCCCCGTACACACGGTCTGACTTTGTTCGGACATTCCGACAACAAAATCCTAGGATTTTTTCCGACGGATGTTGGCTCAAACTTGTCTTGCATACACACGGTCACACAAAGTTGTCGGAAAATATGATCGTTCTAAACGCGGTGACGTAAAACGCGTACGTCGGGACTATAAACGGGGCAGTAGCCAATAGCTTTCATCTCTTTATTTATTCTGAGCATGCGTGGCACTTTGTCCGTCGGATTTGTGTACACACGATCGGAATTTCCGACAACCGATTTTGTTGTCGGAAAATTTTATATACTGCTCTCATACCCTGTACACGTGGTCGGACATTGATCGGACATTCCGACAACAAAATCCATGGATTTTTTCCGACGGAAGTTGGCTCAAACTTGTCTTGCATACACACAGTCACACAAAGTTGTCGGAAAATCCGATCATTCTGAACGCGGTGACGTAAAACACGTACGTCGGGACTATAAACGGGGCAGTAGCCAATAGCTTTCATCTCTTTATTTATTCTGAGCATGCGTGGCACTTTGTGCTTCGGATTTGTGTACACACGATCGGAAATTCCGACAACGGATTTTGTTGTCGGAAAATTTTATAGCAAGCTCTCAAACTTTGTGTGTCGAAAAATCCGATGGAAAATGTGTGGTGGAACCCACACACGGTCGGAATTTCCGACAACAAGGTCCTATCACACATTTTTTGTCAGAAAATCCGACCGTGTGTAAGGGGCATCAAACTTTGTGTGTTGGAAAATCCGATGGAAAATGTGTGATGGAGCCCACACATGGTCGGAATTTCCGACAACAAGGTCCTATCACACATGTTCCGACGGAAAATCCGACCATGTGTACGGGGCATAAGAGAGAAGGTCAAGAGATACAAGAGGTAATAACTGTGGGCGATGTGCTGACTGAGAAGATAAATGTACAGTTGTTAGGTGGGGGCCAGATAGGCTTCTCTGAAGAGATGAGTTTTCAGGGATCGTCTGAAAGTGGATAAAGTAGGAGAAAATAGAACGGATTAGGGTATAGCATTCCAGAGGATGGGAGAGGCTCTGAAGAAGTCTTGAAGGCGAGCATGGCATGAGGTGACAAGGGAGTTTGAGGGAAGGAGGTGTTGGGAGGAGCGAAGAGAACGATTAGGTTGGTATTTTGAGACTAGATTAGAGATGTAGCTGGGGGCCAGGTTGTGGATGGCTTTGTAAATTATAGTTAGTATCTTAAATTTAATTCGGTGACTGAGTGGCAGCCAGTGGAGGGATTGGCAGAGAGGGGTATAGCAGACACTGAGCGGTTTGTGAGGTGGATGAGTCTGGCAGCAGCGTTCATGATGGACTGAAGTGGGGATAGCCTATTTAGAGGTAAGCCAATGAGGAGGGAGTTGCAGTAGTCGAGGCAGGAGATGACCAGGGAGTGGATTAGAAGCTTTAATGGATGAATAAGATAGCATTGGCTCCATGGTAGGTAGGATATTCAGCCCAAAAACAAAAATGTATTACATTGAAGCTTTCCAGGCCTTAGTTGTGGTGGCTGCATTAGTTTTCTTTCAGGCATTTTTCCTTTTCCTTTTTACTTGAACTGATGATGCAAACTGGGTACACATGGGCCGAAAAATTTTCAAAATCAGCCGGTTCAGCAGAAACCGGACGATTTTCAGCTCGTGTGTACAGCCGCCTGTCCGACAGAAGCTAGTTGTGTTGACCGGGCGTGCTGGAAAACCACCATCTGACCGGCATCTGTTCAGAGTTGGGAGCCAGTGGCTGTGAGCGCTGACCAGTGTGTTCTGGCAGGGGGGCGGTCCGCCTTTTAGAACACAGTAGCACAGCGGGGAAGATTGTCACACTAACATCACTTGTGTTAGTACAGCCATCTCTCAGTTTTTTTTGTTCAGCCTGCTGCGTTAAATGAAAAAAAAAAACTTCTTGTGTGTACCGGGCTTTACAGACTTCCTGGTCCTGGATGGCTGCACTAAATTCTTCATTCTATCTATAGGGCAGCCGTGTTTGTCACCCAGGCTGTGGACTTCAAACACATCTGCTTTTGTTCATTACCATTATATGATGAACTGATGGGATCAATAATTTACAAAAGAGAGATAACATTGTTTATTCTGTCTTTTCGGCACACAAGAAGTGACAAGGACACTGCATTTCTGGTATTGTCTGTACTTGCTGAAAATGTTCTTATGCCGTGTACACACGGGTGGACTTTTCGACCGGAGTGGTCCGACGGAACAAATCCATTGGACAATTCGACCGTGTGTGGGCTTCATCAGACCTTCAGCTGACTTTTTCTATCGAAAATCAGACAGACTTTAGATTTGGAACATGTTTCAAATCTTTCCGCCGGAACTCCGCCAGACCCAGTTCCTATCGAGAAATCCGCTCGTCTGTATGCTCGTCCGACGGACCAAAACCGACACTAGGGCAGCTATTGGCTACTGGCTATGAACTTCCTTATTTTAGTCCGGACGTACGTCATCACCTTCGAATCATTCGGACTTTGGTGTGATCGTGTGTAGGCAAGTCCATTCGTTAGAGAGTCCGTCGGAAAGACCGTTGGACCTTTGATGTCGAAAAGTCCGCCCTTGTGTACACGGCATTAGCCTGAAATAAGAAACAACGAATGCAACTACCACATCCAAGGACCAGTAAACTGCAATATGTTACATTTTTGTTCTTGGACTTGAATATACTTTAAGGTTGGTCTATTGGCTCTGTATACTCCCCCCAAATCTGTATGTATAGAAATTTAAGGTCAGATTCGATTAGATCCAGTGACATTTGTTTTATTCCTCCTGGTCTGTAGGAAGCCCTTGTCATATTTAATAATATACAGATGTATACATTCAGTCATGAAGTTGCTTACCTGCCTGCCTATAAGAACATCCCGTCATGTATGTTTATTGAGAGGTAACAGACTTGTAGGGTCACAGAGTAACAGCTGACAGGGAGCATTAAACAGAGCTACGATGAGTAATTAAAGAGGCTTCAGCCAGAGAAGAGGAAGCATCTGGTGGCTGACTTAGAAGCCATGGAATAGGTAATCTACATACAATACAACACATGAAGTCAGGATTCCAGATGTGCAGGAATTATGGGGGATAACAGCTGCCAAAGCAGAGACACACAGGACGAGTCCACCGTTACGGCTTCTAGATTTCCCTCTCCTCAATAACATTGCATCGATGGACACGGGAACCATTCTTACATGGCTGAAACTCCGCTGTAACGAAATCCATCTTTATGTATTCTTAGATTAGAAAAATAAACCGTTCTACCTGAACATGTCATAGATAAACCTGTTCTCTGGCATAGTCTATCTAACGCTTTAGGTTGTCATCACCTGACATTGCTTGGTCTGGGACTCACAAGAGACTGTCCATGGTGCTGCAGAGGTGTGCTGGACCCACAAGTTGTAACTTAGACAATGGCAGCCTCCAGTTCCGGATAGGAACCCTCATAGTGCCTCATAACAGCCATGCTGGTAAGCTTTCCATTAGTCCATTCGTAGTAAGTCTATGGGCTGGAATGTCAGCCTGCCATGAGAAATATATGGAGGCTACTGCTGGTCACCCTTTAGGGACAGTTTAGGGATAAATGGTTCTTTATTTAGGCTGTATGTGCTCTATAAACCAGTGGCTTTTGATGGATGTATAGATAAGTTGCTTTGTATTTAGGATGTATCTGGGATATTAACCAACACTTCTTGGTGGACAATTGCATGAATGTATCTATATTTAAGATGTATCTGGTCTATAAACCAGAGGCTGTGGGTGGACAGATGGACAGTTGAATAAATGGCTCTATATTTAGGATGTATCTGGTCTATAAACCAGATGCTCTGGATGGACAGTTGGATAAATGGTTCTATAATTTGGATCTATCTGGTTTATAAAACAGAGGCTCTGGATGAACAGTTGGATAAATGGTTCTATATTTAGGATGTATCTGGTCTATAAACCAGGGGCTCCGGATGGGCAGTTGGATAAATGGTTCTATAATTAGGATGTATATGTTTTATAAAACAGAGGCTCTGGATGAACAGTTGGATAAATGGTTCTATATTTAGGATGTATTTGGTCTATAAACCAGAGGCTCTCGACAGGCAGTTGGATAAATGGTTCTATATTTAGGATGTATCTGGTCTATAAACCAGAGGCTGTGGATGGACAGTGGGATAAATGGTTTAATATTTAAGATGTATCTGTTCTATAAACTAGAGGCTCTGGAAAGACAGTTGGATAAATGGTTCTATATTTAGGATGTATCCGGTCTATAAACCAGAGGCTGTGGATGGACAGTTGGATACATGACTCTATATTTAGGATGTATCTGGTCTATAAACCAGAGGCTGTGGATAGACAGTTGGATAAATGGTTCTATATTTAGGATGTATCCGGTCTATAAACCAGAGGCTGTGGATGGACAATGGTATAAATGGCTATATATTTAGGATGTATCTGGTCTATAAACCAGAGGCTGTGGATAGACAGTTGGATAAATGACTCTATATTTAGGATGTATCTGGTCTATAAACCAGAGGCTGTGGATGGACAGTTGGATAAATGGCTCTATATTTAGGATGTATCCGGTCTATAAACCAGAGGCTGTGGATGGACAGTGGTATAAATGGTTCTATATTTAGGATGTATCTGGTCTATAAACCAGAGGCTGTGGATAGACAGTGGGATAAATGGTTCTATATTTAGAATGTATCTGGTCTATAAACCAGAGGCTGTGGATGGACAGTTAAATAAATGGCTCTATATTTAGGATGTATCTGGTCTATAAATCAGAGGCTTTGGATGGACAATGGTATAAATGGTTCTATATTTAGGATGTATCTGGTCTATAAACCAGAGGCTGGGGATGGACAGTTGGATAAATGGTTCTATATTTAGGATGTATCTTGTCTATAAACCGGTGGCTGGGTAATATTTGTTTTGGGTAGACAATACTGTAGCTCTCTGTGTTTTAATGTAGGGTTTTTGGGTTAGTTATGGCCACTCACCATGACCTGAATGGTAAAATCCTGTCTTAGGAACACAACGTCTGAACAGCAGGCTGGCTAATTTTATGCATTGTGGTGACCTGGACTTCACAAGCAGTGCTTAGGTGAAGGAACATCAGGCAGATTACCTATATGTGTCCAAAATGCTGACTTCTGGCATTTCCTTGGACAGTATACCAAATATCTTCAAATGCATTAATAAAATTAAGAGAAATATTTGTCTCGGGACCCTATAAAAAGATAATATTTATTTTCCCTTTCCAGCATCTTCTGTGATTAGACAATGATTGATGGCCTGACGTCATTGCGCTCAATACAAACAGCAGAACATCGCGTTGGCGGCTGCGCCTTGTTTTACCGTCAAGCGCCAGAATCGTTTCCCAGCACTGATGTTGTTGGAAGAATTGTAAAGTTTGTTCCCGGCACGGATCGCACAAAAAAAGTCCCTGCGCCTCTCCACGGGGCAACGCTTATTTCAGGCCCTCCCTGTGGAGCACGCTTAGCATTGTGCCGATAAATTATACATTCTGTACATGGAGTGCCTCCGATATCTCCTCCAACACAAATAATGCGAGATGTCCCGCTGACTCAGGAAACGGCATTTGCAGATTCAACACGCTGCCTTTAACCCTCCAGTGTGACAGGAAGCGTCAGCTCTGGCTGAAAGGTTTATAAAGTGGGGAAATCCATCTGCTTTAGTGTGAGAGTAGGAGAGCAAAATCCAAGAAATTGAGTTTTAAAAATGTCATGACTTGTAATCTCTATCTTTTATGTCAGTTTGGAATGAATGGTGCCTAGGCACATCGGCCAAGAGCTTCTCTTGGTGGGATGAAAGACGCTGCCCCTGTGTTCCCAGCCCTGCCCACCCTCCACGGTTATTATGGGTTGTTGCCTTTATGTTGTTGACTTTCTTTTTATATAATGGAGCAGAAGAGCTGAGAACTACCGGGGGGTGAAGTATATAGTAATAGCTTTTTATGCTTAAAACCCAACTCCACCTTTGTTCACAATTTGCCAACAACAATCTCTAAAGTGAACCTGTCATGAAGGGTGCAGGTTGAAAATACGATTTCAATGGCTGAATATTGTTTCCTTAGTGCAAAAACAATTATAAAATCAACTGGAAATCCGAGGCTCAAGGCACCACATCCCACAGATAATTACAAAAAATATAAAATTTAGCGATTTCATGACTATATTGTGTTTTATCTGGCCCTTTGGGCATTATCCCCCCCCCCCCCAGTGTCAGCAACAATGGAGCATAGTTCCTCCCACTGACACAGACATCGGGGCACTATTCCTCCGACTGACACCAATGATGGGGCACTATTCCTTCGACTGACACCAATGATGGGGCACTATTCCTCCGACTGACACCAATGATGGGGCACTATTCCTCCGACTGACACCAATGATGGGGCACTATTCCTCCGACTGACACCAATGATGGGGCACTATTCCTCCGACTGACACCAATGATGCTGCACTATTTCTCATACTGACACTAACAATGGGGTATTATTCCTCCCACTGACACCAATGATGAGGCACTATTCCTCCCACTGACACAAATGATGGAGTACTATTCCTCCCACTGACACCAATGATGGGGCACTATTCCTCATACTGACACAAATGATGGGGCACTATTCCTCCCACTGACACAAATGATGGAGTACTATTCCTCCCACTGACACCAATGATGGGGCACTATTCCTCATACTGACACTAATGATGGGGTACTATTCCTCCCCCTAATAGCAAAGAGGGGACACTGATTACTTCTACTGACACCACAACATTTTCTGTTTCAGCTGGCTGCAGTCCGGCCCCCCTAAAGTTTGAAGAACAGTAAACTGGCCCTTTGACCACAAAGTTTGGAGACCCCTGCCTTAGACGATGATCTGAGATTTTCGTAACATGGCTGCTTCGTTTTGGAATAAAACGACAATCATTTAAAACTGATCATAAAGCGTTTTCATACACATCATAGCATTGCCAAGCGTTCAGATGAGAACGGACATGGTTGGGGCCCCCAGGTTTGTAATAGTGGCAGCATGTCAGGGATAGGACGGGTTTATTTATATTCAGCCTCTTGCTAAGTAATCTGGATGTCATCGTTCTGGCATGCCAAGTTTTCTTGTTTATTTGTGTATTCTGTGTCCGGGGTAAGGTGTTAATTAAGAGTTCCAAGTCTTGTGTGGTAGTGAGAATTCCATATGAAATCAGTTTACATGTAGATGTCAGGCATGTGTAGTGTTGTGTCTGCCATGACAATCTGCCATATTCAGACGTTACTTTGTTTGCAACTGTTTATATGCTGACTGTAGATATGGCGGTTATGAGACCCCCATGTCTCAGCGTGTCATTTTTTTGGGCACCCCAAGTGTCAGTGTGTCATTGAACTGGACCCCCAAGTGTCATCATGTCATTGTTCTGGGCCCCCAAGTGTCAGTGTGTCATTGAACTGGACCCCCAAGTGTCATCATGTCATTGTTCTGGGCCCCCAAGTGTCAGTGTGTGATTGAACTGGTCCCCGAAGTGTCATCATGTCATTGTTCTGGGCCCCCAAGTGTCAGTGTGTCATTGTTCTGGGCCCCCAAGTGTCATCATGTCATTGTTCTGGGCCCCCAAGTGTCAGTGTGTGATTGAACTGGACCCCCAAGTGTCATCATGTCATTGTTCTGGGCCCCCAAGTGTCAGTGTGTCATTGAACTGGACCCCCAAGTGTCATCATGTCATTGTTCTGGGCCCCCAAGTGTCAGTGTGTCATTGAACTGGACCCCCAAGTGTCATCATGTCATTGTTCTGGGCCCCCAAGTGTCAGTGTGTGATTGAACTGGTCCCCGAAGTGTCATCATGTCATTGTTCTGGGCCCCCAAGTGTCAGTGTGTCATTGTTCTGGGCCCCCAAGTGTCAGTGTGTCATTGTTCTGGGCCCCCAAGTGTCAGTGTGTCATTGTTCTGGGCCCCCAAGTGTCAGTGTGTCATTGTTCTGGGCCCCCAAGTGTCAGTGTGTCATTGTTATGGGCCCTCAAGTGTCAGTTTGTCATTTAACTGGACCCCCAAGTGTCAGCGATCTGGGACCCCAACTGTCAGTGTGGCATTGTTTTTGAATCCCCATGTGTCATTGATCTGGACCCCCTTGTTTTAGCATGTCAATGATTTGGACCCCCAAGTGTCAGTTTGTCATTATTCTGGACTCCCAAGTGTCAGTATATCTTTGTTCTGTGACATGCCCCCCCCCCCCCAAGTGTCAGCGTGACCTTTTGGTGTGACCTCCTCCTCCCCGTGTATCAGCGTCTCAATGTCATTGGACTCTCGAGTGTCATTGTTCTGGGACCCCAAGTGTCAGTATATCATTGTTTTGTGACCCCCCCCCAAGTGTCAGTGCGTCCTTGTTCTGTGACCCCCCCATGTGTCAATGTGTCATTGTCATGGGACCCCTAAGTGCCAGTGTGTCATTGTTTTGGACCCCCAAGTGTCTGTGCGTCATTGTTTTGGACCCCTAAGTGCCAGTGTGTTGTCAGTGTTCTGGGACAATGACGTGTCCACAATTGTTAGAGTTGCCCTGGCCTACAATTGTCTGAAAAATAGATCCGACAATTCTGACAAAAAGACTTTCTATTGTTTAGTGATCTTTTCTGGTATGTTTCCCCCTTCTTTCCCTATTCCTACACGATGATCTTTGCTTGATTAAACCAACTGATTCCTTCAGCAAGGTTCCTACTGCATCCTTCTCTGAAGATCTCAGAATCTTATTTAGGAGAAGGATGGTTCTCTTGTGTTAAGGTCACATGGTGTTCTGGCTCCTGGGATTTGTACAGCCCTGGTTTACATGATATATTCTTCAACCTAAATAGGCCACGTCTCCCTCCCCTGCACCGTCCTCTTTTATTTAATGTCACATAGGTTTATCCACAATGTGAGGATCGCTCCAGCAGGCACACTCTGTTCCATGATTAAATCCCAGTGATCCATCACCCAGACTCCTCTACTCATGGAGGGGCCAAAGCCGCGTCTAGCACATCTTTTTCCATGACTTGTATGAGCGCAGCGCGTTCCTTCGACGGCATCATTCCTCGATCGCAGCTGTGCTGGACTCCTAATGGTGAAACCGAGTTCAGAAGATTCAGCCAGAAGGCCCTGAGATGTCCCAGCTTACAAACTAAACTGATATTACGCCACTTCGCATCGGAACATTCTTCACATTCCTTCTATTTTATGAATAAATGTGAATATTTAAAGATTTAATTTTACGATTAAGGGGAATTTTATGAAGAGTGGAAAAATACCCCTTTACACCCCCCCCCCCCGCCTGTCCTGTGATGTGACTGGCTTTGTGCTCTCTGTACAACACTGCGGTATATGTCAGAGCTATACAAATGTATAATAATAATAGTGTTTGACTATGGGGGGGGGGTATTAGAGTGTAAGCTCCTCTGGTACAGAGACTGATGTGACTGGCTCAGTGTTCTCTGTACAGCACTGCAGTATATGTCAGAGCTTTATAAATGTATAATAATAGTGCGTGACTGTGGGGGGGACATAAGAGTGTAAGCTCCTCTGGTACAGAGACTGATGTGACTGGCTCGGTGTTCTCTATAGAGCGTTGCAGAATATGTTCTACATATCTTGAATAATATATCTTCATCCTCACCATTTGTGGGACTTTGTTCCTCTTCTCTTTGTTTGTCTTATTGTGTCTGATGAGATAAGTATCAGGTTGTAGTCGGTGGGTCTGTTTTCTGAAGTTGTGTGTTTAGGAAGCAGTGCGTTGTCTGGCCACACTCCGTTGGAAGTCTATTCCTCTCCTGGGGTTTGGACTGCAGATCAGATATCTGCTCCCATCTCACATTGCTGTCACTGGTGCTCATAGTTATTCTGCAGAAAGTAAAATGTCTAAATGAATATGGGATGTTCCAGGGGATCAGATGCATGCCAGGCCATTGCGTGGACATTGGTCATTGGAGATTACAGCTTGAGATTCTTGGTTGTCAACCAGCAAAATGAATCAAGAATTAGCCGGTAGAGGATCAAATGCAGACCAGGACTGCCAGGGCTACAGTTAGCTAATGCATCCAAGCCTGTGTTTGCTAATCCCTTGAAGGTAACATAGACTATTTTATTTTTTTCATTACCGTGGCACTGACATTCTCCATCGCTTTGGCCCCGTAATGTTGGTTGGCACTTTACAACATCATGTATAATTGAGGACCAGAAAATGTTTAGCAGGGATGTTGACTTACTGCCTGTATAGAGATAGACACTAGAGAGCGAGTCCTCTATATGTGGGTAGGCTGCAGCGTGGCGTGTTGGCAAGCAAAGATTACACAGAAGACGAGATAAGAGATAACAATGTATTAAGGAAGTCCCAACAAAGTACAACTAGGCCTGGTGGGTAGGCTCTGCCGACCAGAGCTACTTCCGAAACTGTAGCAGAGGAGCATACCCTGAGATGATGTCTACAGCTTCTGCAATGAGAAGGGGGAATGCGGCCTAGCCGGTCTACACCCAAATGGGAGGCTTCCTTCATTGGGATAGAGTTGTCCCTGCACTTTTTCTATTTCTCTGGAGCTTCTCTCTGCTACTCTGCTCTGTCCATGCCAGACGGGGAACCTGTCCCTACACTAGTCACTCACACAAAGCACGGCAAATCCGGGAGCCAGGGTCTTGAATAGACTCTGTCTTGACCCAAGATGGCTGCCGAGGTCATGTGGGACACCAGCGACTAATCGGACAGCCATCCCCCTAGTGACCACAGGAAGTCATAGAGGAACCAAGTTCTTCACGTCTTCCTTTCCCTTCTGCATTGCTGCTTCGGTTGAGCGCCACCTACAGTGGGGAGTACAGACTGCACCTGCCTACAAATATGTACTGAAACAGCAAAACTCCCAGCAAATTTTACTTTCGGGTTGTCTACCTGTATTAGAAAGCCAAGCCCCAGATTCCATGTGTAGCTATAACAGATATCGCTGTTAAGAGGAGAGAGGGTCAAGGCACTCAACATTAATATCCTGGTTTTAGGTGGAGTTTGACTTGCTGAAGCACCTATCTACAACTTGTACACCTTGGTGATTTCATGGGAAGAACTACCCTGCTATGGTGGTGGTTCTCTCTCTGATCACCTTAGCATGGGAGTTCTCTATAATTTAAAAAGCAATTACAGTGGTTGTAAAACCTTACCTATACCCAGTGAAGTGACTGGCCTCAGGTGATACACAGAGATGAAACATATCCTCCTATATAAGTTGTACCTGTTTATCTATATCCCTCTTCACCTACATCCATTCTAACTGCAGAATTTACATAGGATCTCTCAGCTCTGAAAAGCAGGGGATGGAGAGCGGAAGTTACATTGAGGAGAGCTCTGGAAGCAGATTGGAGGGAAGGGACACCCCCCCCCTTACCCAGCACACAGATACAGTGTTGAGGCTGCCAATCACAGGCTGTGCCCTCCCCTGTCACCATTTTTCTCTTGGTGTCAGGAAAAATCACCAGAAGTGATTCATGCTGAAAGCAGAGAAAGGAGGAAACAGACCGAAATTACTCTTAGTGCTCTGGATTGAGAAGAGCGCACATCATAGAGGGAATATTCCTTTAAGCCAAAGAAAAGTAATGGTTGTATACCTGTATTACCTGTATTCAATGGTGGAGCCCGTATGTCCATGTGAGGGCTATGTTCGCCTGAATGGAGATGCACAGGTGTGTCATACATCCCTTTGCAGGCTGTCCTATTCATGTCCATTGGGAGGCAGAGGCAGTGCTCCCAATTTTACATTTTTAGAAATTCTGTATGTATAACCCTTTAACAGACAGACAGCGCGCAGTGCACATGGGCTTTACTGCTTAACTGCAGACATGAAACAGGAACTTTATTCAGAGAAAAGACATAGAGTTTGATCATAGATGCAGCTACAAACTTAAAGTGATTGTAAAGCTTCGAGTTTGTTTTTTTTTAAATAATAAACATGTCATACTTACCTCCACTGTGCAGTTCGTTTTGCACAGAGTAGCCCCGATCATCCTCTTCTGGGGTCCCCCGGCGGCACTGATGGCTCCTCCCCGCATCGTATAACCCCCTAGGAGAAGCGCTCTCCCGGGGGGTTACCTTGCGGGCGCGCTCCTGAGTCTAACATTCTGCATCCATAGACGCAGAATGCCAGACTGGGCCCTGCCCCTGGCTCCACGTCATTTGATTTGATTGACAGGAGCCAATGGCTGCGCTGCTATCAATCTATCCAATCAAGAGCTGAGATGCCCGGGCAGAGGAAGAGCGCGTCCCCGCCGTGGGAAATTCCAGGGCTCAGGTGAGTAAAACGGGGGGGCTGGGGGGCCGGTCACTGCCAGGTGTTTTTTCACCTTAATGCATAGGGATTTACAACCCCTTTTAAAAACACTGCCATCTACTGGTTGAAGAATATATCTCTACTAAATACTGATGTACAGTAGTTGTTGCACATAATACAATTCTGTATTTCAACAGACATCCTTGCGGGTGCACAGCCCCAAATGCAGACAGTGTGCACGGATGTCAAATTGGAGGCATCCTCTGTGCCCATGCAGCCCCTGCGTCCCAATGGACATGAACAGAACTGCCTGCACAGGGATGTATGACACACCTGTGCATTCCCATGTGGGTAAACACGGCCCTCAAATTGACAGAAACTGTACAGTGCCTTGAAAAAGTATTCATACCCCTTGAAATTATTCTCGTGTTATAACCAAAAACGTAAATGTATTTTATTGGCATTTTATGTGATAGACCAACATAAAGTGGCACATAGTTGTGAAGTGGAGATAAATGGTATTCATTTCTTTTTACAAATAAATATCTGAAAAGTGTGGCGTGCATTTGTATTCAGCCCCCCTTACTGTGATACCCCTAACTAAAATGTAGTGGAACCAATTGCCTTCAGAAGTCACCTAATTAGTAAATAGAGTCCGCCTGTGTGTAATTTAATCTCCGTATAAATACAGCTGTTCAGTGAAGCCCTCAGAGGTCTGTTAGAAAACCTTAGTGAACAAACAGCATCATGAAGGCCAAGGGACACCCCAGACAGGTCAGGGATAAAGTTGTGGAGAGATTTAAAGCAGGGTTAGGTTATAACAAAAATCTCCTAAGCTTTGAACATCTCACGGAGCTCTGTTCAATCCATCATCCGAAAATGGAAAGAGTATGGCACAACTGCAAACCTACCAAGACATGGCCGTCCACCTAAACTGACAGGGCGGGCAAGGAGAACATTCATCAGAGAAGAGCCAAGAGGTCCATGGTAACTCTGGAGGAGCTGCAGAGATCCACAGCTCAGGTGGGAGAATCTGTCCACAGGACAACTATTGGTCGTGCACTCCACAAATCTGCCCTTTATGGAAGAGTGACAAGAAGAAAGACATTGTTGAAAGAAAGTCATAAGAAGTCCCGTTTGCGGGAGAACATGTGGGGGACACAGCAAACACGAAAGAAGATGCTCTGGTCAGATGAGACCAAAATTGAACTTTTTGGCCTAAAAGCAAAACTCTGTGTGGTGGAAAACTAACACTGCACATCACCCTGAACACACCATCCCCACTGTGAAACATGGTGGTGGCAGCATCATGTTGTGGGGATGCTTTTCTTCAGCAGGGACAGGGAAGATGGTCAGAGGTGATGGGAAGATGGATGGAGCCAAATACAGGGCAATCTTAGAGGAAAACCTGTTAGTCTGCAAAAGACTTGAGACTGGGGTGGAGGTTCACCTTCCAGCAGGACAACGACCCGAAACATACAGCCAGAGCTACAATGGAATGGTTTAGATCAAAGCATATTCATGTGTTAGAATGGTCCAGTCAAAGTCCAGACCTAAATCCAATTGAGAATCTGTGGCAAGATTTGAAAATTGCTGTTCACAGACGCTCTCCATCCAATCTGACAGAGCTTGAGATATTTTGTAAAGAAGAATGGGCAAAAAATGTCACTCTCTAGATGTGCAAAGCTGGTGGAGACATCCCCAAAAAGACTTGCAGCTGTAATTGCAGTGAAAGGCGGTTCTACAAAGTATTGACTTAGGGGGGCTGAATACAAATGTACCCCCCCACTTTTTACATATTTATTTGTAAAAATACTTTGAAAACCATTTGTCATTTTCCTTCAACTTCACAATTATGTGCCACTTTGTGTTGGTCTATCACATAAAATCCCAATAAAACACATTTACGTTTTTGGTTGTAACATGACAAAATGTGGAAAACTTCAAGGGATATAAGGCACTGTACACACCCCGTGTAAATGGGGCCTAACTCTTCAGCCTCCATCCAATACTAAAATATCAGTTTTTAGGTAGACTGACCCTTTAAAGTGGAATCCTAGTGAAAACCATTTGTGTCCCCCTTGGGGAGAGTCTCCCTTTCTTCCTGTGTGGTCACTGGTACAAGACGTGAGAGGAATCTCTCCAATGGGGACCGAGACGGCCGTATCTTCTCAGTAGGTCATGTGATGGGTTAAACTTTTCATCTGTGCTCAATCAAGCCATTGCTCAAGTCTTCTGATTCTCCTCGGTTGCATCCCTGGAGGTAATCCAGATTATTAAGTGATGGCATGTGCAGAATACAGCGGGTACCACGTTCCGACCGCAGTGCGGTTTCGAGTGTCCATTGTTGCATATTAATGGGGGGGGGGCTTTTTGACATTCTAGCAAAGTGGAGGATGGGCAGCGGCCACCTTCCCTCCGACCTTTGAAGTGCGCTCCCCGCAGACGCCAACATGGCAAGCTACATTTTGCCCCCCTGCCGCTGAGAGAGCGTGCTGGATTACATTAACTAAATATACATCGCGGCCAAAAATATCAGCGCTGTGACCAGAAGGGGCTCTGATACTTCCTGGTTCCTGGTCATCGGCAATGCGCGTGCTGTAGATGTACGGCGAGATGTTTCCTCATTACCGGCCCGTGTCTTGTATCCTGAACTGTTATTTCTACAGCTGCCCTATAGATGTCTATCTCTGTCCTGTATTAAAGAGGACCTGTCATCAGATTTATGTTTTATTGCTGAGAGCAGTGTGCTCAGTAATTTGCCTATGTAACACCTCTCAGATAACAGTACTCCCCCCTAACGATGCCTTCATCTGCTTTTCTCTCCGGAGGGGCAGCGCCACCTTTAATCAGGCATCATTTTAGGTCGCTGTCTACTCAGGGATGACACAATCATGTAATTCCTGATGTCTGTACATTTCTTGGCTGTGCAGCCCCTGCTGTGACTTGCTGCAAAGATACAACATTTCAGTCTGATCACTAGGTGGAGGGAAGACTGAGGAAAGGCTTCCTTCTACCTGCGGCAGGCAGGGAATGAGGCGGGCTCTATGATTTGCTTCAGCTTCTAATGCACATTGTGAGAAGTTCACAGTGTGCGGTAAAATCAGAATACGCAAATTCAGTCCAGGAGAGCAACCTGTACAACTGAGCAAGACTGAAGGGAAGGCCGGGGGCCAGTCTTTATCCCTAATAAGATTATTGATCGGCACATATCCTTTAAGGGCTGCAACTCCCAGCATGCACCACTGGCTGGGATTATTGATCTGGATCAGTTATAGAGTACAACTCCCAATGCTTTAAGGACTACAACTCCCAGCTTGCAACACTGGCTGGGATTATTGATATGGATCAGTTATAGAGAACAACTCCCAATCCTTTATAGACTACAACTCCCAGTTTGCACCATATGCTGACATTATTGATCTGGATCAGTTAGAGTTCAACTCCTAATGGTTTAAGGACTTCAACTACCACCTTGCACCACTGGCTGGGATTATTGATCTGGATCAGTTATAGAAAACAACTCCCAATCCTTTATAGGCTACAACTCCCAGCATGTACCACTGGCTGGGATTATTTACCTGGATCAGTTAAAGAGTACAACTCCCAATGGTTTAAGGACTTCAACTCCCAGCATGCACCACTGGCTGGGGTTATTGATCTGGATCAGTTACAGAGTACAGCTCCCAATTCTTTAAGGGCTACAACTCCCAGCATGCACCACTGGCTCGGATTATTGACCTGTATCAGTTCTAGAATACAACTCCCAATTCTTTATAGACTACAACTCCCAGCATGCACCACTGGCTCGGATTATTGATCTGGATAAGTTCTAGAATACAACTCCCAATTCTTTATAGACTACAACTCCCAGCATGCACCACTGGCTTGGATTATTGATCTGGATCAGTTCTAGAATACAACTCTCAAATTTTTAATAGACTACAACTCACAGCATGCACCACTGGCTTGGATTATTGATCTGGATCAGTTCTAGAATACAACTCCCAATTCTTTATAGACTACAACCCCCAGCATGCACCACTGGCTGGGATTTTTGAACTGTATCAGTTATAGAGTACGACTCCCAGCAGGTACTGACAGCCCAGACCCGTACAGCCTGTCTTTCTCTGTCTGTCTGTCAATGTCGATCCATTTGCAGTCACTCCTGCAAGGCAGAAACCAATCACATCTTTGTATCCAGCCACCTGTCTGATCTCCCCGACACGTTTCAGCCTGAATAGAGGAAGGAGCGACCTTCCTCTTTATGGTTTATATATTGGTCAGCGGAGAGTGTGTCGCTTGACTTTGATCTGCATTACATACAAATATTTGTACTTTGCACATCCCGCTCTCCTAATTCACCGACTCACGCTCCATCTGATGTGTTTGGCGTGATTCAAAGCGGAGCAGGAAGGGAGCCGTGTGTCCTGACGACTGTTCTCATTCGTGGTGTTTAGCAGATTACATGAAAGTCAGTTTATGGTTTCCAACTTGTAGTGAGAAAAGGCAGCTTGTGTTCTTGGCATCCCCTGACCACACTTACCATTGAGAACTCCCAGCTGCTGGTATTCATGATCGATCGTCCTCCATGGCTGGGGCCTGCTCTCCAGCCTTAGCAAAAATCACTGCTTTTCTATTCAGCTCAGTATAGCGCAGCCTTTCTCAATCTTTTCAATAAGGAGGAACCCTTGAAATAACTTTCCGACCTCAGGGAACCCCTGCATAAAATGACTATATCTACAACCCGTGATGGTCAGTGGGAAGAATAAGAATGCTCCTTACACTTGTGGTCATTGGGAAGAATTACCCCATTACAGATAGATAAAATAGATCAATGGTGTCAATGAGAACTTATCTGAGAGGCAGAAATTGCACAGTGCTCATGGAACGCTTAGCAACCTCTGGAGGAACCCTGGTTGAGAAATCCTGGTATTGACTATAGTTTTAGGTTAGTTCCATCAAAACTGATATTTTGGGTTTGATTGATTAGTGTCAGGGTTCAAATACATGACTGCTTTGTATACAGAACTGCAGAGATAACTTCGCTGGGACTCTCAGCTCTGCCCCAACTGCCACAGCTAATACAAGATTGTCGCACCCCAGGGCTGGCGCTACTGCTTGACGAACTGGGGCACAGTCACAGCTGCTGGTTCGTACTGTTTGACCTTGACATACAGTAGTCCCTGTCATTGTATGTTTTTATATATATATATATAGAGAGAGAGAGAGAGAGAGAGAGAGAGAGAGTGCTCGGTGTGGTCTGGTGTGGGTTTCACTCCTCTGTTTCTTCCTTTGGTAGGTGTTCCTGTGACCCCTTCAAGCTCTTTGGATGCCTGGGTCTTCAGGGTCCTGCGGACAGGTTGTCCTGCTTTCTCTGTTGACTCTGGTGCCTAGCGTCTTTGAAGAGGGCAGCGGCAGTCATCGGTTTTGCTGGTCATGCGTGATCGACCATCTTGCGCATACACAGTTGAACTGTGGGTCTTGGACCAGGGCAAGTGCTGCTCACCGGATGGGGGACCGTTAGGGTTGCCACCTCATCCCTTTAAACCCGAACACACATGAATTACACAGGTTCTGTGGCTGATTAAGGTGGTAATTAAACTCACTTGGTGCCCTATCGGCATCAAATTAGCCTCAGAACCTGTGTAATTCATATGTGTTCGGGTTTAAAGGGATGAGGTGGCAACCCTAGGAACTAGTGTGGGCGTTCTCTTCTATGGGGAGTATATAGGGCGGCTTGGCAGGTCATTGTGGAAACATTGGTGGTACTACCCTTTGTTTCTTTGCCTGGATTTTGGCAGTTGGACTGGTAAGCCTGTGACAGCCTTTTGTTACTTTAGGGACTGCATTTCCCTGCACACTATCTCTGTTACTCAAGGTTTTTTATCTCCTATGTTTCTTCACAGATATAACATTGCTGACTGGGTGGCAATTGCAAGAAGCTGGTCTTGCCTAGAGTGCAAATTAGTCTAGCACCGGCCCTGGTCACACCCATGATGGGTTCTTAGTAAATCCTAACTCCAGCCAACATCTTTTAAGATTTTGGACAGAGCAGGGAAGAGTTACATTTTCTGCCAGGTTTTATTTTTGTCCATCCATTGGGGACATTTTCCCTCACTTCCTGTCCATGTGACAAATGTACCCGAAATGTGGGGAGTGGTTGCCACCAGGACAGGAAGGTGGAGAGTGCAATCAGAACATTGTAAGTTTTTTAACCCTTCCTCACTCTACTAAGAATGTATTAATGTCTTTGTCCCCAGTGGAGAGATTTTACACCTCCTGGCAGGACATGAAGGGAAATCCCCATTCACAATTGTACAACTCCAAGGTCTGGCTACTTTGGAGCAACCGTGATTCAACTTTGACACAACATTGGATGGGTGCGACTTGCATTTGACTTCATGTCCTTCTGCAAAGTCGGACCCACTGTTGCATGTTTAACATTCAGGTACGACTTTCATGCAACTTTAACATTGAAGTCTATGGCCCTCAAGTTGCACAAAGGTCAGACCAAAGTAGTGCATTAACTACTTTGAAAGGTTATCATGGGAAAACATGGGGTACAAGTATGAATAGGGTGAAAAAGGGACACGCACATAATAACACATTCTTAGTAGAATAGCTAAATGGTTTGAATTTGTCGTGGTGTCACCTGGACAGGAAGAGAGGGCAAAACTTCCCAACAGAGAGCCATATGGCAATGAAAACCTGACAGAAGAGCTAATTCTTTCCTACTCCATCATAGCAAAGGTAAAATATTGGCTGGAGTTGATCTTTAATATTTAGTAAACAAATAAGGAGACCAGTGGGACTGTGACACCCTCGGCCCAGTAAGCGTGTGACACCTTCACATCAACAATGTGTGATGATGTGAAGACGCAAATCCCTGCAGGGGAAAATCTCAGTACTGGCATCTTCAAAATGTCCAAGAAACCATGGAGTAATTTGTATTTCAGATGCTAAGCCAAAACTGATATACCAGTTTTATGTGGCATTGTCCTTTAAGGGTCATGTGTCATTGTGTGTCACCTACTAATACTTTCCCAGTAGGGTAGATTTATTATGGTCCTATTATACAGAACCATCATATTCTGCAGCGTTGTACAATCTAGGGAGGTCCCAAGCAGTGCCGGGAGAAGGTCATCCAGTGCCCAGGGCAAAGATGCCAAAATACCCCCCCCCCCCACCTCTCTTAAATTTAGGGTCAGGGCACCCCCACCCCTGCAATAAACCATTGCGCCCAGGGCAACCGCCCCTCCTCCCCACCCCTGGTCCCAAGGAACATGCAAGGGTTAACATAACCTAAACTGTGAAAGAAGCCTGACCACAGGAGCTTACAATCTAACGAACATGAAATAAGACTTGTGTAACTTTTTATGAAAAAAATATTCTCCATTGTACTTCCTTCATTCGTATTTTGGTTTATCTCCAGCCCGTTTGACAGCAACAAAGTCCTATCCACACCAGGAATAAGCAACAAGTTATCATCAAGCGCCCGGAGAGTGTCTATGTACCACTGGACTCCGCCCAACACGCCTAGCTTCCGCGACAAGTTCTACATTGTGAGTATTATCAGCGGTTTCACTCATAGAGGTGGTGAAATGCCACGCCCTTGTGTGCCAAAATGAACCAATAACTCTTGAGCTCTGTCATTTTCGGAACACTATCTATTAAAGTGGAGCTAAACCTTCCTATTGTTTTCAGCCAAGGAAGCTACCATCTTGGCCTCTTGATCTTGATCTTCAGCTGCCCATGATGCTGCACATGTGAGCAGTTATGACATCAGCCATTGCATGGTTTGACAGTTTTGTTGAGAACACAGCCAATATGACAGTTACATTCCTGGCACGTTCCGGGTATGTAACTGTTTTTTGAAACTGTTAAATTCTTTGGGGTTTAGTTCCGCTTTAGACTCCTTTCACACTGGGGCGGTGTGGTCATTAGCGGTAAATCCTAGCGGCGCTCTACCGATATTATAGCGGTGCTTTTCCGCCGTTAGTGGGGCGCTTTTAACCCCTGCTAGTGGCGGAAGAAAGGGTTAATAGCGCCCGTGTTGCAGGACTTTTTTTTCCCGTCCTGCAAGCGCACCGCCCCAGTGTGAAAGCACTCGGGCTTTCACACTGGGGTGGCTTAAGAGGCGCTTTTCAGGTTCTAATTCTAGCGCTAAAACGCGCCTCAGTGTGAAAGAGGTCTCAGTGTGAAAGAGGCTGAACTAAACCCTCCTAGACCGAGGGCTTTCACACTGTAGCGGTGTGCTGGCAGGGCATCAGAAAAAATCCTGCCAGCAGCTTCTTTGGAGCGGTTAACTCACCGCTCCTCCACCCGCTGCTCCCCATTCCGGCATCGTTTTGTGGGCGGATTTAACCCCTTTTCGGCCGCTAGCGGGGGGTTAAAACCACCCCGCTAGCGGCCGAATAGCGCCGCTAAAACTACGGTAAATTGGCACTAAAAATAGCGTCGCTTTACCGCTGACACCCAGGACGGCTCGGTGTGAAAGGGGTCTAAAATTCTTGGGTTTAGTTCCACTTTGAACTGAGAAAAAAAAACAAAACATGCTGATAAGAGGAGAGAGCAGAGAAAAAAAACTCATCTGTCTGTTGCTTCTTTATTACTGTCCAGACACACAAATCCAAAGGAAAAGTCTGTCTGCAGGCCAAAGAAAATTCAAACGTTGGTAAATTTATTCATCCAGGCAACAGAGAGTCCCCACCGGTGACCTCCTAGTAGGCTGGGCTTAAAGTGGTAGTAAACTCAGTAAAAAAAAAAGTGCCATTAATGCCCATGTGCAGCTCCGTGTACATTACAGCTGACAGACAGGGGGAACATTTATGACACAGTCTCTTCTGTCATAAAAGCCGTACCTGTCAGCAGTTTAAAAAATTGATCTAATACCTCTTTAATTGTAGAGAGATTAGGTCCAGCTTTGTGGGTGAAATATGTCAGTGGAGTAGGTCCCGGGTGGGTACTCTCTGTTCATGTTGTCCAGATGAATACATTTACCACCATAGAAATTTTCTTTGGTGTGCAGCTAGTCTTTTCCTTTGGATTTGGGCAGTCTGTGGTGCAAAGGATGAGCCTCTACCTGGCGTTCAGATTCAGATCTTTGGAGTATTGTACCCCATACTTTTGCCATTGTCCAGTCACAGCCTGGGAGTGGGAAAGTGACCAAGCTGTGTTTTGTAACAACAAGGTGGCCTATGCTATATGACAGTGTTGTGTAAATCTCAGGACTGGATGTATCCCCATGTAATTCATCCGTGTATTTTGCAGCTTTCCTGGAGATCAGCTTTGAATAATATATTTTGCATTGCCAGCCCTTTTTCCTTAACCACTTCAGCCCCGGAAGATTTTACCCCCTTCCTGACCAGAGCACTTTTTACAATTTGGCACTGCGTTGCTTTAACTGACAATTGCGCGGTCATGCAATGCTGTACCCAAACAAAATTTGCGTCCTTTTTTCCCCCACAAATAGAGCTTTCTTTTGGTGGTATTTGATCACCTCTGCAGTTTTTATTTTTTGCGCTATAAACAAAAAAAGACTGTCAAAAATATCCCCCAGATTAAAAAAAAAAAACAAATTTCTTCATCAGTTTAGGCCAATATATATTCTTCTACATATTTTGGGTAAAAAAAATCACACTAAGCGTATATTGATTGGTTTGCGCAAAAGTTATAGAGTCTACAAACTATGGGAAAGATTTATGGCATTTTTATGGCTTTTTTTTTTTTTTGTTACTAGTAATGGCAGTGATCTGGGATTTTTAGCGGTATTGCTAAATTGCGGCGGACAGATCAGAGACTTTTGACACATTTTTGGGACCATTGACATTTATAGAGCGATCAATGATATAAAAATTCACTGATTACTGTATAAATGTCACTGGCAGGGAAGGGGTTAACACTAGGGGGTGATCAAGGGGTCAACTGTGTGTTCCCTCACTGTGTTCTAACTGTGGGGGGATGGGACTAACTAGGAAAGATGACAGATCGCTGTCCCTACTTTGTAGGAACACACGATCTGCCTTCTCTCCTCTGACAGCACAGGGATTTGTGTGTTAACACACACAAATCCCCGAATTGGTTCTCGTGCACGCGATCGTGCGTGGCCGGCGGCAATTGCGCCCGCCATCAACGCGCATCGGGTCCCCCGTTGTGCAGCGGGCACGCACCCTCTGGTGGCTCTCCTGGGCAAAGCCATATATATATATACAGGATTTCAACCAGGAGAGCCATTCTGCCGCAGTTTATCTGCGTGAGCCTAGTAGAACTATAGGCAAAACTTTTTTTTTCATTTTGGATAGAATAAGGGAGGGTTATAACCCCTGTCATATTTTTGTTCGCCACCTGTGACCCATTACGGAGATTTCCCTTCACTTCCTGTCCCAAAGCCAAACAGGAAGTGAGACGAAATCCCTGCAAATTAATGGAATTCCTTGGGGATTTCTCCTCAATTACTTTTCTGGGAACAACCAAAAATCTGGGCTTTTCTTTTACTTTCACCTTCAACGAAAAAGGTAAACAAGACAAATAAATAGAGTGAATCTCCCTAACAGGGGCAAAGAATGTAATAAAAACTGACAGGTGTTCTAATCCCTTTCTACTCTGTCCAAAACTGAAAAAAAAAACTGAAAAAAAAGTTTGCCTCTTAGTTATACTTTAAGCCCTAGAAGGTAAGATAGCAAATCACAATGTATGATGTAATTATGATGTAAGCACAGCTTGCGGTCAGAGAAGCAGGGTACAGAATGCTGAGATATAAGGATTAGTGTAGGTTGATGGACTTTTCAGGGCCCTGCCAGGTTTATGGCCTCTATTTCTGGGGGGTCAACGCCTGCCAAAATGTATTTATTGGTTTTGGTTAGCACGAGGAGGGGTTCTTATTTCCATCTTTGTCTCTGATGAGGAGCTTTTTAAGTCACTTCCTTTTCTGCTGTCCGACAGGAAATGAGGTAATCCCAATGGTGACACGTAAAAACTCAACAAAGTTCTCCCCCTGCCTTCATCTACTTTGAAAAATGTTTTATTATTACTAGTGCCCAAGGTTTGGGAGATTCAGAATACTATATCTGGCTCAGTGACCACACAGAAAGGGAGGGAAAATCTCCCTAATGGGTACATAAACAGTATCTCTTCTTCAAAAAGTGTTGGTTGGGGTTCAGCTTTAACAGTCAGGATACATGGAAAATAAAACAAATAGGAAAACTATCAGAATAGATATTTTCTATAAAAAAAGATGGAAATGTTACATTGCTTTTTCTTTAATTGGTTCCAAAAATATGGTCCTAAACGTTTGTTAAAAGGAAGACACAGTAACTTAGATATTGTTTTTACACGTTTCTTAGATGTCATGCTCATTGGGTTTTGTCTTTCCTCCAGCAAAGTGACCTGGACAGCACCTACCCGTCCCTGGATAAGGATATCCAGACCCCATACATACTGAGCTATCTGGCCAGCAGTGGCCTTCTCAGGAGCCGCAAAAGTGTGGAGACCACCACAGAACTGAACAGCGTGGAGAGCCTACGGAACCTGGAGGAGAACGAGGATGAGCCCACCACACATCCCAGTCCACCATCCTCCTGCGGGGACACCCTGCCTTATTCTTCCACCCCAGAACTGAGAAACGAGTCCCACCTTGACAGAGGCGACCAACCACAGAGCCATGAGACTCTGGACATTCTAAAAGAGACACCCAACCACTACACACACCAGACCATGAAACCCACAAAGCTGGAGTTTGACGAAGACACCACAGCAGAGCCAATAGGGGAGAGCCTAACCAACATAATCGTTCTAGAAGAGAATCCAGGGGATGAGGAGCAGACGTCTGGAGGTGCAGAAAGTGACAAAAGAGATTCATTAGCAAGTCGGATGGAGGACGTCCTAGATTTGATCAGATCAGAAGATGTCACAAGGCAAAAGTTGAAGGACATGGAGCAGTCTGTTCTGAGCTTCAGTGAGAGAGTCAGGGTAAGGAAACTCAGGGGTCCCTATAGTCTGTAAAATTAGCCTTTACAAAATAAAGGGGGACTAAGGCTGTCTCGGAAATAAAAAATGTTGTTGATCCAGGATTTATTCACAGCATTCTGATTATATGCTAATTCAGTTCCCAAGTGTTGCTCCCATTAAATCTCTCAAACTCGGGGCTCTTACAGCTGACCAGTAGCTGTAGGGTGACTGTTTGCTTTATTGTAGGCAGGACACAGTTTATGTGATTTTCTTTCCTGCAGCCCTGGGTTGCAGGAATCCCTCCAATGGAGCTATCGTGTTCTGCTGGAGGTGGGGACCGGGCGGCCCTCACTTCCAAGAGAACACAATGATTATTGCTATGTTATGTATTGTATTTTTTTGCATTAATATTCAACAAAGTGTATTTTTAAAAAAAAAAATGCATTTGAAAAAACCGCTGCGCAAATACCATATGACATAAAAAAATTGCAACACCCACCAATTTATTTTCTAGGGCCTCTACTTTAAAAATAATATAAAATGTTTGGGGGGGTTCTAAGTAATTTTCTACCAAAAATTACTGCTTGTTACATGTGAACAAAAAGTGCCAGAAAAGGCCCGGACTGGAAGTGGCTATATTGACCACTTTAGCAGCCCTTAAGCGCACACTTTAAGGTGCCTTAAGTGCTGCTTGAAGAATCAGAGCTAGTGACTGCTGATTCCAGCGTTGCATGATGGAGACTTCCTCCAGTGTTTATGTTTAAGCAATATCGTACGGGATTGTTTATGTGAGGTTGCATTCCATCACGCACGACGCATGTTTACATTTCATTAAAAACAAATCAAACGCCCACGCTGCCATCTGAGGGGGGTGATGGGCGAATCTGTGATAAGGCCTCGGTGGTAGCTCAGTCTTCCTGCTGGGACCTGTCATCTTCTCAAGTCATAAAATGTCATTCTTATTCCATCAAGCTCAGCATGCGACCTGTGCTTACCTTGTAGGTGGAGATCGGTGGGCTGCAAAACCCTTTTATTTCTGATGCCTCCCGTGGGCTTCTGTAGTGTGACCTCTGCATGTCTGTCACTGCCATGACAAGAGGAATCTCACTACTGGATCCTGAACTTCTTTTGAATAGTTAAAGAGGAACTCCCGCCGACCTCCCCATTTTTTTTTTTTTAGGCCCCGCTTACCTGATGGTGGTGTCTGCACATTTAAGATACTCACCCATCCAGTGGATCCAGCGTTTCCCCGCTGAGATCTTCTCATCCCCAGCCACAGCTCCGTCCCACACCGCCATGTTGTCTCTCACATCAAGGCCTTTTGTGCAGAAACGCATTAGCCTTTGCACTGTTCTTACACCGTTCCTGTATGTAGCAATGAAGACTTTTTATTTAGATTACTGGAGATGCCGGCTACCTTCTTTTTCTGTCTCTGACATCATCGAGAGGCCCGCTGGCACTTCCGGGTTCAGCGGATGGGCCTCCGGATGACCCCCTGATAGGCCCGCCCCTCCTCCTGTTCTTGAATGAAAGTCTATGCCTCCTGGGGTATGTGACGTACATATCGCAGGAGGCACAGCAGGCATACCTCCCAACTTTTGTGGGTGGAAATGAGGGACACCTATTAGCAAAATTATGTAGGCATAGGTCACACACCCCCCTGCCACGCCCCCCTTAAAGGGTTGTAAAGGTGCGTGTTTTTCCACCTTAATGCAACCTATGCATTAAGGTGAAAAAACACCTGTCAGTGACCGGCCTCCCAGCCCCCCCCCCCCCATTTTACTTACCTGAACCATCGGGGATGCGCTCTCTCTCTGCCCAAGTTTCTCGGCTCTTGGTCGGCTAGATTGATAGCAGCGCAGCCATTGGCCCCCGCTGCTGTCAATCAAATCCAATGACCCGGGGGGCGGGGCTGAGTCCTGCATTTGGCCTCTATGGACGCTGAATACTGGACTCGGAAGCGCGCCCGCAAGGTAACTCTCCTGGGGGGGGTTATCTGATGTGGGGAGGAGCCAAGAGAGCTGCCGAGGGACCCCAGAAGATGAGATTCGGGGCCACTCTGTGCAAAACGAGCTGCACAGTGGAGGTAAGTATGATATGTTTGTTATTTAAAAAAAAAAACCTTTAGTGTCACTTTAAAGGAGAATTGTATAATTAAAAAAAATTGGTTAAAACCACGTGTTTTTTTTTTACCACTACTATTCCTTTATATTGGCTTTTGAAATTTACAAATACAGCAATTTAGAAACTGGATGAAAGGTTTAGCGCTGGGAAACACTTTTTGAAAAAGAAAAAGTTTATTTTATATACAGCTATTTAGATCAGACCAAAATGAGGGGACAGAGGGACAAATCAGAACAAAAGATTACAGCGCACACATACAAAAACGACATTTAAATCCTGCGAGGCTATTTAAACCACCTGAACATATTCAACAAAAAAATGTTGTGCCCCCCCCCAAGTCTTTGTTTGTCTTTCGTTCCAAATCGGGGACAGACCCTCTAAATCAGGGACAGTTGGGAGCTATGACAGCAGGGCAGTGTGTGCGTCATTCGTCTAAGGCGAGTGACGTGCGTGAGGAGGCGGGGCGCACTTTAAATTACAAATAAAGAAGTAAACAAAAGAAGAAAAAAGCAATGCCTTATTCCTGCAGAAGAAGGGGGAGGGGTGGAAAGGGGGGCGGGGGAGTGGTGGAAAGGGGGGGGGGGGTGTTGTCCCCAGGAGGCTAAAGGGCCACTTTAATAATCAGGAGAAGTGAGACTCCCTGGTTTGGTTTCATAATGGCAATAGCAAGGAAATGAAAAGCTGAAGGTTGACTTATAGCAGTCCACCCAAGGCACTGATCTACAACTGGAGCTTTTATTTAGATAGTAACTTGCAAAGAGAAGTAGCTGATATCAACCAGACTCTGTCAGTTGAAGTTGGTCAGACACAACTGGCCAATCCCAGCATCGCCTGCATAGGCACCGCTGCAGCTTCCGGTGAGTTTGGCAAAAGTCCCACTGACTACCGATGAGCTACCATCCCACCAGTGAGCACCCTAAAGGCCCGTACACACGATCGGACTTTTTGACAACAAACATGCAAATTACCTGTTTTAAGGAAAAATCTGACCGTGTGTACGCTCCATCGGACAAACTTTTTCAGTTTTCATCGGACAAATGTTCGCTGTGCAAACGGACAAACTTTCCGGCAACAAAAGTCCTATGGTGCAAAATCCTATCGTGTGTACACAAGTCCATCGGACTTTAGTCCAAAGTACAAACACACATGCTCAGAACCAATGCAAAAGATCAGACAACAATACAGAAGTTGACCAAAGGGTGGCGGTAAAGAGCTGAAAAACCACGTGATTTGGTGAAAGTTGGCTGAAAAAGTCCTGCCGTGTGTATGCTTACCACGTTCACGGCCAACACCCTTTGGACAGAAATCCACAGAAAAGTTTGTTTGAAGTCCGATCGTGTGTATGAGGCTTAGGACTGGTCATACACGTATTGATTTTTGGTTATTACATTCAATCCCGTGAAAAGATTACATCTTTGAGAAATTGACTGAACTTTAGTCTCCCTGTGAATGGGCAGTGTTAGTAGAAGCAGCAGACTAATGAGCTCATCTTTCTGTCACTCTGCTCTCTCCTCCTATCAGCATGCTCCTTACATTGCAACACACCTGGTTAGCTTCTTGTGCTCCTTCTTTCTGTCCCAGGGAGAAACAGTGCGAAGTGGAAATCAAATTGTTTTCATGAAAATCCAGGGGAAAGATATCATTTGACCAGGGGTGTCAAACTCCATTTCATTGCGGGCCGCATCAGCTCTGTGGTCACCCTCATAGGGCCGGTTGTATCTGTAAGACTAGATGTCCAGAGCACCCAACTCACCCTTTCCTCAGATGTCAAGAGCCCCCCACCATCAGAAATCGACCCTCTTTTACATCACAGTGCACCCCCCCTTACCTTGTGCTGCTACCGGGTAGAAGGTGAAGGTGGAGCCGGGAAGCGGAAAGTGCAGGGTCTGGAGGAGGACCAGAGGAGGGCTGGAGTTAACTGCCAAAGTCTGCTGAATGCCGAGACAAGGGGGTGCTGCGGCCGCACAGAGGTGCAGGATCTGTAGGATGAGTTCTGTCCTCCTCTCTGCTGCTGACTGCTGAGAAGGGGGGAGGGGTGGCAGAGACAAGCCTCTACCCAGCTGCTGAGACAAGGTAGGGGGTGGAGAAAAGGGGGTGCCACAGCTGCCGGAAAGGTGCAAGGGCCACATAGAATGACCTGGAGGGCCGGATTTTGCCCGCGGGCCTTGTGTTTGACACATGTGAAGTAGATCTTTCTAAATCAAAGTTGACTTTGAGCAAAGGATGACTTGAAACAATGATTGATGGATCATCAGAGCAGTTTTTTGCAAAATGACACAAAAGGGGAATTTACTAAAACTGGAGCGTGCAAGATCTGGTGCAGCTCAACATAGAAACCAATCAGCTTCCAGATTTTATTGTCTAAGCTTAATTGAGCAAGCTGAAGTTAGAAGCTGATTGGCTGCCATGTGCAGCTGCACCAGATTCTGAGTGCTCCAATTTTAGTAAATGAACCCCAAAGATTTGAAGAATCTCCACAATAGTAGAATGATTTAAAGCAACCCCCCCCCGAAGAAAATATTTTGTTTTTAACAAAGAAGGGGATGGTTGGGGCCTTTGTCAGTTTTTAGTTACCATATGTGGCACTGTGGGAAACGTCTGGAAAAGGGGACACATTTTTAGTAAAATGAGGAATGTTTGGAATTCCTTGCAATGTTTTTTTTGCTGTCTGTGCCTGCCTGTCCAAATGACAACCACTTCCCTTATTTTATATATGGGTGTTGTAGAGACAGGAAGTGAGAAATAATCTCCCCAAGGGGGTGATGGACAGAAATAACTTTGCAATAATTTACAGAGACATTGGGGTTGATTTACTAAGGGCAAATAGACTGTGCACTTTGCAAGTGCAGTTGCCCCATCGCTTCTCGGCCTTTAGGCTAAGATCAAGTGTAGTATCTGTTCTTATCAGTTACCAAGCTGTGCTACTGTCCCTGACCTACGGCGGTAGTTTAGGGGTGGCGGTGGCTATGCAAATCCACTTGGTATAATGGTAACTTGGACGGTTAGTATCAGGGAGATTCCAGACCGGACCGCTCAACGAACTGAGGGCCGTTAGTAGGTCCCCTTTAGAGAAAGCTTGAAGGGTTATCCTCTGATCGGGATGTAGAGGCACTGGGTCTGGCTGAAGGCCGGGTCCCGAAAGAAGCCCGTGGTGTATGTGCCCTTGGAGTGGCAGTCCAGGGGTGCTGTAATTATTACCTGTGAGTTTTACTGGAACCTTGGCCACTGCACCATCACACTTTTTGCCGCATCTGTCTTTTGGCCCGGACCAGAGGAGTTTTTATTCCTGGCCTTAGGGCCGGTCATTGTACCATAACAATAGCACCATTGCAATTTCTCCACTTCCCTTTTCCCCATTTTATGTTTGTTTGTAGTGTCTGTCGCTTTATGTTTTTTTTTGTTGGTGTACATGTTTTGTTTCACGTTTGATTAGTAGGGTGTAGGTCAGGGGTCTTCAAATTACGGCCCTCCAGTTGTTCAAGAACTACAATTCCCATCATGCCTAGTCATGTCTGTGAATGTCAGAGTTTTACAATGCCTCATGGGATGTGTAGTTCCGCAACAGCTGGAGGGCCGTAGTTTGAGGATCCCTGGTGTAGGTCCTCGGGCCTGCCCTGAACGTCTTGGGAGGGGGTGGACATGGTCTTCTGGCTTGGTTCGCCCTCTCTCATGGGGTCTCCCTTCGGGGAAGCCCCACCTTGTACTTGGGCTGGTCTGTTTCGGCAGACCCTCCAGAGAATGGGGTCCATCTGGTTTTGGCCAGATGGACCATGTGAAGTACCCCAGTCCCTGTCTGGAGCCTAACGCCCCAAGGGATCAGGGCTAGGTTCCTTTCTCTTCGGAGGAGGACCATGTGTACACCCTGTTTGTGTTTCACTTTTTTGGTGTGCACTTTTTTTTGCACCGGGTGGAGTTCGAGTGTATTTACCCACCATGGGCTTTAAAGAAAAAAGATGCTTCAAAGCTTAGTAAATGAGCAGAAGCTCTGCTGACTTCTATCATCCAATAATGTGCAAGCAAAAATGCTGTTTTTTTATTTTCCTTGCACATGTTTGGGTATTCTTTGTAAAGTGAAGCTTTACCTCATTTACTAAGCTCTGGACCAACTTCACTTTGCAAAGTGCAAAGTCTATTTGCCTTTAGTAAATCAACCCCATTGTGTCAATCAACATCCATTTGTCAGATCTTCCGTGTGTGGCCAGCCTTAGGGTAGTTGAATGATGATTGGTGTACGTCCAGCCTACCTCCATCTCCTTGGATTTTACATTCATATTCCCGCTTTCCTGCAGAGTCGCCCCGCGCACCAGTCGCGTAGCTCCATGGACAGTTTGACGGTGGAGACGGCATTAGAGAGTTTTGACTTCCTCAACGCGGATTTCAGCACGGACGACATGTCGGTATTTGGCAGCGTTCGAACTCACAGCAAGAGGTAAAATACACATTGTGTCTGTGTAGAGGCTCCAAATATTTGCAGCATTTCCTGTGCGTGGAGCTGGGAACCCAAAGCGAATGCTCGGAGTCTTTTCTGAAGGATTAAATAATATAGATCAGATGACTGATAGCCATGGAAACTTTCCCATAGTATGGTACAACGCCATAAGATTTGCGTGTGACTTTCTGATGGCATGCTGATCGAAGAGCAGCATGACCAATGACCCTCACAGACTATGGGGTCTGTTTATAAATGTTCTCACACAACTTTCCAAAATATTCCAAATTCGTGTTATTAAATGCTGGAGTTGCCCTACGTACAGTAGGTGATATTGCAGCATATCTGAGCATTGTCCCTGTAGGCAGGATGAAGGTTCCACAGTTATGCTTCAGTGTCTGCTTTGTCTGGGTTACCGCTGCCTTTGCTAACGCGTTATTTTGCGTGTGTTCCAGTGACGGGACCATCAACGAGTCTGCTGTTCGGTCCTTCCCTTCTAGCACTGAAGTGGAATACGCTGGACAGAGCACGGGACATGAGGACCTGGACAACCTTCTGTCTATCCACCTGGAAATCTGTAAAGCACTGCTGAAGGTAGGTGGCCTCTCCCCTGAGCAGTTTTGCATGTTTGGGGGGGAAGGTTGTTTGAGTGACACCACTATGTTTTAGAGAGGGCAGAGGTATTGGTTGACTATAACGAATAAGTTATGTGTTAAATTTTAAGATATAAAGACATGCTCCGGGCAAAATTTATTATCAGGCTCTGCAGTACACAAGTTCCCTTGGTCTTCATTGTTTCATCCAGACCAGGGGTCTCCAAACTAATTAGGCCCACTGCAAGACTCTATCTGGTCCTCTGATGTAAGAAGAGACTCTGTTGGGGACCCTCGACTTTGATGGGGAATCGGGTGGGGGATCTGGTGGGCTCAGGTTTTTTGGAGATCTCTTTGCTTTATTTACTGAAGTTTTTTCTCTGTCGTTCTAAATCGGATCATAAGAATTAAATAAAAAAAACTCCAAGGAAAATAGATTTGTTCAATTAAGCTTAATTTATTCATTTATTAAAACTTTTTTTGGCTCATGAATATTGGTAAAATATACGATGTGGTCATTGTATTAAAAAGTTTGGAGACCTCTGATCCAGACAGTACTGTAGTGTAGTGGTCTCCAAACGCAGGCCGGACATGGCCCTTTGCTTGCCTGTACCTGGCTCTGAGGCACTATTCCTCCCATTGATATGAGACACTATTCATCCCACTGACACCAACAATGGGGCACTATTCCTCCCACTGACACCAACAATGAGGCACTATTTCTCCCACTGATACCAACTATGAGGCACTATTCCTCCCACTGACACCAACAATAGAGCACAATTCCTCCCACTGACACCAACAATGGAGCACTTTTCCTCCCCTTAAAATCAAGGATTGGGTACTGACTCCAGGACAATTTCTACCCCCAGTGGCCACAGTCCGGCCCCCACAAAGTCTGAAGGACAGTAAACTGGCCCTTTTTTTAGAAAGTTTGGAGACCTCTGCTGTGGTGCATTACCAGTAATCTTACAGCCTAGGAACTCCCGACTTGCGATCTGGGAAATGAATTCCTGAGTTCTCCCACTGCAAGTCCTCACTGTCTCTTACAAAGAGACCCATGCCAAAAAATATCAGTGGCAGGATGTTTTTCACAGCCACCAATTAGATTAAACCTGCCACGAAAATACACTATATTACCAAATGTATTGGGAGACGCCTGCCTTTACACGCACATGAACTTTCATGGCATCCCAGTCTTAGTCCGTAGGGTTCAATATTGAGTTGGCCCACCCTTTGCAGCTATAACAGCTTCAACTCTTCTGGGAAGGCCGTCCACAAGGTTTAGGAGTGTGTCTATGGGAATGTTTGATCATTCTTCCAGAAGCCCATTTGTGAGGTCAGACACTGAGGCCTGGCTCACAGTCTCCATTTTAATTCATCCCAAAGATGAACAATATTGAACCCTACGGACTAAGACTGGGATGCCATTAAAGTTCATGTGCGTGTAAAGGCAGGTGTCCCAATACTTTTGGTAATATAGTGTATGTCTTAAGCCAAAACTTTTGGATGGAGTATGGAAGGGTAAGACCCCCTGAGAGGTTTTTTTCTTTTTTTTTTTTTTTTGCTGCGTTTGTCCCATTGGGGAAATCTTCTTTTACTTCCTTCCCCAAAGTCCCTTTTAAACAATAGGTGTGCTGGTAGAGTGCTGGACACAAATTACGACAGGTAGGATTTTACGTCCAAACATTTTCTGTCAGCTAAGGTATCCTTCGAGGTCCCCAAATTGATCTTCAGGAATCTTTATTGCACATGACAAGAGGTCAGAAGAAAAAGCAACATGTTTCGGGGGCTCAATTTTCTCCCTTCATCAGGGTTTAAATCCTGGCAGTTAATGAGGAGAATACTAGACATCAAAATACAAGTTAAAAAGATAAGTTACATACCTATTCGGGTTGCTAGTCTATCACCTGCCAGCATTTAAGCCCTGGTGAAGGGTGAGTATTGAAGCCCTGAAATGTATTGGCCTTCTCTTGTCATCTGCTGTGAAGATTTACTCAACTCACTTTAGATCTGTGGTGACCTCATCCTTTTCACATTCCCAACATCACAACAGGAAGGAAGCTAAACTCTCTAAAGCGAGGGATATCCCAGCTTAGACAGTAGTCACTGAATAGATGTCCCTATTAGAAGATTTCCCCTCTATTCCTGTTCTGGTGACAACTGTGACATTTTAAATTTTTAGCGCATGTGACAGGACAAATTTGGAGGGTGAATCTAAATCCAGCCAGGGGTTCTAACCCTCTCACGTCCTATCCTTGATGGTTTATTGCAGAAACTGATGTCCCGAAACACAGCAAGGCTCATTCAGAACCATCTTGTGGAAGAACTGTCCTGGCAGAGAGAAGTCCTGGAAGATTTGTCTATCATCTATTTCCAGAAGGCAGAGGAGAAGGTGTCTATTGAAGATAGTAAGTATGACTCTCCCTTCCTTTTTACACACTTTTTAGTGTACCTCCTAAAGATTCTCTCCAGGCAAAGGTATCCAAACCCCGAAACAAAAATGTAATATTTTGCATCTTACCTGTCCTTAAACATGGTGGCTTCATTCGTTTTCTTATTCTTTAGGCTTGTTCCCTTTAATTTTACTATATCTATGTTTTGATACAAAGGGGCCAATTCACTAAGAGTTAAATAACGGCTAATATTATGCACTAAAATACTGCATACGGTAACAATTGTGCAGGTATTCAATTCACTAACAATTTGGAGTTAAATACCCAATGCGGTATTTGTTTAGATTAGCGGTAATTACTGAATTAGTTAATTATAGTAACTTACCGCATTGAGCTGGTTGCTAAGGAGCCCCACCCCAAAGCACCTTGTCCCCATGTTGATGGGGACAAGGGCCTCATCCCCACAACTGTGGCCGGTGGTTGTGGGGGTCTGTGGGTAGGGGGCTAATCAAAATCTGGACGCTCCCTTTAAGAAGGGGGCCCTCAGATTCTCCCCACCCCCCCCCCCCCCCCCATGTGAAGGAGTAGCGGCTACATCGTACCCCTACCCATTCACCAAAAAAGTGTCACAAGGTATTAAAAACAAACACACATTTTTTGACAATTCTTTTATTAAAGAAAATAGTGTCCCACGATGTAAATCCATCGTCAATCACGCCGCCTGCTACACCTGAAAAAGAAAAAAACAAAAAAGACGCTTCCACCGGTGGTGAAGGCTGGCTGCCTACTGCAGCGTTTGCAGTCTGACAAGCGCTCGTTCGTCCCCCCCTCCCTTTCCTGACCTGCCGGGCTGCATGCCCGGGTAAGAATCTGGTATGGATTTGGGGGGGGGGGGGGGCACTCTTTTTTTTCTTTTTTGGCATGGGGTTCCTCTTAAAATCCATATCAGACCCGAAATGTTCAAGGCCTGGTATTGACTGGGGGGGACGCTGTTTGTTTTTCATACTTTTTAATTGTCGGCTTTTATTTTTTACAATCAGCTGTGGGGAGGGAAGCCCACTGACAGCTGATCGGTTGTTAAAGATGCGGCGGCCCGCTTCCCGGCTCACTGCTTAGCATCCAGCTATTTGTCAAAAAACAGTCTGGGGGTCCCCCAGGCTGTTTTTTGACAAATACCGCATGTGATACCGCCAGCAAAACCCTGGGGGTAATTATTGCCTGCTTTTTTACTCTCTGGTCCGTTTGTGAATTGGACTTAAAGTTATTGTAAAGGCAGAAGGTTTTTTTATCTAAATGCATTCTGTGTATTAAGATAAAAATCCTTCTGTATGCAGCAGCCCCCCCAATACTTACCTGAGCTCCCTCTAGATCCAGCGATTGTTGTAGGAATGTCTCGGCTGCCCAGGACTCCCCTCTTCATTGGCTGAGACAACAGCTCGGCGCCATTGGCTCATTCAAAGTCAGTCAGCCAATGAGAACAGAAAGTGGATGGGGCTGGGCCAAGGCTCCTTGTCTGAATGTGACTCGGCTCCGGTGCCCTCATAGCAAGCTGCTTGCTATGGAGGCACTCAACAGGAAGGAGGGGCCAGGAGAGCCGAAGAGGGAACTGAGAAAAGGAGGATCTGGGCTGCTCTGTGCAAATCCACTGCACAGGGCAGGTAAGTATATCATGTTTGTTACTTTTACCTAAAAAAAATGAGACTTTACAATCACTTTAAGAGCTTTTTATGCAGTATTTACTGGCACCTTTTTTTTTCCGTAAATACCGCATAATCTTTTTTTTTTTTTTTTTTGTGAATTGGACTTAATTTACCGCATGCGATAATTTATGCAAATGAATAACATGATACCCTTCTACCCTTCTCTGTCTCTCTGCAGTCTTCCCCAAGACCAAGAAGATCCGGCATTTCCTGAAGCTGTGGGAGAGCTGTACGGAGCCGGAGTGCCTCTGGTTCTGCTCAGCTGAGACCTTCCTCAACCGACTCAAGAAAATGTTTGTGACCAAGATCAAAGGGAAGCACCCGGGACAGCTGGAGGCAGGTGAGGTGCTGGCCGACGTCACTGAGTCCTCATGCACACAGGGCGTTAGAAAAAAAAAGAGCTGCAAAGACTGTACCGATGCCAGGAAAAAAACGCACTTTTAGTAGCTTTCTGCACTGGCGTTAATGGGCATTTAGCAGCGTTTCTCTGCCTCTTTTGGCCTCATGAACACAGGACATTTTTACAGCCGCTTTTACCAGCCTCAGATGTTTTTTTTTGCAGCTTAAAAACGCATCTCCATGTTATTCTATGTGTCCATGCACACATAGGCTTTTAGGAGCTGTAAGTGGCATAGGCGTTTTCAAGCTGCAAAACAAACACAGGGCCAGCGCGTTCTGGAGACCAGCGTTACAGCTGTAAAAACGACTCCTATCACATGACCACACTTCCGCACCCGGAGGCAGGCCGGCGCTACCACTAGGCAAACTAGGCAGCCGCCTAGGGTGCCCGGTGGCTGGTTACCCTACTCTCCGTCTCCCGCCAGTCTCCAAGCTATGTACGTTTTCGGTGCAGTGCTGACTGTATGCCTCTGTCTGTCTGCAGCAACTAACTTAGGCAGTAGCCACCCCATCTGTATGTAAGTAGTGTCAGAGGTGCAGAGCAGCACTGGAGGACTGTGTCCCGATGGAACGGAAGCACACATCCCCTGCGCACCTCTATGATCAGTGGCCTGTCTGTCTCTCTGGGTCAGGAATGTGAAGGAGAGGTAAGAATAAGCTGCTGTAAAAGGGGGGTAAAGCAAACTGTTTGCTTTGACTTTGGATATGCAAAGCTTGTTTATTGTGAGGGTTGCAAATAACTGAGCCACATAATTAAGAGGAAACAGGACTGTTTTTGACGCTGTTAGGCACACTTAGGAGCTGGTAGGCAGTCAGTCTCATTGGGGTTGATTTACTTAAAGAGGAGTTCCACCCAAAAATTGAACTTCCGCTTTTCGGAATCTCTCCCCCCCCCACCGGTGTCACATTTGACACCTTTCAGGGGGGAGGGGGGAGCATATACCTGTCTCCCACTTCCGGGCATAGATACCTGAGCCACCCGCGGGTATCTACGCCACTTCCCTGCTGTCTTCTGGGAGACGCACATGTCCCAGAAGACAGGAGGGACCAGTGGGATAGTGCGGCGCGAGCTGCACATATGCAGTAGGGAACCAGGAAGTAAGGCTTTACTTCCTGATTCCTTTACCGAAGATGGCGGCAGCAGCACCCAAGAGCCGAGGGAGAGATCGGCTTCGGGTGCCGACATCGCGGGCTCCCTGGACAGGTAAGTGTCCATATTTTAAGAGTCAGCAGCTGCAGTATTTGTAGCTGCTGACTTAAAAAAAAAAAAAAAAATTGGCAGAACTCCACTTTAAACTGGAAAGTGCAAGTTCTGGTGCAGCTTTTCATAAAAACCAATCAGCTTCCAGGTTTTATTGTCAAAGCTTAATTGAACAAGCTGAAGTTAGAAGCTGATTGGTTTCTATGCAGAGCTGAACCAGTTTCGCACCCTCCAGTTTTAGTAAATTGCCCCCATTGTGGCAGGGACTGGCAGACTTCAGGTGCCCTCTGAATCATACAGACATTTCAGCCTTTTCATTCATAAGAATGGCTAAACAGAGAAAAGCAGCCCTATCTATGTTGGTTGGAGGTCCATAAAACCTCATTAAAATCCCCAACATACTCTGTCAGATTCCATTGATAGCAACAACAGAGCAATTTAGGAGCCTTCAAATGGAATTTGAGTAGATGTCTCAACCTGCGTCCAGCACAGAGTATGGCGGGAGCATGCGGACGCATTGTAATAGGAAGTGAAATGTTTCCGTATATCGGAGGCTTGGAATAATGGAGTCTGCAGGCGCTGGGAGGCGGAAATGTGGCTTGTAGCGTCCGTTCCTCTCCCGGCAGATCACGTTACACGTACCGCTCTTCCTGTGTTAGGCAGACTCGGATGCTGAAATGGGCTGTTATAGAGCTAGCTTGACTGAAATGGGAGCCGTGCCCACGCTGGGGAAGGAGGCAGCGATCTGTCGGAATCATTATCCACTTACATCTCTTCCTCCTGTGTTTGTGCTATCATATTTCTCGGTGCCCCGTTCATGGTAAAGCCATTACGCTGCTCCGCAGTCTCTGATCCCGGCACGCTTCGCTCTGAGCCGTGTGTGCTGATATTTTCCAGGCTGTACAACAAATCTTCCATGTACCAGATTCAGCGCAGACCACTGATCTGTATCAGATTAACCCGTTGCAATCAACCCAAGCCATTGATTTATAGCTGGTGGCATGGATCACCTGACAAACCAAGGTTCCCTAAAAGTCCTGAAGGACTTGGTCGTAACTTTAATAAATGGAATTCAAAATCCTTGTGGAATTTTGCATTGCATTTTTGTTAGGAACATTGCAGCAGAAGGGGCGAGACTCTGCTGGAGTCCCTAAGCAATGCCTTGCCAGAATCCACCCATACAGTGCCTTGAAAAAGTATTCATACCCCTTGAAATTTCCACATTTTGTCATGTTACAACCAAAAACGTAAATGGATTTTATGTGATAGACCAACACAAAGTGGCACATAATTGTGAAGTGGAAGGAAAATTATAAATTTTTTTCATTTTTTTTTTTTACAAATAAATATGTGAAATGTGTGGCGTGCATTTGTATTCAGCCCCCTTTACTCTGATACCCCTAACTGAAATCTAGTGGAACCAATTGCCTTTAGAAGTCACCTAATTTAAATAGTGTCCATCTGTGTGTAATTTAATCTCAGTATAACTACAGCTGTTCTGTACAGCCCTCAGAGCTTTGTAACACACCAGACAGGTCAAGGGATAAAGTTGTGGAGAAGTTTAAAGCAGGGTTAGGTTATAGGAAGAAAAGAACGGCTGCACACCACAGGAACGTTCCAACAATTTTATTATTATAAAATAGCAATAAACAGCCAACAAAGACAGAGTGTCCAAACCCAGGAGGCGACACGTGCGTTTCACACTAACCTCAGTGCTTCTTCAAAACCTGAGGGTTAGGTTCTAAAATAAATCCCAAGCTTTGAACATCTCACGGAGCACTGTTCAATCCATCATCCGAAAATGGAAAGAGTATGGCACAACTGCAAACCTACCAAGACATGGCCGTCCACCTAAACTGACAGGCCAGGCAAGGAGAACATTCATCAGAGAAGTAGCCAAGAGGTCCATGGTAACTCTGGAGGAGCTGCAGAGATCCACAGCTCAGGTGGAAGAATCTGTCTACAGGACAACTATTAGTCGTGCTCTCCACAAATCTGGTCTTTATGGAAGAGTGGCAAGAAGAAAGACATTGTTGAAAGAAAGCCATAAGAAGTCATGTTTGCAGTTTGCAAAAAGCCATAAGGAGGACACAGCAAACATGTGGAAGAAGGTGCTCCGGTCAGATAAGACCAAAATTGAACTTTTGGCTTAAAAGCAAAACACAATGTGTGGCGGAAAACTAACACTGCACATCACCTTGAGCCTACCATCCCCACCCGGAAACATGGTGGTGGCAGCATCATGTGGTGGGGATGCTTTTCTTCAGCAGGGACAGGGAAGCTGGTCAGAGTTGATGGGAAGATGGATGGAGCCAAATACAGGGCAATCTCAGAAGAAAACCTGTTAGAGTCTGCAAAAGACTTGAGACTGGGGCGGAGGTTCACCTTCCAGCAGGACAACGACCCTAAACATACAGCCAGAGCTACAATGGAATGGTTTAGATCAAAGCAAAATCATGTGTTAGAATGGCCCAGTCAAAGTCCAGACCTAAATCCAATTGAGTCTGGGACAAGACTTGAAGATTGCTGTTCACAGACGCTCTCCATCAAGTCTGACAGAGCTTGCTATTTTACAAATAATGGACAAAACTGACACTCTCTAGATGTGCAAAGCTGGTAGAGACATCCCCAAAAAGATGTGCAGCTGTAATTGAAGAGAAAGGGGGTTCTACAAAGTATTGTCTCAGGGGGCTGAATACAAATGCACGCCACACTTTTCACATATTTATGTGTCAAAATGCTTGAAACCATTTATCGTTTTCCTTCCACTTCGCAATTATGTGCCACTTTGTGTTGGTCTATCACATAAAATCCCAACAAAATACATTTACATTTTTGGTTGTAACATGACAAAATGTGGAAAATGTCAAGGGGTATGAATACTTTTACAAGGCACTGTACTTATAGACACAGGCAGTCTCTGTGAACATGACAGGTCCTCCTTACCTGTAGTGTAGCCTCTCGCCCTGGATCTGGCTTTCAGGTGAAGAGACTATACTGTAAGTGACATGTTTGTTTTCTCTGCAGTTTTTCGGAGGACACTGGAACAGATGTTCAGTTTTGGAGGGATCCTGACAACAAATGAGGTTTCGGAGAACGTTGTCTCCATCTTTCTCTTCTATGGGTACCTTCGGCGATACCATGTAGTGGATCTGGAGAAACACTTTGCCGCACTCACCAGGGAAGGTAAACAATCATCTTAATGTATATTGTAGAAGGCGGCTGGGGCGGCATGCTTCCAGCTCATAAAACCAGGAGGGGATCGAGTACAATTGCTAGAAGGGCCCTTACACATTAAAAAGATAGTGTGTGGGGGGGGGGGGAGGATTTGTGTTGCTAATTGCACACAGATGTTGGCTATAAAGAGGCCCTGTCATGGGAGTGGGGTTGTTCAAGGTGGTTCAGAACTAGAATTAAGTAATTGAAAGGGTAAGTTGACCCTTTCACGAAAAATGAGAAGGTGAACAGCTTCCAAATTTCCGAGCCATCCCTCCAGTGGCAAGCGCTCATTAGTCAGCGTCACCACGTGACTGCACTAACCAATTCAAAGCCATTCTATTTTCTGGAACGCTTTACAGGATAAAGAAGCCTCAGATGCACGTCTCATTGGTCAGCATGGTCACATAGCTGTGTTGACCAATGAAAGCTTGGCATTATAAGTATAATGATGGATACTCACTCTGGGACTGTGTTTTGTAGTTTTCACAGAGCCACTAGCTGCAGTGGGGTCCAGAGGATTGGCCAGGATATTTGGCGATCGTTCACTTTTTTTTGTGCAAAGATGAACTTACTGTATCTGATATACCAGTGTTGGTCAACTTACTTGATATGTATGTGGACCACGCTATTGCCAAGTGGATTTCACATAATGTGCAGTGAATATATTGCTACAGTAAGCTGTAAGAGACTGCAGCCATGCAAAAGGAGATGGTCATACACTGCAAACATACAACAGCAGATGGTCAGAGACTGCAGAGGTGGTACAGGAGATGGTGAGAGACTGCAGAGGTGGTACAGGAGATGGTCAGAAACGGCAGAGGTGGCACAGGAGATGGTTAGTGACTGCAGGGGTGGTACAGGAGATAGTCAGAGACTGCAGAGGTGGTACAGGAGAGGTTCAGAGACTGCAGAGGTGGTACAGGAGATGGTCAGAGGCGGTACAGATGGTCAGCGACTGCAGAGGTGGTTCATGAGATGGTCAGAGACTGCAGAGGTGGTACAGGAGATGTTCAGAGACTGCAGAGGTGGTACAGGAGATGGTCAGAGGCGGTACAGATGGTCAGCGACTGCAGAGGTGGTTCATGAGATGGTCAGAGACTGCAGAGGTGGTACATGAGATGGTCAGAGACTGCATAGGTGGTACCTGAGATGGTCAGAGACTGCATAGGTGGTACCTGAGATGGTCAGAGACTGCAAAGGTGGTACATGAGATGGTCAGAGACTGCAAAGGTGGTACATGAGATGGTCAGAGCCTGCAAAGGTGGTACATGAGATGGTCAGAGCCTGCAAACATGATATAGTGGTTGCTGGAGAGGGAAAGAAAACAAAAGATAAACATGGAAAAGGATGGACAGCACAGAATAAAAGTACATTAGTTTGAAAGAAATAAACCAAACCAAACTGTTAAAAGTCAATCTAAAGAACACTTTTCCTTCACTGGCTTGAGTAAGCACCAAAACAGACCACTGTGTACGGAGTCGCAAAGACTGCACAGTAAGTGACAAAGGGCTGCAGGTAGTCAGAGACTGCATCCTTGCAACAGGAGAGGGTTATAGACTGCAGAGGTGGTACAGGAGATGGTCAGAGACTGCAGAGATGGTACAGGAGATTGTCCATGAGATGGTCAGAGACTGCAGAGGTGGTACAGGAGATGGTCAGAAACCACAGAGGTGGTACATGAGATGGTCAGAGACTACAAAGTTGGTACATGAGATGGCCAGAGACTGCAAACATGATATAGGGGTTGCTGAAGAGGGGAAGAAAACATAAACATAAAAAAGGATGGACAGCACAGAATAAAAGTAAATGTGTTTGAAAGGAATAAACCAAACTGTTAAAAGCCAATCTAAAGAACACTTTTCCTTCACTAGCTTGAGTAAGCACCAAAACAGACCACTGTGTACGGAGTCGCAAAGGCCTTACAGTAAGTGACAAAGGGCTGCAGGTAGCACCGGAGTGATAATAAAGATTTATAGATAAACTATTAAACAAGAAGCCATGGCATGTGAAAGGTTGCTGTAGTCTGGCTGGGGTGGGTTGTCCTAAACACTTTTCAGAATTTGTATTCCTGTGACTCAAAAACTGAGTGAAATCTCAGAGAAGAGCAGCATTTGGTGTCTGTGTTTTTTTTTTTAACTTACAAGCTTTTATTTACTTGCTTCTCCCCCTCCAGTCATGCTGATAGGGGATCTACAACTCCCCGGGAGGCTCAAGAAGATAAAAAAACTGAAGACAAAGCAGATCTCTCGTCTCCAGCCTCTGCCGCAGCTCCTCAAGCTGGTCGCCCCCTTCCAGTTAGATGAAAACCTCAAGCTATCCAAAACCACTGCCAGCTTCTTCTGCCGGGCGTCTTCCAACAAACATTTCAAGCAAAAGGTAAGAACAGGGAGGGCTTCCTTGTTACAAGGGACTGCTATGCTGTCATGCTACAAGTGATTGATATGTTATGAAGCAGAGGCGTAACTAGAACCTTCAGGGCCCCAGTGCACGAAACCATGAAGGGCCCACCTGACCGCCAGCTGGGGCCCTTCCCATTGATCCTGGGGCCTTTTACTTCCACAGTGGGACCCTTTATTAGAATCCCACAGCGAAACACTTTCGTATGTTCTGCCCACCCATGGTGGCGGAATGCCAGGGCCCAATTTCAAGTTCGACCTTTGGAATCCTGGTTGTTCCACCACTGGTGTCAGTGTTTTGTTTCTTTTTCATTATTATTTTTTTTATCATGTTATTTTTTTTTTTTTTTACAATTTAACTTTTTATTATTTTTTACAGTTTTTTAGGAGCCCCGTTGGGGGGCTTTGGTAAAGTATCAGGGGTCTAAACAGACTTCTGATGTTTCATCTTTGAGACAGAGAAAGAACATTACACAGCCCTCAATCTCCATCTGTGCAGCCTTAGCAGCACAGAATGAATGGACAGGAATAGCTCTGTTTCCCATTCATTTACAAACGGAAGCATAGTAAACACAGTTTACTATGCTTCAGATATGAATGGACAGAGTGAGTGATTGGTACTGCCTTTTCAGACAAGGAAGGGGCACGTAAACTACATACAGTATTTACCAGCCCCTCCCCCACTCTCCATCCTGACACATCCCCTGCAGCAGCCAGCGGGGGAGGGGGTAAGCTGGCAGAGCTGCGAGGGGGGACCCTGGAAAGCACACATGGAATCAGGAGAGCAAACAGTGGCCCAGGGACAGCAGAACCTGGATAGGAGGGGCAGCATATAGAAGAGCCAATCCCCTCCGTTTTCCTCCGGCAACCGCTGAATGGCTGCGGGAGGGAGAGAAGGAGAAGCAGGCTTTCAGTGGCTACAGGTGTAAAATGGAGGGGAATCGGTTCTTCTATATGCCCCTCCTGTCCCTCCTATCCAGGTGTACAGGGGGGGCCACATAGGCCTTCTGAAGCATGCGGCCGGGTCGCAAATTGCAACCCCTGCGACCCCTGTAGGTACACCCGTTATAAAGAGTGCTGCCTTATTACAAGAGAGTGGTACATAGGGCAGGAGATGGTCGTGTTTGAGGTAAACAGTAACAGAGACTGTCTGGTTAGATCCAGCTGCCATGTTAGACAGTTGGAGCTCTCTTCCAAATTACAGAATACTTTTAGAGATGGTTGTCAAGTTACAAACAGCTGCTAGAGCCTCTCTGCTATAAGATACTGAGAGGTTAATGCCATGTTGCAACTTAACAAGACAAGCTTCATTGTCCACTAAGTATGGTAAATCCCAACTCCAGGAAAAGCATTTACATGAAATGTATGGAAGGGTTAGAACTGCTTTTATCAGTGGGAGAGATTTCCCATTGCTTCCTGTTTGTATGCATGTCACAGGTACATAAAGGGAAATCTCTCAAAGTAAGACAGAGATCTCTGTGAGGTTCTTATTGCTGACTGTATCCTTCTGTCCTGGTGACCCCTGCTCCCCTAATTCTTCCTTGTCCTGGTGTCAGGGCAACAGGAAGTGAGGTAAAAGCTTCACAGTGAGGTCATAAGTGGCAGTTAAAACCCAACAGAAGCCCAAACTCTTCCCCACTCTATCAACAATATACAAAAAAAAGCTTAATTTACAATGGGTTCCAGATACAAACAAGACCCCATATCCGAACATATATAAATAGTAATTATATGTGCTTGGCTGACCAAAGAAGATTCATCCTGACCACAATAGGTTCTGTAGTCTCTACCCATGTGGAGGATCTTGGGTGACTGATGCCAGGAGACTGGTTAGATCTACAATCTTCAGTGACGTCACTAGGGGGGTGCAGGGGTTGGGTGAGGACCGCACCTGGATGACACCCGCTAGAGTAATGATGCCATCAAGTAGGGAGGGGGGGTGGGGGTGATAACCTGTTTTACCATGGAGGGAGGGGGGGCACCATGTTTTACCACAAGGGGGGGTGTGATACCATGTTTTACCAGGGGGGCATGGTCAGTGACACCAAGGTTTACCACAGAGGGGGGCACCATGTTTTACCGCACCAGGTGACACTAACCCTAGTGACGCCACTGACGATCTTTCTCCCCCGTCCTTTGATCTACTGACACATCACACAGTGGACACCTCAATCGTCCGTATTACAGCACAACCTATGTTATTATTATACAACATATATACTGTATATATAACAACTTTTCTTTTCCTTCTCCAGGCTTTGCTTTACTACACTGAACTTTTATCTGACAGAGACCCCAAACTTCAGAGATCTGCCTGTCTGGCCCTCAAACATCTCAATGTAAGTGGCCATCCGTACCACCCATGGTGCAACACTCGGGTGAGCTCTGCATATAGGGTGGAGTCATTGCTAACCTCTAGGCGTCATGCATACTTTGCAAGACATCACAGAATCAATCCAGGGGGGTTGGGGTCAGGGAAGTTGGGATGTCACTGGCCATTACCTTAAAGTGACTCTGTGGCTAAAATAATGACGGAAACTGCATGCCCTGCAAAGAAAATACGTAAATACTTAGCTTCCTACATCTACGATTGATCTCGTAATCTCGGCTGTAGTAAAGAGGAACCACTAACTGAAGATTCTTCAGAATCCAACACTTCTGGAAGTATCAGATTCCCTTTTACTTGCTGCACTCAGTGGTTTGACCCGCTGTCACCTATGTGACTACTGTGTCCTGTAGTGGCATAAAAGACCAATGGGAAGAACCACTGAGTGCAGCAGGGGAAAAGGAAATAGTTACACCCAGAAGTAACATATACAGATACTCTTAGAAGCCCTCACGGCTTATTTATGCCTTTATTCTGGAGGCTGGCAGCGCATGTGGTCACTTCTTGTATTGAAGGGTCTCAGACAGATCTATACACATAACTATCACAAAAGTAAGTGATTGCTGTTGTCACAAATTTTCACCCTCATCTGAAATTTTTCCTACGTTTGTCTGCCGAGGTCACTTAATATCTAGAGGAAATGCTGTGCATGATCCTGTCAGCCAGTCAAGTTTTCTCTTTAATTCTGCATGATTGGGAAACAATAATTGAAGGCTCTCATTGGTTGTTTGGGGCAGTAGAATTGTCCTTCAGATGTGCAGTTTGTCTTATAACACCGGATGTCTGGTATGGGCTACTGACGACTATGTGCCTTGCAGGGGACGGCCAGCATTGACCAGATTGCCTGTTTGTGTCAGTCGGAAGTGGAGGAGGTCAGGAACACCGCCAGGGAGACCATTGTGTCCTTCGGTAAGTCAACAAAATTCTACGTGAGAGATAAGAGAAGATGTTCTTAAAAAACCCATACTGGAATTGCTTTCATCAGCTCCACCCAAAACCATTTTCTGTTTTGATAGATACTGGAGAGTAAAGCCATATAAATGTTTGTTTAAACATGAATGGCCGCCTTGTGCATCTCTGCAGAGCAGTGCGATTCGGCTGCGGTTGTGGGAACAGGTGCCATTTCCGCACTAACAACCATTGACTCACCTGCGAGCAATTGTGAATCTAGCCTTATGTGGTGCGGGAAATGCTGTGATCTGTGTGTGTTTCCCGCACCGCATGCAAATTGCACTGCCCTTGCGATCTGCAGCGGGTGTCAATACAAAGTTACCGACACCCCAAAAGCAGTGTTTGCCTGCACCCGATCGCACTGGACTGCACGGTACAAAACGACCATGTGATCTGGTTGCCGTGCAGCTCAAAAAAGGTGCATGCCCTTCTTTGGTGCGATTTGAACCAATTCAAAATGAATGGGGTCAAATCACACCACACTGAGTCACATGTGAATTGCACAGGAATGCAGCCTTTGCAATTCACATGAGGTTCATAGTGTGAAAGGAGCCTAACTCTGCACTCCAGCAGGCTCTGACATTCCAGGTTGTGGGCGGGCCCTCACTGCCCTCATGTACAATGTACAACTATTAGTCCTGCATTGTACGTGACGATGTCAGAGTGCGATTGCCGACTGGAGCATCTTAGAGAAGAGGCTTTGTTGCGCAACGTGGAGGACACCTGCTGGAGCGAGGAATAAGGTAAGTATGAGCTCTTATTCCTCTACCCCTATGAGCATTTATCCCCTGCAATGTGGGGAAGCCCACTACCAGGGTGTTTGTTTTTTTTCAGGTGACTGGAGTGGGCTCTTAAGTGATACCCTTTGTTGGCTTACTAACTAAAGATGCAAAACTCGGGATGCCTTCAATCATTTTCATCAGGCAATGAGTTTGCCAATAAAGGGTATTCTGCATGAATCGATGAGTAATACAGAACAATACTCTATTATTCCCATTACCCCTGTTAATATAAGGGGTGTGTTCATAGGTGTGCGCACGGGGTGTGCCTGGGCACACCCTAATCACCCCATGCAGTGCAGATTCCCCCTGATGCCCAGACCCCCTGTGTCCCCCCGATGCCCTGCAGGCTTCTCTCCTCTCCCACCGGCTGCTGTGGGGATGTTTCAGTATGGAGCCAGTAAATACGTCATTTACCAACCCTTCCTTTTCTGAATGAACACAGTAAGTGATCGGTACTGATCACTCACTGCATTTATTCATAACTGAAGTATAGCAAACTGTGTTTACCAGGCTTCAGTTTGTGAATGAACAGGAAGTCGCTATGCACAGAGCACGTCCCATTTATTCACTGGGCAGGGCAGCTGAGGCTGCAGAGAAAGGTACTGAGGAATCTCTTTCCCCTCCAATAGGGTTCCTAAAAAAAAAAAGTAAACAAATAATAAAAAATAAAATAATAAAAAACACTGAGACCGTCCACTGCCCTAATGACACAAATCTCTGCTCTCATGACACCGTACACTGCTCTACTGACACCTTCCTCTGCCCTACTGACACCCTCCCCTGCCCTACTGACACTGTCCTCTGCCCTACTGGCACTGTCCATGTTTTAATACATTTTAAAAGATTTGTTTACATTTATTTATAAGGGTGTGTGTATGTGTATATAGAGTGTGTGTGTGTATATATTATGCACACAAACACACACATGTGTGTTTGAGCATTGGGGTGCGCACCCCAATGCAATAGGCTGCACACACCAATGGATGTGTTTGTAAAGATCAGCAAATAATTTCTCGCAGTTTCTCTGCAATTAAATGTATCCTTGCTGCTACATTTTCCAAAATATAAAATCTCGATGTACGTGCAAAGAAAAAAAAATGGGAAGAAGAAACAGACGAAAGGGATGTAATTGCGCCACCTGGAGGACAATTTAATTTCCAGCATCCTTGTCCTAATAAAGAATTTGTTACATCTGGTTTTAGGAAGTAAAAAAAAATAGGCAGAAAGTGTTTATAAGCTGATGACATCTGTCAGACCGTGCTGTAATGTTTCACACAATATCACAGAATTCACCCAGGACAGTAATAAACAAAACTCCCAAACAGGCAAAATCAAGCAGAATATTAATAGTGGTTGCTTACAGGCAGCTGATGTAAAGTGGATGATAGAGGATAAAAGTGACAAACACGTTGCAGATTAAACTTTGCCGTCCTGTATGTCCAGAGGTTCCTTAGGTCGGTGGTTCTCATCCGCAGTCCTCAAGTACCCCCAACAGGCCATGTTTGCAGGTTTTCCTTTATCTTGCACGGGTGCTTTAAATCAGAGTCAATGGCTTGGTATTTTGGACAGCTACTATTATCTAAGAGAAATTCCCAAAGCATGGCCTGTTGGGGGTACTTGAGGACTGAGGATGACAACCACTGCCCTAGGTGACCGCAGTTGAGGTCCTGTTAAAACAGGCTTCAGATTGTATAGGAGCCATGTGTACAGCAAGCTTTAGGAGAACATTTGTAAAGCTTCCAGCAGCTTTGTTGAAGCAGTTCCAGCAGTGCCAGGACAAGATCCTTTAGCACCCAAGATGAAAAGAGCAAAATGCGCCCCCAGCCCCCATGGGCAGTGAACTACTTTGGTGGCATCGGTTGCAGGTCCTGACCTCCCTTTTGCCTACCCCTTGGCCTAGTCCATGGTTCCTGTGTGGGAAGGTTAAATACAGATCTTGAAGAGAACCTGTTGCCAGACCATTCATTCCATCAACAAACTTTATATAAAATTCTTTATTCTTTTAATGTATTTTATTTATGTTATTTAAAGCGGAGCTCCAGCCCCCACGAAAAAAATACAAATACTGCAGCTGCTGACTTTTAATATTAGGACACTCACCTGTCCTGGAATCCAGTGATGTTGGCACCCCAGCTGATGTTTCAATCGGCTCTCGGGTGCTGCCGCCGCCGCCATTACCTGTGAGGGAAACTGGCAGTAAAGCCATACTGTGCATGTACGAAGCACTCTGGGCATTGTGAATGGCCCGGCAGCAGGGGAAGAAGGAGGGGGGCCAAACTTCCGTGGGACCTCGCCGCAGCCAGATCTCCCAGAAGTGGGGAAGGGTACCTGTTCCCCCCTCCCCCCGAAAGGTGCCAAATGTGGCACCGGAGGGGGGGGGGGAAGCAGATAAGCAGAGTTTCCACTTTTGGGTGAAACTCCGCTTTAACTGTAACGCCCCCCTTGTGTAGACATCCAGAAGCCCGAGATTGCTGCTGGGTGCCGCCATCTTGGATGAAATGACAGCAGCCCCAGGAGACAGGTTCTACCCAAGCGACACTCTATATATAGCAGTGGTCTCCAAACTGTGGCCCAGGGACCGGATGCGACCCTTTGCTTGCTTTTATCTGGCCCTTTGCTTGCTTTTACCAGTGAAGGGCACAATTCCTCCCAATGACACCAACAATGGGGTCATTTCATTCCAATGACATCAATGATGGTTGCACAGTTCCTCCCATTGACGCCAATGATGGGACACAATTCCTCCCAATGACACCAACAATGGGGTCATTTTATTCCAATGACATCAGTGATGGGACACAATTCCTCCCAATGACACCAGTGATGGGAGATTGTTTATTTCTACTGATGCTGGGACATTTTGTACCCCCAATGGCCACTGTCCAGCACAAAAGTCTGAAGGACCGTAAACTGGCCCTTTGTTTAGTAAGTTTGGAGACCCTTGTCCTATAGTATTCACCTTCCATTCTCCCCCAGCAGCTACAAAAGGTTGTTCAGGGAGGTGAGGGACAGAGGAGCTGGGTCAACACAGACAGCAATTATACACTCCCCAAACAGGAGAGGGTTAAGATGTGCAAGAAGGGGGGGGGGGGGGGGGGTTGTGATGGGAAATTTACTTTTTTTATTATTATTATTTTTTTTAGTAAGTTCAAAGGCATAAGTAAATAAAAAATGGTATATGGGAGGAAATAAATACTGCAATTGGGCATTTCATAAATTTGATTGTTCTGTGCTTTTACCTGCAACTTAAAGTTGTCAGTGAGACAGGGTCTCTTTAAGGGGGGGGGGGTCTGTTATTTTGAAAACGTGACAGTCAGCACTCCTATTGAAGTCTGTGTTTAACCTCCCCAAACTGGAACTGAAAGGTGCAGTAAAGTGGGAGTAAACGCCCATGTATGATTTTTACCTATAATAAGGCTTACCTGTAGGTACAGTAAATATCTCCTAAACATGTGTCGTTTAGGGGATATTTACTTTAGATGCAGCTGGTGACATCACCGGCGCATGCACTCTGAAGGAACGGCATACCCATACCATTCCTTCAGAGCCATCCCATAAACAGTGACTCCCGCACGCATGCCATTCATATCGCATATATGCCGTTCATATACCAGGTGAAGATGGAAACGCCTCAGCGGTGACAGTGTGCCGGTGGAGGGCTTCATTTTTAGGTAAGTCTGTAATAATGTGCTAGTATATGATGCATTCTAGCACATTATGACTTCAACTGCCCTACCGCTTTAAGGCCTAGTGTACACTTGCAACCAGGGGTGGTAAAAAATAGGCAGTTGATCAGCAGTTTGACTACCCCACTTAACCCAATACAGGGACTGGAGGGGGTTGTACGCATGCCATGGCAAAACACTTCACCTCCTGTTGCATTCGGCAGGCAGTCCCGCCATCAAATGCAACCCATTCTAGGGTCAAAATAAGCAGTCAGCAGTGACATTTCACCGCCAGTCAAATGCCCTCTGAGTAAACAAGCCCTCGAAGGCTTCAATAACGTTGTTTAAAGCTTGCTGTATGCATTGTTTTGTGTACGAGGCCTTGGTGCCCTGGCTTGTGGTCCTTGCATTAAACATAAGAGAAAATTATTGTACATAAGCTGGATGTTGGAGTACACAGTAGGTAAGGCTGAAAAAAGACAATAGTCCATCCAGTTCAAAAGACAAGGAGAGAGGTGTCTTTGGAACACGGTTCTCTGTTCCTATGTGACGGCAGCCCTGTGTGTTGGAATCCCTCACCATCTTCCCTTATGGTCATTGGACTATTAACACTGTTAATGACCATGGACTACTGCCATTGGTTTATCCCTTGGCCCAGATTATTGTGCTGAACTAATGTTCATGCCACATTACACTATGGGATTGGTTGCTCTAGTTCTCTTCTCCTTCACTTGTATTACTGTCCATCCAGTTCAACCTGTGAGTAGAAAACGTTCAACTAGAAGCAGTGGCTATAGTTACATCCGGTTTTTCTGTATTACGCCCCCCTGTAGGATGCCAGCAGTAATCACAGTCAGTGATGTGTCAAGCATACGAGGCTCCGTGATGTTCTTCAGGTTTCTAACTAATGATCTTCTTTCAGGTCAGCGAGGGAGACAGGTCTTCAGGAAGACGGACAAGATCTGCCGCGAGCTCCAGGAGACGTTGACGTTGGATGGCGAGATAGAGATCACTGTGTTCTGAAAGAGACTGTATATACATTTCCTGATATCTCTCTGTAAGCTTCTGGCAGAAACGATTGTATATTGTCACTCCACACTCGCTGCAGAAATATTGTATTTTTCCACGTTGGCTTTACAAATATGACTTCTAAATAGACATTTTCGGGTTTGGAAGATAAATCC